>NC_086320.1:70316552-70624052 GCF_036172605.1 Pelobates fuscus | reverse complement strand
ATACCTTGGGTTGTCTACTTTTGCAAATGGTATGCCATCATGGGGGTAATTCTTATTCCTGGGCTACCATACGGTCTCAAAGGCAACATAACTAATCTGGCAAAATTCAATGTCAAAAAAATGAAATGCAAGCCTTATATATGACTCTCTAACTTTCCAAAACACCATAAAACCTGTACATGGGGGGGTACTGTTATCCTTGGGAGATTTCACTAAACACAAATATTAGTGTTTTAAAACAGTAAAACATATTACAACAATAATATAGTCCATAAAAGTGCAATTCGTTTGTAAAAAATGCAAAAAACTTAACTTTTACTTAAAATATCATCGTTTTATTACAATTTACCAGTTTAAACACTAATATTTGAGTTCAGCGAAGTCTCCCGAGTAAAACAGTACCCCCTATGTACAGGTTTTAGGGTGTCTTGGAGAGTTACAGGGTCAAATATAGTGCTTGTGAATTAAATTCTCTGCACTTTCTCCCTGTGTTGTCAGGCATGTCAATCAAATTTTAATTAATCTAATCACATAATTAAGTTAAAAGATTATATAAATATACACGTAGAATTTTAATATATATGCATTTATAGGTATTTAAATTCTACGTGTATACTAATGTAATCTTTTATGTAATTATATGTATTTATCTCTATATATATATTTGCCGTTATTTGTATTTTATATATAGATAGCTATATATAGAATGTCATTCTAAGTGTATTCTGTTTCCAATATATATATATATATATATTAATAACAAAATACAGTTAGAATGAAATTACATATGAATATATAATTTATTTTAAATTTTGTTTCAATATTTTATTTATTTATTTAATTATTTTATTTATTTATTATTGTAATTATACGTATATATATAATATATAGTGTTGTCGCGAACCCGAAATTTTCGGTTCGCGAACGGCGAACGCGAACTTCCTCAAATGTTCGCGAACCGCGCGAACCGCCATTGACTTCAATGGGCAGGCGAATTTTAAAACCAACAGGGACTCTTTCTGGCCACAAAAGTGATGGAAAAGTTGGTTCAAGGGGACTAACACCTGGACTGTGGCATGCCGGAGGGGGATCCATGGCAAAACTCCCATGGAAAATTACACAGTTGATGCAGAGTCTGCTTTTAATCCATAAAGGGCAGAAATCACCTAACATTGACACCTGTCCTCAAAGCCCCTGATACACACTGACAAAGAGCAGAATAGAGACTGTTCCCCGTCCTCAGAGACCATGATACACACTGACACAGAGCAGAATAGAGACTGTTACCCCTACATAGGGTCACTTGGCAGATATGGCGGGGTCGTGGGAGGGGGAGGATGACTTTCACCTCTTCCCCTGTTAGATTCCTGTTGTGCTGTGACATCACCCTTATACGCTGTGTAAAGCATACTATTTAATTTGATCAGCATGGCCACTTGAGTTTTTATAGTTTTCACGCTGCTTGTAGTTTATATATGGTTCACAAAAATCAAACAAACGATAAAGTAAACATGTAAGGATTCAGAATATTCTTTCAAACCCTTACACATTGTGTGTACATACTTTTTGTCTTAAATTTGTGGCTTTAAAGAGGTTCACGTTGTTTCTATGATGTGCATAACATGTTCTTGTAAATGTTTGTTAATTTTTTGCTGGAATTGTAATTTTTGAATCTGAATAAAGATAGTCAAATCCCTGATACACACTGACACAGAGCGGAATAGAGACTGTTCCCCCTACATAGGGTCACTTGGCAGATATGGATTGACACCTGTCCTCAAAACCCCTGATACACACTGACACAGAGCAGAATAGAGACTGTTCCCCCTACATAGGGTCACTTGGCAGATATGGATTGACACCTGTCCTCAAAGCCCCTGATACACACTGACACAGAGCAGAATAGAGACTGTTCCCTGTCCACAGAGACCATGATACACACTGACACAGAGCAGAATAGAGACTGTCCCCCCTACATAGGGTCACTTGGCAGGTATGGATTGACACCTGTTCTCAAAGCCCCTGATACACACTGACACAGAGCAGAATAGAGACTGTTCCCTGTCCACAGAGACCATGATACACACTGACACAGAGCAGAATAGAGACTGTTCACCGTCCACAGAGATCATGATACACACTGACACAGAGCAGAATAGAGACTGTTCCCCGTCCTCAGAGACCATGATACACACTGACACAGAGCAGAATAGAGACTGTTACCCCTACATAGGGTCACTTGGCAGATATGGCGGGGTCGTGGGAGGGGGAGGATGACTTTCACCTCTTCCCCTGTTAGATTCCTGTTGTGCTGTGACATCACCCTTATACGCTGTGTAAAGCATACTATTTAATTTGATCAGCATGGCCACTTGAGTTTTTATAGTTTTCACGCTGCTTGTAGTTTATATATGGTTCACAAAAATCAAACAAACGATAAAGTAAACATGTAAGGATTTAGAATATTCTTTCAAACCCTTACACATTGTGTGTACATACTTTTTGTCTTAAGTTTGTGGCTTTAAAGAGGTTCACGTTGTTTCTATGATGTGCATAACATGTTCTTGTAAATGTTTGTTAATTTTTTCCTGGAATTGTAATTTTTGAATCTGAATAAAGATAGTCAAATCCCTGATACACACTGACACAGAGCGGAATAGAGACTGTTCCCCCTACATAGGGTCACTTGGCAGATATGGATTGACACCTGTCCTCAAAACCCCTGATACACACTGACACAGAGCAGAATAGAGACTGTTCCCCCTACATAGGGTCACTTGGCAGATATGGATTGACACCTGTCCTCAAAGCCCCTGATACACACTGACACAGAGCAGAATAGAGACTGTTCCCTGTCCACAGAGACCATGATACACACTGACACAGAGCAGAATAGAGACTGTCCCCCCTACATAGGGTCACTTGGCAGGTATGGATTGACACCTGTCCTCAAAGCCCCTGATACACACTGACACAGAGCAGAATAGAGACTGTTCCCTGTCCACAGAGACCATGATACACACTGACACAGAGCAGAATAGAGACTGTCCCCCCTACATAGGGTCACTTGGCAGGTATGGATTGACACCTGTCCTCAAAGCCCCTGATACACACTGACACAGAGCAGAATAGAGACTGTTCCCTGTCCACAGAGTCCATGATACACACTGACACAGAGCAGAATAGAGACTGTTCCCCGTCCACAGAGACCATGAAACACACTGACACAGAGCAGAATAGAGACTGTTCCCTGTCCACAGAGACCATGATACACACTGACACAGAGCAGAATAGGGACTGTTACCCCTACATAGGGTCACTTGGCAGGTATGGATTGACACCTGTCCTCAAAGCCCATGATACACACTGGGGGGAGCTACTGTCCTCCCCAACCACTGCGCGGTGGGTGGGGGCCATAAATCACAATGGGAGGACCTACTGTCCTCCCCCCTCGGCCCCCACCCCTGCGCGGTGGGTGGGGGCCATAAATCACAATGGGGGGGCCTACTTTCCTCCCCCCCGGCCCCCATCCCGGTGCGGTGGGTGGGGGGCATAAATCACAATGGGACGGACCTACAGATAGGAGTGGAGTATTGTTCATATCAGTTTAATACCTTCCGCGTCTCCTATCAGTGGACGTGTATATGGCAGCCATTTTAGGAACCGCACACCTGTGACCCGAGCAAGGTCACCTCGTTCAAGCTGCTCTGGTTCCTTGATGAGCCAGCTGCCCGTGGGTTAACATGTCCCGTGGAGAAGCACTCTGTCCTGTAAAGCCTCACCACAAAAAAATTAAATAAATAACAGCACTCGGAGTGGTGAGTTTAGTAAATGTTCATATCAGTTTAATACCTTCCGCGTCTCCTATCAGTGGACGTGTATATGGCAGCCATTTTAGGAACCGCACACCTGGGACCCGAGCAAGGTCACCTCTTTCAACAGGCGACAAGATATGGCCCTGTAAAACTCTCCTGGATATTATGTACAATTTCTATGGATATGGCATTGATTTATGTAACAGGGAGATGGAAGAAGATGCTTGGTCGGTCCTCTTACTTGAAATTTGTGGCACTGCGCGGGCAAGCTAATGTGCCACCAGATAGGAGTGGTGAGTTTAGTATTGTTCATATCAGTTTAATACCTTCCGCGTCTCCTATCAGAGGACTTGTATATGGCAGCCATTTTAGGAACCGCACACCTGGGACCCGAGCAAGGTCACCTCTTTCAACAGGCGACAAGATATGGCCCTGTAAAACTCTCCTGGATATTATGTACAATTTCTATGGATATGGCATTGATTTATGTAACAGGGAGATGGAAGAAGATGCTTGGTCGGTCCTCTTACTTGAAATTTGTGGCACTGCGCGGGCAAGCTAATGTGCCACCAGATAGGAGTGGTGAGTTTAGTATTGTTCATATCAGTTTAATACCTTCCGCGTCTCCTATCAGAGGACTTGTATATGGCAGCCATTTTAGGAACCGCACACCTGGGACCCGAGCAAGGTCACCTCTTTCAACAGGCGACAAGATATGGCCCTGTAAAACTCTCCTGGATATTATGTACAATTTCTATGGATATGGCATTGATTTATGTAACAGAGAGATGGAAGAAGATGCTCGGTCGGTCCTCTTACTTGAAATTTGTGGCACTGCGCGGGCAAGCTAATGTGCCACCAGATAGGAGTGGTGAGTTTAGTATTGTTCATATCAGTTTAATACCTTCTGCGTCTCCTATCAGTGGACGTGTAAATGGCAGAGATTTTTAATTGTTTAATCACCTCCCCTTTTTAGGCCAAGGTGGGAAGATGCTTAGACCACTGGTATATTGGTGCCATCTTGGAGGATTTTAATTTTTGGTTTGGTTTTTGAAGCCACAGTGCTGCACCAGTGGGCCTAAAAATTAGGCATGTACACATGCCTGAAAAATTTGGTATTGTTGCAGCCGCTGCTGTAGCAGCGGCCAGAAAAATTGATGTTTGTTTCACAGGCAGAAAGTGCCCTAAAACATGGCGGCTTGAACCCTAGTTGGTGGCGGATAAGTCACGCAAGTCAAACGTCATTCAGAGCTAAAATACAGCAGCGTGTGGACCATTTTTAGCCCAAGGCAGCTCATCTCATCAGGCCTTTTTTAATCGAATGTATCGCCCAGTGTCAGTCCCTTCGGGATCCATCCCTCATTCATCTTAATAAAGGTGAGGTAATCTAGACTTTTTTGACCTAGGCGACTTCTCTTCTCAATGACAATACCTCCTGCTGCACTGAAGGTCCTTTCTGACAGGACACTTGAAGCGGGGCAGGCCAGAAGTTCTATCGCAAATTGGGATAGCTCAGGCCACAGGTCAAGCCTGCACACCCAGTAGTCAAGGGGTTCATCGCTCCTCAGAGTGTCGATATCTGCAGTTAAGACGAGGTAGTCTGCTACCTGTCGGTCGAGTCGCTCTCTGAGGGTGGATCCCGAAGGGCTGTGGCGATGCATAGGACTTAAAAAGGTCCGCATGTCCTCCATCAACAACATGTCTTTAAAGCGTCCTGTCCTTGCCGGCGTGGTCGTGGGAGGAGGAGGAGGATGACTTCCACCTCTCCCCCTGATAGATTCCCGTTGTGCTGTGACATCACCCTTATACGCTGTGTAAAGCATACTTTTTAATTTATTTTGCAAATGCTGCATCCTTTCCGACTTGTTGTAATTCGGTAACATTTCCGCCACTTTCTGCTTATACCGAGGGTCTAGTAGCGTGGACACCCAGTACAGGTCGTTCTCCTTCAGCCTTTTTAAACGAGGGTCCCTCAACAGGCAGGACAGCATGAAAGACCCCATTTGCACAAGGTTGGATGCCGAGCTACTCATTTCCCGTTCCTCCTCCTCACTGATGTCATTGAAGGTATGTTCTTCCCCCCAGCCACGTACAACACCACGGGTACCAGATAGGTGACAACGAGCACCCTGGGATGCCTGTTGTGTTTGGTCTTGCTCCTCCTCCTCCTCAAAGCTACATTCCTCCTCTGACTCCTCTTCCTCACAATCCTCTTCCAGCGTTGCCGCAGGTCTAGCAAGCGATGCTGATAAGGCTGTTTCTGGTGGTGTTGGTGACCACAACTCTTCCTCTTCACGCTCATCTACAGCCTGATCCAGCACTCTTCGCAGGGCACGCTCCAGGAAGAAAACAAATGGTATGATGTCGCTGATGGTGCCTTCGTTGCGACTGACTAGGTTTGTCACCTCCTCAAAAGGACGCATGAGCCTACAGGCATTGCGCATGAGCGTCCAGTAACGTGGCAAAAAAATTCCCAGCTCCCCAGAGGCTGTCCTAGCACCCCGGTCATACAAATATTCATTAACAGCTTTTTCTTGTTGGAGCAGGCGGTCGAACATTAGGAGTGTGGAATTCCAAGTGTAGGGCTGTCGCAAATCAAGCGCCTCACTGGCATATTGTTTCGCCGCTGGATATCGGCAAAGTGAGCCATGGCCGTGTAGGAACGCCTGAAATGGTCACACACCTTCCTGGCCTGCTTCAGGATGTCCTGTAAGCCTGTGTACTTATGCACAAAGCGTTGTACGATCAGATTACACACATGTGCCATGCACGGCACATGTGTCAACTTGCCCAACTTCAATGCCGCTATCAAATTCTTTCCATTGTCACACACCACTTTGCCGATATCCAGTTGCTGCGGAGTCAGCCACTTTTCCACCTGTGCATTCAGGGCGGACAGGAGTGCTTGTCCGGTGTGACTCTCTGCTTTCAAGCAAGTCAAACCCAAGACGGCGTGACACTGCCGTATCCGGGATGTGGAATAGTACCTGGGGAGCTGGGAGGGTGCCGTTGATGTGGAGCAAGACGCAGCAGCACAAGAGGACTCAGCCGAGGAGGTTATGGAAGAGGATGGAGTAGGAGGAGTAGAGGAGGTGGCAGCAGGACTGCCTGCAATTCGTGGCGGTGTCACCAACTCCTCTGCAATGCCACGCATTCCTTGCTTGTCAGCCGTCAGCAGGTTTACCCAATGCGCAGTGTAGGTGATATACCTGCCCTGACCATGCTTTGCAGACCAGGTATCAGTGGTCAGATGGACCCTTGCCCCAACACTGTGTGCCAGACATGCCATGACTTCCTTTTGCACAATCGAGTACAAGTTGGGGATTGCCTTTTGTGAAAAGAAATTCCGGCCGGGTACCTTCCACTGCGGTGTCCCAATAGCTAAAAAATTTTTGAACGCCTCAGACTCAACCAGATTGTATGGTAAAAGCTGGCGGGCTAATAGTTCGGACAAGCCAGCTGTCAGACGCTGGGCAAGGGGGTGACTTGGTGACATTGGCTTCTTACGCTCAAACGTGTCCTTGACAGACACATGACTGTGGGCAGATGAGCGGGAACTGCTCAAGGCGGGAGACGGAGTGGCGGATGGTTGAGAGGGGGCAAGAAGGACAGCAGTGGTTGACGTGGCTGAAGATGCTAGACCAGGAGGAGGATGGCGGCTTAGAGTAGGCGTGCTGCTTGTACTCATGTGTTGATCCCATTGGCGTTTGTGATGTGAGATCATGTGCCTACGCAAAGCAGTTGTACCTAGGTGGGTGTTGGACCTCCCACGACTCAGTTTCCTTTGGCACAGGTTGCAAATGGCATCGCTGTTGTCCGAGGCAGACACACAAAAAAAATGCCACACTGCTGAGCTCTGCAATGACGGCATTCTGGTGGTGGACACAGCATGCGTTGATTGGCGTGCTGTCGGGCTGACCCCGGGTGCCAATGCATGCTGTCTGACTGTGCCACTAGCTCCTTGCGACGACCCCCCCCTGCTTCCAACTCGTCTCCTCCTCCTCTCTGTCTCCCCATCTGAACGTTCGCTTCTTCTTGCCGAGCGGGCACCCACGTGACATCCATGGACGCATCGTCATCATCAACCGCTTCGCTTGTATCTGACAACTCAGAAAAGGAAGCAGCAGCGGGTACAACATCATCATCATCACACCGTACCTCCATGTGTTTAATGCTGCCTGCCTGATACATATCCCTGTTATCTACTTCCTCTAGCAATAATGGTTGCGCATCACTGATTTCTTCAAACGGGTGTGTGAATAACTCCTCTGATATACCAAGTAAAGCGGCTGTGGTGCTAGTTTTGGTGGTGGCGGCAGGCGGGTGAGTGGTATCTTGAGAGGTGCCTGAAGCTAAGCTGGAGGAGGATGGTGCGTCAAGGTTCCGAGCGGAGGCTGTACAAGATTGGGTGTCCTGTGTTATCCAGTCAACTATGTCCTCAGAACTTTTCAAGTTGAGGGTACGTGGCTTCTGAAAACTGGGCATTATTCTAGGGCAAAAGGGAATCACAGCACCACGACCACGACGGCCCCTGCGGGGTGGCCTGCCTCTGCCTGTCATTTTTTGGGGGATTAGTGGTACTATAAGTGCAAGCTACTGTGAGACCAGATATGATTGGCAATGTGAACTGTAAGAGTTCTGCAGAGCACACACTGTAGGCCTGAGACACCTGCTTGAAGACAAGTAACTGCTATTCAATCTATAACAGTGAAAAACAAATTTTGGTTTTAAAAGCACGCTATAGAGACACCAGATATGATTGGCAATGTGCACTGGAACAGTTCTGCAGAGCACACACTGTAGGCCTGAGACACCCGCTTGAAGACAAGTAACTGCTATTCAATCTATAACAGTGAAAAAAATAATTTTGGTTTTAAAAGCACGCTATAGAGACACAAGATATGATTGGCAATGTGCACTGGAACAGTTCTGCAGAGCACACACTGTAGGCCTGAGACACCCGCTTGAAGACAAGTAACTGCTATTCAATCTATAACAGTGAAAAACAAATTTTGGTTTTAAAAGCACGCTATAGAGACACCAGATATGATTGGCAATGTGCACTGGAACAGTTCTGCAGAGCACACACTGTAGGCCTGAGACACCCGCTTGAAGACAAGTAACTGCTATTCAATCTATAACAGTGAAAAAAAAATTTTGGTTTTAAAAGCACGCTATAGAGACACCAGATATGATTGGCAATGTGCACTGGAACAGTTCTGCAGAGCACACACTGTAGGCCTGAGACACCCGCTTGAAGACAAGTAACTGCTATTCAATCTATAACAGAGAAAAACAAATTTTGGTTTTAAAAGCACGCTATAGAGACACCAGATATGATTGGCAATGTGCACTGGAACAGTTCTGCAGAGCACACACTGTAGGCCTGACACACCCGCTTGAAGACAAGTAACTGCTATTCAATCTATAACAGTGAAAACAAAATTTGGGTTTTAAAAGCACGCTATAGAGACACCAGATATGATTGGCAATGTGCACTGGAACAGTTCTGGAGAGCACACGCTGAAGGAAGGACTGACAGAGCCGCTTGAAGGACACTGACTGGCTGCTATTAGCTTACACTAGAAACCTTTTTTCTTTGTAAAAGCACGCTAAAGAGACACCAAATATGATTGGCAACTGTCAAAGCACGCTGGAACAGGTCTACAGAGCACACGCTGAAGTAGGCCTGACACCCAGATGCTTGCAGACAACTAACTGCTCTTCTATTACAGTGAAAAAAAATTATTTCTTTTAAATCTAAAGCTTAAGCTATTGTAAAAACAGATATGAGTGGTGGCACTGGGCAAGAGGGCACAGTATCCACTGTGAACCTCACACAGAAGCTGGCAGGCAGGCAACTGCTCTTCTATTACAGTGGAAACAAAATTTTGGTTGTAAAAGCACGCTATAGAGACACCAGATATGAGTGGCAACTGTCAAAGTACGCTGGCAGGGTTGTGCAGGGCACACGCTGAAGGAAGGCCTGACAGAGCCGCTTGAAGGATACTGACTGGCTGCTATTAGCTTACACTGGAAACCTTTTTTCTTTGAAAAAGCACGCTATAGAGACACCAGATATGAGTGGAAATTGTCAAAGTACGCTGGCAGGGTTGTGCAGGGCACACGCTGAAGGAAGGGCTGACAGAGCCGCTTGAAGGACACTGACTGGCTGCTATTAGCTTACACTGGAAACCTTTTTTCTTTGAAAAAGCACGCTATAGAGACACCAGATATGAGTGGCAATTGTCAAAGTACGCTGGCAGGGTTGTGCAGGGCACACGCTGAAGGAAGGCCTGACAGAGCCGCTTGAAGGACACTGACTGGCTGCTATTAGCTTACACTGGAAACCTTTTTTCTTTGAAAAAGCACGCTATAGAGACACCAGATATGAGTGGCAATTGTCAAAGTACGCTGGCAGGGTTGTGCAGGGCACACGCTGAAGGAAGGCCTGACAGAGCCGCTTGAAGGACACTGACTGGCTGCTATTAGCTTACACTGGAAACCTTTTTTCTTTGTAAAAGCACGCTATAGAGACACCAGATATGAGTGGCAATTGTCAAAGTACGCTGGCAGGGTTGTGCAGGGCACACGCTGAAGGAAGGCCTGACAGAGCCGCTTGAAGGACACTGACTGGCTGCTATTAGCTTACACTGGAAACCTTTTTTCTTTGAAAAAGCACGCTATAGAGACACCAGATATGAGTGGCAATTGTCAAAGTACGCTGGCAGGGTTGTGCAGGGCACACGCTGAAGGAAGGCCTGACAGAGCCGCTTGAAGGACACTGACTGGCTGCTATTAGCTTACACTGGAAACCTTTTTTCTTTGAAAAAGCACGCTATAGAGACACCAGATATGAGTGGCAATTGTCAAAGTACGCTGGCAGGGTTGTGCAGGGCACACGCTGAAGGAAGGCCTGACAGAGCCGCTTGAAGGACACTGACTGGCTGCTATTAGCTTACACAGGAAACCTTTTTTCTTTGTAAAAGCACGCTATAGAGACACCAGATATGAGTGGCAATTGTCAAAGTACACTGGCAGGGTTGTGCAGGGCACACGCTGAAGGAAGGCCTGACAGAGCCGCTTGAAGGACACTGACTGGCTGCTATTAGCTTACACTGGAAACCTTTTTTCTTTGTAAAAGCACGCTAAAGAGACACCAGATATGATTGGCAACTGTCAAAGCACTCTGGCACAGGTCTGCAGAGCACACGCTGAAGTAGGCCTGACACCCAGACGCTTGCAGACAACTAACTGATCTTCTATTACAGTGAAAAAAATGATTTCTTTAAAATCTAAAGCTTAAGCTATTGTTAAAACAGATATGAGTGGTGGCACTGACTGTGCAAATGGGCAAGGCTTCCAACCTGACACAGAAGCTGGCAGGCAGGCAACTGCTCTTCTATTACAGTGAAAAAAAATTATTTATTTAAAATCTAAAGCTTAAGCTATTGTTAAAACAGATATGAGTGGTGGCACTGACTGTGCAAATGGGCAAGGCATCCAACCTGACACAGAAGCTGGCAGGCAGGCAACTGCTCTTCTATTACAGTGAAAACAAATTATTTATTTTAAATCTAAAGCTTAACCAATTGTTAAAACAGATATGAGTGGTGGCACTGGGCAAGTAGGCACAGTATCCAATGTGAACCTCACACAGAAGCTGGCAGGCAGGCACCTGCAATTACATTACACAGGAAAAAAAAAAAAAAAGCAGCCTGATGTTATAGCCCTAAAAAGGGCTTTTTGGGGTGCTGTCCTTACAGCAGAGATCAGATGAGTCCTTCAGGATTGTAGTGGACACTGAATACCCTAGCCTAGCTATCAATTTCCCTATCTAATCAGCAGCAGCTAAACTTTCCCTCCTCTCACTAAGCATGCAGCTTCAGAATGAATCGAAAATGGATGCTGGGAGGGAGGTTGGAGGGTGTGGAAGGGAGGGAGTGCTGCTGATTGGCTGGAATGTGTCTGCTGACCGAGAAGCACAGGGTCAAAGTTTGCCCAATGATGACGAATAGGGGGCGGATCGAACCGCCCATGTGTTCGCCTGCGGCGGCGAACGCGAACACGCTAAGTTCGCCGGGAACTGTTCGCCGGCGGACAGTTCGGTACATCACTAATAATATATATATATATAGGTAGATTATATATATAATATATATACATATTATATATATGTAACGTCATTCTAAGTGTATTTTAATATTAATATATATACTTATATTAGTATTAAAATACATTACGTATGACGTTACATATATATATATATAATATGTATATATATTATATATATAATATATATACATATATTATATATATATAAAAATGCATTTAATTTATTTTATAACATTTTAATATTTTTTTTTTACACTACCTACCAGCAGGGGGACTGTCTAATATTTTAGACAGTCCCCCTGCTGGCAGATCCATAGCCAGCTATAGGGGGCCATGTGATCGCTCTTTGAGAGCGATCACATGGCCCCCGGGAGCCTCATTTGCCGGAGGGGGGCTGCCTGGGCTCTTAGGCAGCCCCCCAGAAGAGGATCGCGGCGGAGGTGAGTACCGCCGGACCTCCAGGGCTGCAAGCCGTTACGGCGTTCTATGCCTCCGCAACGGCTTTAAAGCCCTTTAAAGCCGCGACGGCATAGAACGCCGTAACAGCGTTAAGGGGTTAAAAGTCTTCAGAAAGACAACATTTAATAAAATAAATCTTGAGATTCACAAGTCCCCTTAAAAAGACACTGTAAGGCCAATCTGTAAGTCCTGGGCTCTTAGGCAGCCCCCCAGAAGAGGATCGCGGCGGAGGTGAGTACCGCCGGACCTCCAGGGCTGCAAGCCGTTACGGCGTTCTATGCCGCCGCAACGGCTTTAAAGCCCTTTAAAGCCGCGACGGCATAGAACGCCGTAACAGCGTTAAGGGGTTAAAAGTCTTCAGAAAGACAACATTTAATAAAATAAATCTTGAGATTCACAAGTCCCCTTAAAAAGACACTGTAAGGCCAATCTGTAAGTCCAATCTGATCTGAGGAAGCCATCTAAGGCGAAACGCGTCATCACGTCCGTACGTGCTAACACGTGACAGAACAAAGCTCCGCCTCCCGGAAAAAATCCCTGTGCATATCGATTCCTGTGTAAGACCATCTGTGCTAGCCGCTGTCTTTGAAGTTTCACTGCAGGACAAGGGGTATGAACTTCCGTGGATGAAAGGGGATATTGCTCACATGTTTGTGAATTTTTATTGGGAATAAAGCATGTTTCTTCATTCAAGCTACCACACTCTGATCATTACCTGCATTGAGTCCCATTGGTGGACAAAGCCAGAAAAGTGAGAGCATACTTTTTGACTGCTCTCCTCTTGTGAGTTTGATTCCAATTTATTTTGGTCATTTTCATATTTCTTGTTAAAATGTATTATGCTATGTTTAATTTTTTTTTGTCTTTTTCATGTCCTCATACATCATTGGAAGAAATAGTGTGAGTTTTCTGTCTTTTTAACAAGTGTTTGTATTCATTTTAACACAACTGCAATTTTGCACATTATCAGAACAATAAACTTGTTATTGGCAATTTTTGATTGCACAGTGCACTGTCACTTTTCACTTCGTAGCACTTTATATGTTAAAGCTATAGCGCACCTTTTTTATTTTTTTGACTGTAAGCCCAATGACCAATATACTTCAACGTAGTGGTTGATTATAGTGCAAGGTAGCTATTATTGCCATCTCACATCATTTTGTAAAACTGACAAAAAACTGGACTTTTTCCAGCTCTGACATTAGGGTGACCAATGAGAAAATTGGTTCTTTCCCAGAAAAGATACAAAAGGCGTTATACATGTGAAATTAATTTAAAACAGTGAAATCTGCTCTGGAATCTAAAGGAATTGTGAACATAAATGCATTCATTGAAACACATTCATAACAACTTAGAATTTTTCAAAAGAGGCTCTCAGTAAACATTCTAAAACATATTTTAAAAAAATACTAGAAAATAGCCAGCACAAAGTAGAAGAATCAAAACAGACATATCATTATTTGCATCAACAGCTAGAGAGAAGCGGCTCCATGAATGAAAGCTTTAGCTATGCAGACCACGTCACAAAATGATTCGACTCATAAAGCAGCTTCTCATGTCCAGATTATGGGGTTAGGCATCAGTGGAAAAACGGAACATCGAAACTGACTGCATAAACTAGCAATTGTAATGGAACAACCTATCAGATCCACAACACAGCCGATTTCTTTAAAAATGGCTTTATTACGTAACACTAATGTCTTTGGATTGTCTGGGAGATATTTTACTTCATACGTTGAATTGATGTAATTATTTATAATGTATTTGCTTACATAGCTAGGCTATTATATTTCTTTGGACATTAAAATAAAGGACACTGTTATAATCAAACAGCAAAAGTGATAGGTGAGAGCACTTTACGCTACTTAACCCCTTTTAGCAAATATAAGCCAATCACTCTTGAAAAATCTGAATACAATAAAACAGCAAAAGTGATAGGTGAGAGCACTCTATGCTACTTTACCCCTTTTAGCATATATAAGCCAATCTACAATAAAACAGCAAAACTGTTATAATCGCCATGTATTTACATGTAAGCCATATTCTATCACCATTATACAAGTGCTTACTACTTTAAATTTGTATAAGCATCGTCAGAGCTTTTAGACTTTCCCTGCTAAAGTGGTTTAAATAGGTATATCAATATATTTCGTTGGACATTAAATTATTTAAAGGGACACTGTATTTGCCATGTGATTGCATGTCAGCCATATTTGATCATCATTATAAAAATGCTTACTATTTACAATTTCTATACACACTATCAGAGCTTCTAATCCAGACAGTCTCTGCTAAAGGTGTTTTGAAGGGTTATTTCAAAAGCTACTATGTTTTACTCTCTTTCATATTGTATATTTTTTTTATTTTTAAAGCAAATGGATTCAAATATTTAAAATGTTTAACATTTATTTAAAATATTAATTATTAAGCATAGAAAAATATAATTGTTTTTTTTTTTATTCCTCTGGCACTCTCCCTCCAGTTAGTGCTATTGAAATAGGATTTGTTATTGATTTTGTTTTATGTTCACATTTGTTGGCTTGTAGGAAACACAACGCACTTTAGATATTTTATTTATCACTGAATACTCAATGCTGAGAGAACAGATATGAGAGAACAGATATTTATTTAAAATCTCTACTCATGTCACAAATCCATTAGTAGGAATTGAAGAGATATTTGTAAAGGTTGTTTAGCTATTCTGAAATTGAGGACTTGGTATAGGGGGCCCTACAATAAAATCATAGCTCTTTTCTGGATAGCTATCCCACAAAACAAATTAAATGCCCAATAAATAGAGATAATAGCAATCTAGTAAAGGATGTGGTAGCATGGATGACCATCAGACAATAGCAATGTAACTGTCAGATTGTATTATATTTTAAATGACCAACTTAACACATATTAGTGAGACATTTGATTTAAAGGGACAATTTGGGAAGATAGATTGCAAAGATGCATCTGATTGAGTGTTATTCCGAAAAGTAATCTGGATATTTTTTGTAAAAATCATGGTGCATGACACATTACATATTGAAGTGCAATTTACATTTGTTTACACATATTTCACCCAAAATGCACTCACTTTAGCCAGAGATCTTTATCTGTTTTTTTTTTTTTTTTAAATAGCACTCCATACGGTATGGTGCACCCCCCCCCCAAATGGATTCATCCCACAGCGATCCAGCACATCTAGATATGTAAAGAAGGAAACAGGAGTGGGCCAATAGCATACAATTTACACAAAAAGCACTATTTTATCTCAACACACACAACTTGGTTATATGACTGGAGAGATTACTTCGAATGAGAGTCCTAAATAAACGCACATTATATATGAAGACTGGATGTTCCATCCTTTCTTTGTGGTTCTCAGATCACCTCCTTTTCTACCAAAGTCAGTTTAACAGATACTGCCTACCTAATCCTGCTACTTCCTCTGTGTAGCCTTTAGAGAACCACAGCCTAGTTATAATATGATAAGGAGCCTTCTTTTGTAAAACATTTTTGCTGTGAATACACTCAGTGCTAGGTAATCTCGTGAATCATTCAGTGATTTCTGTCTACAAACGCATATTAAGGTGTTTACAAAAATATATAATTCCCAAAGCAATAGCATATTGTGCTTTTAATGTAGAAACTCCTAATAATGATTCCCAAATTTTGCAGGATCAAAGGGGTTGCTAGACCTCCGGGACATATTAAAAAGTCTAAATATCCATAACTCTAATTATATATGCACATTAAACGCGATTCTAACCCTCTCACAATTCCTGTAGCGATTTAACCTTTCAGGCTCCCCTTTACTTCTTATTTAATGATTTTATGAATGATTTAGTTTTTTCAACAATACTTTTTAAACAAATAAAAAAAAGTACATGTTTAATTTAAAAAAATCCTCTTATTCTTTAATTATTGATGAAAACTTTATTTTTGTATTTGATATCAAGTCATCTGGGATTTTCTTCCTTGACTAGGGGTATCAGCAAACAGCAATTAAAATATTAAGTGAAATTTGTATTTTTATTTTCTGGAGCAACCACCTGGTGGCAAACTTTACAGTGCTCAACCTGAAAGTCACCTGGAGCACTGCAACATTACAAATACACTTATTTAACCCCTTAAGGACACATGACATGTGTGACATGTCATGATTCCCTTTTATTCCAGAAGTTTGGTCCTTAAGGGGTTAACATTATGGTGTTCCCCTTAAGGACACATGACATGTGTGACATGTCATGATTTCCTTTTATTCCAGACGTTTGGTCCTTAATGGGTTAAAAGGTGCCCCCTCCCTTGCGCCCCGCCCCCGTCCTGCAGGGCTGAAGGGGTTAAAACCCCATTCAGCCACTTACCTAAATCCTGCACCGGTGTACCTTGGTGCTGGGTTAGGCTCCACCCACACTCCTCCCCCCGACATCAGCCGGCGGCGGGACCTAATGCGCATGCACGTCAATGGACATGCGCGCATTAGACCTCTCCATAGAAAAGCATTATTCAGTGCTTTCCTGAGGGAAAATCTGATGCTGGAGGTCCTCATGCAGAGCGTGTGGACATCCAGCATCAGATAATGGACCAAAGTTTTGTCCACTGAGGGCAGACTTAGAGTGCAATAAGGACACTGCACCCAGACCACTTCAATGAGCTGAAGTGGTCTGGGTGCCTAGAGTATCCCTTTAACATATTCCTGAACATCATTTTGTACTAAAAATATTTTCGTCATCATTTCAAGTGATTAACTATTCCATGTTGGGCGGAAATATTTTTAAACCTTGTTCAAAAAGGGAAAATATTGTTTACAGACCAAAACTTCACTATGCTTCAGGGAGGGCAAAGCATCAACAAGATTATACTATAGACACTGATGTAAAATGCTACCTTGTATTTTATTTATTTGTAAATAAAGTTTTATTGGTATTTTTCTGAGGCTACGCATTCAAGAAATCAATACTAAATAACAGGAAAGGTAGCATAGAAACAATAACATATCATTGAAATTATCAACATCATATTGAAGCAAAAAAATGAACATAGTGAAATTGTACTTTTTTTATGACAAAGGCTTGTATTGACTATAAAACGATAATGACACAGATATATGACAGAGACTGTGATAGCTGGAAAGGGACTGTTATTTTTGTATTCCTGTCCATGAGTTTCAGAGTACTAGATGCTGTTTCTGAGAAAAAAAAATGTATAATTTCTGGTCCTTCCATTTTCTGTGACATGTGCACTCTGTCTTGCCTAGTTCGCTTTGGTTCTTATACATGAACTCAATCACCGTATTGATGAACTTGAATGAAAGTACTGATGATCAAGTACATTATATATTTTTATCTTTCTTTGACCCCTGAATAAGGTGATGTCAAAGGAAAGATCTTAATCTGAAGAAGGTAATTACTTTTGTAATCTTTATATGGAGAGGATGGGTATGTGACAATGGGATAAAACTGCACAATTTTTGTATAATAAACATGGTCATACAAAAAATGTCAGTAGATAGGCAAGCATAAGCAGTAAGTAAATAAGGCTACGTGAACTGACATTTTGTTAGTCAAAATAGTATGGTAAAACATCATGCAAGGTCTAGAGATGGGAAACAATCTTAGAGAAGACAACCAGTTAGGAATCAAGGTTATTATGCTGCTGGCGTGAGAGTGTAAAAGAGGTTACCAGCAATAAATTTCACAGTAATCCATTTTAAAGTTAAATCAAATGTTTATAAATTATTCTGTGTACAAAAGATAAATTAAACATGTTCTAAATTATATTTCGGGATGGTGGGACAGGACCCTAAATGACGTGGCACACAAGGACACTAAACTGGGACAGTGGAATTGAACCTTAAATTCTGGATGGTCTCATTGAACTTGGGACAGTTAAGAGGCATTTTATTTTATTATATTTATTCTCTGACAGCAGGATTGGAGAATGTTTGATATCAAACAACAAACGTCTTTTTAACTTGCTTATACAGTTGAAACTGAATCGAAGAATAATAAGATGTTCAGGTCTTTGTTTGACACATCTAAACAATTGTTTATGTGCAAAGAAAATGCTTGTCTTATAATTAATTTAGACTGATCTATGATTTTACATTTTAAATTCAGTTTTCACACGTTTATTGTTAAATCCTCAGGACATGCATATCTAAGGTGTTTGATGTTTATATAAAACATTTTTTTTTATTCCATTTTAAGGAAGAACTGTCACATTTGAGATAAGAATGTTTGTTAATCCAACATAAAAAGCATCTTCTACCCATGTATATTTTTCTGTACATTGCATATTTTATTTATGCATTAATTCAACTTGATAACTTCCTTCAGAAAAATAATAGCAAATGCATTTCATAGAAATCAAATTGCTTGTCCCAGACACAGAAATCGAATTGCTTGTTAAACAATTATCTTAAAGGGACACTATAGTCACCAGAGCAACTACAGCTTATTGAATGTGTTCTGATGAGTAGGATCATTACCTTCAGTCCAGAGAAAAATGCAGTGTTTACATTATAGCCTAGTGATAACTTCACTGGGCACTTCTCAGATGGCTGCTAGAGGTGCTTCCTTGGGAAGTCCTTCCTGGTATGCATCACAACATTCAGTGTCTCCACCCACTGTATGCAGACACTAAAGTTTCCTCATAGAGATTCATTGATTAAATTCATCTCTATGACGAGATGCTGATTGGCCACGGCTGTGTTTGACTTGTGCTGGCTCTGACCCTGATCTGTCTCCTTGACATTCTCAACCAATCCTATGAGGAAGCATTGTGATTGGCTCAGACCACCACTTCTGATGATGTCAGAGGTCGGATGCAGTTCAGAGGCAGACAGGGGCAAAGCCAGCAGCTGCAGACTTTAATGCAAGTAATATTTTACTCTATTTAGGGAGTCAATGGGGGGCATGGGGGTCTAGATGGTGGTTTTAACACTATAGGGTCAGGAATACATGTTTGTATTCCTGACCCTATAGTGTTCCTTTAAACAAACTGAGATGTTTATCAAACATTGAGTAGACACCAAATATGCACATTACAAGAGATCAAAGTTAATCTCTTAACTGAATATCAGTTTTCTATTAGACATACATAGAAAAGCTGCTATTCATTGACCAATTATGTTTATCTCTCACAGTAGAATCAAGCCCATCATCAAGAATTCTGAGAGTTAAAAAAAAAAAAAGTTGCCAATTATTATAAAAAAGCTATACATACTGACATAATGCAGCCAACCAGCTTTTGATAGCCAGCCCAAAACAAGAGTACGGGGCTTGCTAATGTCCATTTCTGCATATCCAATTCACAAGCCCTTATTCATTGTCTGGGATCGCTCAGTTCATGCAAAGGAGCAAATGGCAGTATCGACAGTATGGCAGAAGTCAGATGTTGGTCTCCATTAATTATTCTCGTAATAGTAAATGGCACCAGGATAGTCCTGGTATTGTAATCACTATACCAGTCTTGGAATAAGTTTACACATTCCATTTGTTTGAACTGAGTACTCTATTTATTTGTAAACTGCAGGGCATTGTGTATTGAAGGATTCCATTGGCGATATGATTCTGTGCTTGATTGCTTCCAAAACATGCATAGGTGGAACAAAGAGAATAGTTAATTCTATAATATACGTAGAAATATGATAATACATATAAAACTTTAAATCATTAAACAAGATGTGCATATTACAAGGGGCATGTTACCATTGTGTTATTAATTATACACTATTAAAAAGTATTGTTAACTTGTTGTGGAATAAAGAGGTAAACTAGAAATAATTCAAAATATTTAAATACTATCTAGAAGATTTATTAGATCTGCTGTGAGCCTTTAATTTTATATATTAATGTGCCTAATTCAGAATTTATGCATCACATAAATAGTATAGCCCCTGTTTTTACAATATTATTTTAAAAAATTGTGCTTATTTTTCAAGTTTCACAATAGCAAATACATGAATTACTTTAAAACAGGGCTGTCCAACCTGCGGCCCCCCAGATGTTGCTGAACTACAACTCCCATGATTCCCTGGCTATCTGTTTCATTGAAAGAATCATGGGAGTTGTAGTTCGGCAACATCAGGGGGGCCGCAGGTTGGACAGGCCTGCTTTAAAAACTGCCTTTTATTTGATCAGGTATTGAAACCACTCGCACGTTCTATGCTTATTCTCTTCGCATGGCTGTGTGTTCTTATCAGAATACATTTTGCAAACTGACATAATATTTGGTATATCTCAGCAAGGACTGAGAATATGCAAATCTCTGAAGATCTAAGACTTTAGTAAAGTACTGCTTATCAACGGTGCAATGTGACCTTACTTACAAATTTAGTAGTGCTCCAGCAGACTTTTGCAATTTTTTATGCAACCTGTGTGGATACAAATGTACCTATATAGATGTACCCTTCGTGCAGGATATTTCCTGCTGCTATGTATTGCCAAGAGAAACGGACAAGCATTATTCCACAGCTGGGAGGTAATCACCTGCAGACAGTCTACAGATAAACAAAAAGCTTCATTGACTGCACGATACTGTCATCTTCCAGTCTCACTTCAATGCACAATTTAATTTATCTCAAAATAATACTAAGAACCAGGTTACACATTTTTCAGTTTCCATTTTATTGCAAGTCTAAACTAAAAGAATATGTAACTGTGTGTTTACATAATGCATTTTCAATAAATCAAGAACACTCGCATAGTGGTTAATATGGCTGATTTCGAACCAGGTGACACACTAGGATACATCAGTATATTTATCTGAGTCACCAAATCAATTTAACATGCATAGACCGTTTAATACACACTATCTGCCCATTGAGTGTAAATTACTTCACATTCACTATATGACTTTTAGCCAAATTCTGGCCAGGAGAGGAGGGACACAAATGCCCTCTGGGCCACTAGCAGGGGAGTGCTAGCAAACGGGTTGTGGGCTGCAGTCCTCAACCATTATTCTAAAATTTAACATAGCAGGAAGTGATGGGATGTCTGCTTGCACAGTCCTGCAGGTATCAGATTGCAGTAGGAATTGTGCAGGGATAAAATCCACTCTGGATAAAAATGCAGTCCACAAGTGCTCTCCTGGATAAAGTCAAATTTACAAAACCACTCGGAGGAAATGCAGAGAAGCCTTTTGGACCTTATCTATTATTGGAATTGTGGAGAGCATTTTTATCCAGTCTGGAGTCCTTCTATTGTTTGCAGTGACTGGACCAGCTGATGATCACAGTACAGACTACTGGTATTAACCATCTACTGAATTTAGTCCTTGGGACCTGTTTTGGGGCTCTGATTGCCACTTATGGTGTCATATGTTTCTGTAAGTGCAATATATTTCAATTTATTTTAGGGTGTTGCACTATGTTTGTTGTTTTTTATTTTTAAGCTATAAAAGAGTGTCAAGATGTTATCATTACAAAATCTATAACTGTCCCTTTGACTGCAAGTCTAATTTGAAGCTCACGTTAAAACATCATCAGAAGAGTAAGCCTACTTATGTTTGCTGTGTGTTTCACCTAGGGAATATAAAATAGCTTAATCGATAAATTAACTTTGCAAGTGTTTTTAGACTCATAACTATTGTCCACACTGTCTTGTTCATTTTGCATTTGTTTGTATGGTATTTCAGGATTAACCAGTGTGTGGAGGTAGTGGAAGTTATCACATTAACACTTTTGTCTTGTTTTTGTTATATTTTATAATCCACTCTAGTGTCCTGCAATCGCCCCCCCTTGTCAGACCCTCCATGTTTGTAGTAATTGCAGATCTAGTAAATATACCTTTCTGAAGTATGCATTTTAATTTGGTGGGTTTAAATTAAAAAGGGGTTATGTGTCCAACCCTAAGGCTGAAGTGGATTTTCTTCATTTTTAGTCACCACTCTACTACAGAGTCATTTATCATGTTCATTATAATCGTGCTGCTCTTTTGCTAGTTTTAAAGGTAGAAATCTATTAGCTAAAGGTTACTTCTTGCTAGTCACATCTGAAACCATTCTCTCCAATTATAAGTTCTTCAATAACTGCACAAGGAATCTATACATTTAACAGCAACTCTTTATCTTTTTTTTCAAGCAAGAATATTGTCACTGTAACTACATTTTAAGCATTTAGTTTTCCATCCAGAGAAAGAATAACTTCGACACATAACCTTTTGATGCCCTTTCTAACTGATGCATTTTCCTTAATTTAATTCTTTGCTTATTATTCACTCTACTACAGCTAATTGCTGAACAACTAGCAATCTTTACGATTCCATAAATGCACGTGGGTCATTAAATCTAAAGCACTTATATATAGTTCTTTTGTACCTGTTCACATCTTAGGATTCTGCTCAAATTCATTGTACTGTAATGTTCTTCTGCTCTTCTGCTACTTATATTTGCACACATTTCAAAAACAGAATTAAATGTGGAAATACTATTTTTAGCTGGTTATTAACTATTGTCACATGGTTCCTTTATAACTATTGCTATATTTTTCACATAACATTGCAACGAGGACTCCAGCCACCAATATATCCTAGAGTGGGGATTATGCCACTCCACACAATTTCTTAGGAGGAATTAGGGGGATCCACTAAATGTGAGTGCAATTCTACTTATTTACTTACTCAGCTTTTCTTATCTGAGCATACTACACTATTGTGTGTTGT
Organism: Pelobates fuscus; assembly: GCF_036172605.1. Taxonomy (NCBI): domain Eukaryota; kingdom Metazoa; phylum Chordata; class Amphibia; order Anura; family Pelobatidae; genus Pelobates; species Pelobates fuscus. The sequence goes on along the minus strand of NC_086320.1, from coordinate 70,601,008 downwards.
GGCGGAACCGTCCGCCAATTTTGTATACTTTGTTCTGTTTGCGTGTTTTTCCCTTTTTCCGTTCGGGAGTTATTATATACGAATGCCATCTATTCATCTCCCGAATGAGAACCACCCCTGTACCTCATTAGAACGTTCACACCAGCAACTTAAGTGCAAAATCGCAAGGGAAGTGATTAATGAATACTGCCACTGGGTGGCTACCATTTCGTATAACCGAATGCACATGGTCGATAAAATAATGGTGGCCATCTTGTCTTCTGAACATGAGCAGCGGCACTTGGTCGTCGAGTGCATGGAACTCAATTTGGCTAGGCACTCACACAAACCCCGGTAAAGATTAGACAATTGCCCATTCTATTTCCCGACCACCTATATGAACGACGGAAGCATTCGTACCCTGAAACTAAGAGATTCCCTTGCATGGTTTTCACACAGAAACCCCCGAACAGAGACCGGCAAACACATACTCCAAGGAATCCATGTATAAATTGAAATTGAGGCAAAAATGTGGTTCTTTGTTGAGCTCATTTGCATACGCCTAACCAGAATCCCTTGCAGTAGTTAGAGCATTGTTAAAGTGAGATTTCTGTGGTAAAAGCAAGTCTTATGGCTTGCCTGGTGTGTGTATTTGTGTTTAACATTGCATTGACTATCCACTTATTTCAGGTGGAAGCGGTTTTCACCCACACTTTTTTCCCCACCACAACTCTATTGGTATATAATATTTTAATAATTATATAATATATAAATGAACATATGCTTCTACTTCTCCTTCTTATTCCCTCTATTAGTTACTTATCTCTTGATCTATGAATCAAATGGTATGAAAATGTATATCAGTGTACTGCAATTATATATATAATTCATATTTTGTAAACATTTAGCAGTATATTCATTGGCTAATTTTTGCACCCTTTTGGTTCATTCAAATTACTTTTCCCAAAATGATTGCATGGCCAAAATTTGTCAGAACCAAAATGATTGCATGGATGAAACTCGAAACAACCTAACCAATTTTTTTTTATTCAGCTGCAACAAATTTTAAAGTCTATAGCTATTTCTAAAAAAGCAACAGTGAGAATATCTTATAAACGTTTCCATAATCAGTTAATGAAAACAGGTATATAATATATTGTTTATTTAGTTTGCCATGTGTTTTTCCTCACCCTATTAGATTAAAAGATTACACAAACATTATTGGCTCCAAGAAATGTGTTCTGAATTAATTCTAGCACTGCTTAAAATGATTATTATTTTTATCGCTAGGCATGTTCTGCTTTGCCGAAACACATCCCTTAACTGGGGATGGTTTGTACCACTCAGTGTTCACATCTTTTTGCTGCTGTCCTCACTCCCAGAGAAATCTTTCATCTTTCATTCTACTTTATCTAGAATACTTTCACTGTGGCTGAGACAAATAGGGCAGAGATATCACTAATAAAGCTTAACATGTGGAAGATGCTTCATTTTATTGACCTGTCAGAATTCAAACTACAGCTGCTTCCTAATAATTTTATGGTTCATCTGAGTCCAATATCGACTGAATCCGAGTCATCTCAGTCCCAGATGGAGGGGCAGAGAGTAGGATTTTGCAGTGAAGAAAATTAAATGACCCATGCAGTGATCCAAAAAAAATAATAATTTTTAAATAATGCAAGACTTGAAGTAATATTTAGTAGAACCGGTGTATACTGAAAACTGCAAGGCATAAAATGCCTTTCACTGACACTATTTTTGATATGATTTAAAGGTATGGTTATAATAAGATGAGACTTTTCATACAATATTTGAATGTGTTTTATTAATTGTGGGGTATTATTCTTGAAAAACAGTTGCAAAAAGTCCACAGATTGTTATTTATTTATACACATTTTTTTTGTATTATTTTTTTTTGTTAGTCATGTAAAAAAAAAAAAGATGCAACAGAATTCCTATGAGGTGCAGGATTTTCCTTTCAGTAAAGGTCTTAAGCAGACTGTGAAGGATCATTCCAGGGTGAGAATACATTTTTAACTATCTAACCTGTCACTTGTGCTTCTACCTAACACTGAGAATGTACTAAATTATTTCACCTAATTCCTGCACCCTAAATATCAACATGTATGAATAGATTCACTAATTGTTCATGGGGTACTCTATAACCTGATTTCTCAACGCATACTTCAAGGAGTACTTGCACCAAGCGTAGGGTGTATGCCAAGAACTGGACACCTTAGGGCCCCCAGGAGGCAGTCAGCTGTGCTCTAAAACAGGGTAGGCACCTGCTTACCTGGATGACAGGTGCCTACTCTGTCCAAATACAGTGTATTATGGATGATAAGGGACTTGTATTATGGATGATAAGGGAGTTGTATTATCTGTGCTCTTCCAGCACTGCTCTCTTGACCACCCTGCGGTGATGCTGAGACCCAGGTTATGACATCACTCTGACCTTGTCATCACTAAACAGCACAAGAGAGAGCAGAGCATTAAGAGCATTAAGATGACAGCAGCCACACTAGAACCCAGAGAAAGGATCCCCACTGGATCCACTTCAGCTCTACAAATGTTAGAGAGGCTTGGTAGACTTAAATACAAATAAGACATTGTGATTGTGCATGAGGAAATGTGTATGTGTGTGTGTGTCTGTGAATGAGTGTGTGTCTGTCAGTACATGTGTGTGTCTGTCAGTGTATGTCAAATCAGTGCGTGTGTGTCAGTGTCTTCTGTGTATATCTGTGTGTGTGCGTGTGTCAGTGTCCACTGTGGGTAACTATTATATGAGTGTTAAATATTAATTTTGTCTCTTTTATACTTCAGGATAATAGTTCATATACCATAACTTACATACATAATATTCACATTATGTCATATCTTTGTTATACTTATTCTTACCACCTTTCATCAAGCTTGTTCTTCAATATGGCATTCACTTCTAACAAACTTCTAACAAATATCCGTGTCTACACATTTCATTTGGAATTCAAATCAACAGAAATTACTTTCTCAAGGCTGGGGTACTTAGGATTTTTATAGACCTGCAGGGGTACTTCTCCGTAAAAAGTTGAGAAATACTGTTCTATAATACTTTATTGACAATTCCTGCAGTATCAACATCCATTAAAATGTAACACATGAATCATATGTAATTTATTCTACTCGAGCCATACCCTTCTCACAGGGGTGCAATGCTAGTATTTCCCTTAGAAACACTTTGCAGACTGATCAGTTGTATGATTATTTGTTGTCACAAAATAACAAGACAGACAGGGTTATTCACTAAAATGATAATTCAAAGTGAATACAGAACAAATGTCAAATTTAAGGACAAAGTAGGTGAAAAAGAAACATAGCAAGGGGCAGCAGAATATACATAGAGATTTTTCTAGTCCGACTATTTTAGCATTACATTTGAAATTCACTGGAACTCAGTGAGTAGTCCTGAGAGTTAATGGTTGATAGTGATTACTATTGCCAATTCATAGTAAACTGGCATGGGTTCAGCATTCCCTTTGCCAACTTGTTTTTAGTTTTGTGGAAAGTGTTTCACATAATAGGAAGTAGTAATCCTACCCACAATCATTCTGGATTCTCATGGGCAATTGCTACTCTGATGAGGCCCACCAGAGTCAAGCTTTGGATTTTGCCCTAATTTGGCCTTAATTATCAGGAAGCACCTGTAGTTTGAATTCTGACAGGTCAATAAAATGAAGCATCTTCCACATGTTGAGCTTTATTAGTGATATCTCTGCCCTATTTTTCTTAGAAGCTTTTCAAATAATTTAATATTTTTGGCTTAATTTTTCTTTAAATCTTAAATTAGCAACAACAAAAAAAAGTAATTTATATATAAAATACACATGATTTAATATTATTTTTATAATATTAAATTATTTTAAAAGTTCATCCAAAAATATTGAATCATTTGAAAAGCGTATCCAGCAATATTAGATTGAGGCCTTGATTTGATATTGTTGGATATGCTTTCCAAATGATTTAATGTTTGGATAAACTTTTTTCCTATGGGGAACATGCTTTCATATGGGGAAATCCTAATGCGAGTGTGGCCATTGCCAAGCATGCGCATTAGCAGGATAAAAGGACATGCTTCATATCAGGCCCGGACTGGCCATCGGGCACACCGGGCAAATGCCCGGTGGGCCGCGGTGGCCAGGGGCCGTGGCCGGCAGGGGAAGGTCCCATGATCTCCCCTGTCGGTCTATGCAGGGCCGGCACTATCCGAGCGCCGGCCCCGCTGTGTGCCATGACGGGCCGGTGGGGAGATCAAAGATCTCCCTCACCGGCCCACTGAAATAGACCTGCGGCTGGGGAGGGAGGGAGAGGACCTGGCGGAACTCTATCTTGCAGCTCCGCCGGGTTCCTCTCGCGAGATCCGGCGTGTCGCCATGGCAACGACCGGATCTCGCGAGAGTGAACTCTAGCCTCGCAGGCTAGAGTTCACTCACCCACTGGACCACCAGGGATGGTGTGTGAGCGCCGGTCCCCCCCCTCCCAGGCCAAAGGTAAGAAGGGAGGGGGGGATTTAATGCCTACTTATTTTTTTTTTTTTTTTACCAACCCAAAACACACACAGACAATCCCTTCTAATACTCACCCACAGCACTCTCACACCCATCACACACAGCACTCTCACACTCATCACACACAGCACTCTCATACACAGCACTCTCACACCCATCACACACAGCACTCTCATATACAGCACTCTCACACCCATCACACATAGCACTCTCATACCCATCACACACAGCACTCTCACACCCATCACACACAGCACTCTCACACTCATCATACAGCACTCTCATACGCAGCACTCTCACACCCATCACACACATCACTCTCATACACAGCACTCTCACACCCATCACACACAGCACTCTCGCACCCATCACACACAGCACTCTCGCACCCATCACACACAGCACTCTCGCACATAGCACACTCAGCACTCTCACACACATCACTCGCACACTCAGCCCACAAACATCACACACACAGCACCGCTCAAACACAGCATCCATCGCACCCACACTGCACCCTTCACATACACACTACATCCCTCACAGACACCCACTGCACCAAACACACACACACAATACTTCCGAAAATATTGATATTATATATATATATATATATATATATATAAAAAATATATATATATATATATATATATACACACACTACAGCACCCCTCACACACATACTGCAGTCCTAAACACATTACGTTCCAGACACACACTAGATCCCTTACCCAACTCTGGATCATATACGCACACTAGATCCCTTTATACACTCTGAATCCGTTATATACACACACTCACTAGATCTCCTACACATTCTGGGTCCTTCAAACACACACTAGACTCCTGTATACACAAACACTGTGCCATCTACACAGACACATACTACATTACTAAAATACACACTCTGGATCCCTTATAAACACACTAGTTTAATTGTAAACAAACACATACTACACCCCAAAACACACACTCTCTACAACCCCTACAAACACTACATCACCTATATACACACACACACTATAGCCTGTATGCACACACTTACATTCTCTACAGCCCCTAGCCATATATGCATTACATTACACCAAAAACACAACACTACTAAAACCGACCTTATTACACAATACCACACCACAATCAGCTCACTCTACACACACGCAATACCACAAGCAGGCTCCAAACACATGCACAATACGCTTTCCTGGCCCTTTTGTCTCCTGGTATCCATTTATAGAGACACCAGAGACAAGTTGCAAGGAAACACAGTGCAAGCATGTTATTAAATTTGCTTGCACTGTGCAGAACAAATACAGGGCTTTTTTTCTCATGCTAGAGCTCTTCAGCAGAGCTCTGCGCATGGTCTGCCCTGGAAGAGCATTGAACCAACATGCTCACTTTGAGAGGGGGCGTGCTTGTCATTGGTGATGACGAAACACACCCTCTCTGCCCCGCCCCCTTCTTAGTGGGCCGCTGTGATAAAAAAATGCCCGGGCCGAATTTTTCTCCCAGTCCGGCCCCGCTTCATATGGAATGCTTACCTTTTTCGTATTTGTAAGTAGAGGTATGTATCTGTGTTGCTGAGGTTCTGCCTTACTTCTCCTTCCATCCCCCTCCAGTCTGGCTCTGTCTTCCATTAACCCCACTTTCTGCCCAGTAACAAATCTATAGTACATAAATAAACCTTTGCTGAGTGGAGTTAAGAATACAACTACATGGAGAGGGATTACAGGATGAACTCAAGCAAGAAGATGAACAGATATTAAAAACAAATCATAGAATAATTAGAAGGAGGAAAAAGAGAATACAGACAGTAAAAGAGGAGCAGCACCAGATTAGACAGTAGAGGTCAAACTATAGTTGCTCATAGACCACAATTTTTTGGAACATACCAAATTTGGGAACTGTGATCCACCACCCGATGCTTTGCCTGTTATGTCTCTTTTGATAATTAGTTTGGACACATGGATCAGGTAACTTATCATGGGTGTTCAAGGATCGAGCATATTGACATTGGCCTTTAAAGAATCCATTCTTTGCTCCAGTGTCCATCCTTTGAAGTTGTGTTTTAGTGGCAATTACATATATATAAATAGAAATATTACTAATAGTCTGTGGCAAGAAGCAAACAATATCAAGTAACAAATCATATATATAAAGCTATAAAATATATTACTTAATGTTTTTTGCTTATTCTCACAAACTGTTAGTGAGTGGACAATTCTAACAAATTTTTACATATGTTACTATTGCAAATCTGCCTAACCATGTAGATAAAAGTAGAGGACAGCAGAATATAGGAATGATCCCAATTTGGAGAATATATATCAGGAGGTAAATAATGTTATTTGTATGTGAATATGAATTTATGTGAATATACATACGATTACCAATATTGGACTTTTTTATTTTGCCTCCATGAAACATACATTTTAATGCTTCTATGAATGTAAGATGCTTTACTGGTTTTCAGGACATGAAACAAAAGAAAAGAACGATGAAAAGTAGCATCCGATAAATTAAAAGTGACATGTTTTTTAGCCTACAAAATGAATTCTGAATGCTTGGTAATTGTGCATATTTGAGCAGTCTTTCATGATGTAGATTTTGTCTTGTGCGTTCTTCACTAATGGGCTGTGAATTAATATACATCACAAAGTTAACAATCTTAATTTTCTTGCAATGAATCACATAATTATAAAGGGCAAAAGGCAAGCTGAATCCAAAATAGCATACATTTCTGTGTATTATATTTTTTTTTTACATTTTACAACGTATATTCGTGACTTGGCAGTATGTGAATAAATGTTTTCAGAATATATGCCAGATATAAGGCAGACATTTAGGCTTTGCTTTGCCATATCTTGTACAATGTGTTTTACAAAATATTTTTCAACAAAATAAGTCTGGAAATATTTTACAGATTATGCACATTTTGGCAACGGGGCATTACTTCATATATATACCCAAGGGAATGCTGGCAACTTTTTGCCAAAAGCACAAGTACAAATGAATAAGCACGTTTTGGACACAAACGTTAAAGATCTCAAATCCCAGGAAATACCTTATTGAGCCAGTAGAACTCTGGAGACCACTGAGATCGCAGGCCCTACCACAAAACACAGAATGAAAGAAGAAAAATGATTATGTGAGATGTGTATGCAGAAGCATGTGAAGCTGACCCAACATGTCAGAGATAGCAATACATACTAGGAGAAGGCACTAAATTAAATACAAACAATTGGACTGTGCATCCTTGTAAGATTAACAGCATAGTGACACTCACAATATGTAATCTAAACTGTTTTATAGGATTTTAATAAATGCTAAACAGTGTTACAGTACTGGCATTCTCGGTGTCTGTACAAAAATATTATTTGGGGACACACTCACTAATAGTGGTTATGCTATAGCCTAAATTTACCAACATATATGCATAATACAATTATGTATTTTGCTTCTGTACTTTGTCTTCTACAATATCTTAAAACTGGTGTCCAATATGTAAGGTGGGGTCTTACCATTAATTTATAAAGTAGAAAAATGATATATTGGTCATGTGCATGAATGCCCTCTTTTTATACATGACACCACCTTACAAGCCTTTGCCATGACAGACTGTCCAAGCATACAGTTGCCCAGTTTGTCAGCTATAATTGTTCCTAAGTCTTTTTCATTTAAAGTTACCCCATTTTATACACAAAGGGCTTTGGGTTCCTAATAAAAATATGCAAGACTTTGCATTTATCTGTATTGAACCTCACCTCTCACTAGTTCCCAAAATTATCAAAATCCCTCTATTGAGAAGTTTAAATCATGTTCAATATTTATTATCTTGCCTGGTTTTCAGTCATATGCAAACACTGACACATGACTTTCAATGTCCACTTCAAGATCATTTATTAACAAATTAAAGTAAAGTGAACTCAGGACAGAACTTTGAGGTTGCTCGACTTATGACCAATTTGACATTTTTCCTCATTCTATCTTTAAGCTGAGGGACATCGGCGCTGGATTCAGATAAGTGACTGAAGGGGTTTTAACCCCTTCAGCCTTGTCGGATGCGGGGAGGGAGGAGGCACTCCAGTATTCTACAGCACCAGGAAAATGGGCATTTTCCTGGCACTTGAGAAACCCTTTAATCTTTTTGGATTAATGTACTTAAGAAAAGAAATAGGGGGGTTGGTCTATGAGCTTTTCATTTTCCAAATTTAGCCCATATAATTACCCTTTCGCAAGCCCATTTGGGATGATTATATTTGTTAACATTGGGACAAAAATCAGGAAGAATTATTTGCTGTCAGTTTAATGGCTTATATACAACTTCTTTCTCAGTAAGATGCTTGTAGATTAAATTCTTCAACTATTGATAGAGAGTAAATGAAAAATAGAAATACAAGCTGGCATTTCATTATAAAAATTTAGAGAAGGAAACTAATATCAATATATTGGTAACCTATTTGAACAGTTTTCTGATAAACTGTAATGTCCAAGAAATGTCAAAGAGAAATAAAAGTGAAATATATTTTGACCATAATCAATTAATATGTTGTGAATAACTTTTAACATTTCTTTTTCTTTTTTACTAAATGTCAAATAAATTGAACACAGTTTTAGTGGATATAAATATATATACATGTATACATATACATTACTTTACAGAACCCATGTCATATTTTAGAATTCAAACCATAAATTGTACTTTATGACCTGGTTTCTGTAGGAGGTTTGTTGAATAATTCAGACTTAGATCAAACAATGTAGTTAAAAGGTTTATACAGAAAATACAAAGTAAGATTTAGCTAATAGAATACAGGTGCTTAATTAGCATTTGGAAACAATTAATGTTCTTTGATTTTCTAAAAAAAAAAATAGGAAGCTAAGTTATTTAACAAAGGAAAACATAGCGTGGGTTTTATTTTTATTGTATTAGTGATAACATTTTAATGTGAAAAGAGGGAATAAAGAGAAATAGTTCCTTATCAAATGATGAAATTAATGTTTGAATTGTATGTAATTTAATATGTTGATAAACATTTTTTTTTTTTTTTTGTAAACCAGCAACAAGAGTTACTTGTGTTATTTTATTTTTTATTTTATTTTTTTATATTTAATTCCAGTGAAAATAACCAATCTGTGACTATAGGAAAACTTTTCCAAATTAGCTATTGTGACCTATGTATTCTAATTCTGATTTTATTTGATCTCCATTCACATACAGCTCCTGTAAGCGAACTGCAAAATTTAGAAAATAATTGCTGCCATTTTTCAAATTTGGCTGTTCTGGCTTATGTTTTGGACACTCATAACATTTCAGTCTAGCGAGTAAACTCCTTTGATATTTGCGATTTAATGATTTCATGTAATAAAGAATATAATGTATGACCTCTACTCCTCCAAATAAAACTCATCATGAGCAAAGTGAATTAAAGTCAGTAATAAGTTATCTACATTAAATATTTATTAGCAAATTAAATAATCATTGGAAACAGAGATCATATTAACTTCTTAATGCGTCTGCTAGCTGATGGTAAAAGGCTTTTTCGTAGTAGAATAAAAAAATATGTTGAAATAAATATTTTAACATTCATATTTGAAAATCATACCCTTGTACACTGGAGTAAGAGAACAATTTCAAATATTTTTCATGTTAATTAATTTGCTAGCAAATGCAGAGCTTATATTTTTAAAAAGCTTTCCATTACCCTGTCTTTATCATTGTCCTATAGATTTAGAACCTTGCAGATGAATGGATTATGTTCACATTATTTGCCCAGTTCATGATCTCTGAATGCAGGCTTCAGTAAATGCTACATTTACATCCAGGAAGAAGTGTGAACTAACATACGTTCCACCTAGCAAAAGCATACTTTAAGGGGACACTCTAGGCAATATAACCTTAAGAGATCACTGCTGTCAAGATTGCCCTGATACTCCTGGTCCCCTGGTTTAATATAATCTATGAAGACTGTTACATATAAACTGTGACTCTTCTTGGTGCTCAAGGACTGCCTAGATTTCAGCAGCAGTGATAACATGGAATTAGCAGGTTCTATATTGATGTTTATTTAATTTAACCTACACAGAGTTGATTGAGCCAAGTAGAATCCTGGTTTACATAAAATTGTTCCTACACTGTATGATCTTAAACTCCATGACAACATCAAACCACTTTAGACAACAGGATCACTACATAGAGCTGTAGTGTGGTATAGCTTAAACTGCCCTTTTTAACTGCCTCTTTAATTTACAAATAATTTTGGTATTGCAACGTACAGAAATACTTTATATTTTACCAAAAGTGGTCCTTGACACCCAAACAGTTTTGTATATAAGATCCACTTAAACTAATAACCATTCAATTCTCATTTTAACAAAAAAGTGTTACAATTAATTAATTTATAAGCTAGCATGTAATAAAAGGAAATTGTCTTTGAAAAACATATTGTTTCACAATAGGAAACATGAAATCCTTGCTATTTCTGTAATGAGATTATGCTGTTGGCTTGAGAATGATGGCTTGTATTAAAGAATCTGAAGATTGATATCTGTTAATCAATTATTTTCTAGGTTAGATTGAAAAATCAACTCAAAACCTGACACAGGAACTAAACAAAATCGTATAAAATCGTGCATTTTTAAGCCTCCCTGAATTTGTGTAAACTGCAAAATGCATAAATAAGGGCTAATACAAATCCCATTTGTCACTTCATTGTTGTGCATTATAAATCCAAGAATTCTCCAAGATTCGAGATCTAAATGACATCTGTGTTGCACATATACACTGAGTGGGCACTTACTATAAGATTTATGTGTTCTGAAATGGGCCTGCTGTGTCTATGGTAAATACGTTAGCCTATCATATGTTAGCATCTTAGTGCATAAAAGTATGAAAACAATGTGTAGAGTTTCATTTGCTGTTCAAATCATAAGAGTGAAAAAGAAAAGTGACATTAACAGTGACTTTATCCTTGGTGTCAAAATGATGGTTTGAGTATCTCAAAAATATGCTAATCTCTATGCTAAGCACACTAGTTTCTATCTAGAGTTTACAGAGAATAATTTGATCAAACCATCTGAGTGGCAGTTCTGTGGCAGAATGCCTTATTAATAAGAGACCAGGGAGATTTAAGCTGACAGAAACGTGACGATAACTGACTGTGCTATGCAGAAGGCCAGCTTTGTGGGCAAGCTGAACCTTGCAGTTCCATATTGGCTTCAATGTCTTCCAGTATCAAACTGGAGATTGAGGCTACACTGGACAATAGCAGATTAGAAAACTATTGCTGGTCTGATGAGTTTTGATTTTATTTGTGACATGCATTTTATTTCTTCGATATGGGCTGAAAATTGACATAAAAAATATATGCTTTATGTCAACAGGGGTGCTTGCTTAATGGTGTGGGGAATGTTTTATTGGCGCATATTAGGACTCTTAATACCAATTGAGCATGGCTGAAATGGCACAACCTACCCAAAGTTTGTTGCTGACCATGTGCATCAGTTTATGGCAGTGGTGGCTGGTGAAGTTTTATGACAGTGTGGAACAAGATCCCTTCCAAAGAATTTTACTCTACTCTCTCTGTCTCTGTGTCATATTTTGGACTTAAATAAACATTATCAAAGTAGAAGGCAAAAATGTGATTAGCACATTGCAAAGAAATGGCACTGGTACTAAAAGTGTTAAAACATATAATAATGTATTACTTAGTATGCAGGTAATTGCTTAGGTTAATGTATTGTATTCCTGCTTGCATACAATGATTTTTGCTAAATTATGGAATTATTATAATTGCCAGCACAGAAAAGTCTGATTGAAAAAATAAAACTCGAGGATACAATAATAGAACTGTACCTGCAAATCTGGAAACGTCTGGCAGCATGAATCAACAAACATACATAGTGTGGTGGGTGTGTGGGGGGGGGGGGGGGGGGGGGATTTCCAGAAGACACACAGAGATGACACATAAACAGCAGACGCACATAATAGTGATTGAAACTGGATGATGCTACTTCAATAGTTTTCTTGTAGCCTAATGTTTAAGGGAATTTGTGATCTGTGCCTCCAGTCTGAGTTTAAATCTTGTTATGGACATGAAAAATACATCTATTTTCTAATTATGATTTTTGCTAAATCAAATAGAATATAAACCTTGTATGATGTATTACATGCTGTGAATACTATGTTTCATATTGATCAACACATATGAAAGTAAATGTATTTACTCTTGCGTATTCACTCCACTGAAACTCAATATGTGAAATTAATGTAGTTTAATCAATTTTAATAAGGGCATTCACTAAATATATTAAGATAATAGAAGTGTGTTAACTACATTACACTTGTGAAGAGAATGCTGGGATTGAAATCACAAATTCGGAATCTGATGTTCACAGAATCAGCAGAATAAAAATATAGTCCTCCCTAAATGGCAATTTAACTCATAACCTCTTAATAACCTTTAAATCTTTTTCAATTACTTCCTCCCTTCGGCTATCACAGTGGGCTAATTCTCCCACCCAATAATCTCAACCTCATTTTCTCTTATGCATGTACAGTGTCTAATATCTCCAACACTCCATTTCCTCTCTCTGACCCTACCTGTTATCATTTGCTCTAGAGTACCCCCTCACCCAACATCCTAAGCCTAACTCCCCTCAACTCAGGAGGAACCTTAATTCTATTGGCCTCCAGCAGCTGTCAACAACTCCTATCCATCCCTTCCCTCTCCTGTCCCTTACTGGCCATCTCCACATATAACACTACCCTCACCTCTGCCTTGAATGCTGCAGCCCTGCTCCAAACATGCACTTTGAGGAGGACACACCCCCACCTGTGGCATACTAAATCAACACGCTACCGGCAAAAATTCTCCCGTTGTGCTGAACGCTCCTGGAGGAAGTCTCGCACCCAGTCGAACTTTCTCCATTATAGATTCATATTATGCTCATACAGGGAAGCCCTTGCCCTCACCAAACAGTCATACTTTTCCTCTCTCATTAGTTCATGCTCCCGCAATCCCAGGTGTCTCTTTGACACCTTTAACTCTATTCTTCACCCTGCTGTGGCCACCCCTCAAACTAACCTTACAGCTGGGACCTTTGCATGCTACTTTACCAACAAGATTGAACAGCTAAGGAAAGAATTCTCCCCACCCTGCCTTTCTCTTTCTAAGCCAGAAGTAGATCATGCCTTTCCTACCCTTCAGACTTTCTCCCCTGCTACTAAACAAGAAGTGGCTGCTCTTCTCCTTTGCTCTAGCTCCACCACTTGCCCGCTTGAGCCTGTCCTGTCTCACCTTATCAGATCTCTCTCCCCTTGTCTTGTGCCTTCCTTAACACACATCTTCAACTGCTCTCTCTCTTCTGGCGTTGTCCCTGCTGACCTTAAACATGCTACTGTAATACCTATCCTGAGAAAAGCATCCCTCAACCTGTCAACCTCCTCTAACTATTGTCCCATATCCCTGGTCCCGTTTTCATCAAAGTTTCTGGAAAGACTTGTCTTTACCCATATGTCTCACTTCCTCAATTCCAACTCTCTCCTTGACCCTCTTCAATCTGGCTTCCACCCCCTCCACTCTACTGAGGCTAATCTTATTAAAGTTACTAATTACCTAATCACAGCTAAATCCAAAGGCCACTACTCCATACTAATTCTTCTTGACCTCTCTGCTGCCTTTGACACCATTGATCATGCTCTCCTTCTTCAAACTCTTCAATCACTTGGTCTCTGTGACTTTGTCCTCTCATGGTTTTCCTCTTATCTCTCCCAATGCTTATTCAGTGTCTCCTTTTCTAATGATACCTCATCCCTTCGTCCTGTCTTGGTTGAAGTCCCCCAAGACTTCGTCCTTGGTCCCGCTTCTATTTTCTCTTTATACTGCCTCTCTTGGCAAACTTATTGCCTCATTTGGATTCCACTACCACCTGTACGCTGATGACAACCAGTTATATCTCTCCTCCCTGGACCTCCCCTCTGCTGTCCTGCAATGTGTCACTGCTTGCCTTTCCTCCATCTCTGAGGAAACTAAATCTCTCTAAAACTGAACTCTTTGTGTTTCCTCCTTCTAATACTGATCCTCCTCTTACGCTCTCCCTTAAAGTCAGTGGTATCCACATCAGTCCATCCTTGCAAGCGCGCTGTGTTGGTGTCATATTTAAGTTTGGCCTCACCTTTGAGCCTCACATCAAGCATTTTGCCAAATCATGTAGATTCTATCTAAAAACATAGCCTGCATCCACCCTTTTCTTACGCAAGGTGCTACTAAAGAGCTTGTCCATGCTCTAGTAATTTCACACATGGATTATTGTAACCCTCTCCTAATTGGTCTTCCCGAAAAACGTATTGCCCCACTACAGTCTGTAATGAATGCTGCTGCCTCCCTAGTACGTCCTCTCACAAATCACCCCTCTGTCAGTCCTTACATTGGCTTTCTGTATCCTATAGGAGTCAATTCAAAATGCTAACCCTTACCTATAAAGCATTGACCAATTCTAGCCCCTCCTATATCTCTTCACAGATCCATAGGTATGCCCCTTCTCTGTCTTTCCGCTCTGCCCATGACCTTCTCCTGTGCGCTGTTCATACCCGTACGGCCATCTCACGAGTGGCTCCCTTCCTATGGAAAGCCTACCTACTGCTATCAGACTCTCCCCTAGTCTTCAATCATTTAAGAAGTCCCTTAAAACCCATCTCTTTAGGAAAGCTTATGGCCTCTCAGAGTAACCTCTACCTCACATACCTGTCTCTTGCTCTCTCCTACAGGGCAGCACTCTACTCTCTCCTCCAGCTCTGCTTCACTCCAACCTATTTTGTTTAATATTTCCTGTCCTATTGTGTTTTACACCCCACTTTCTATAGACTGTAAGCTCATTTGAACAGGGTCCTCTTCAACCTATCGTTCCTGTAAGTTTTCTTGTAATTGTCCTTTTTATAGCTAAATCCCCCCTCTTATAATATTGTAAAGCGCTATGGAATCTGTTGGTGCTATATAAATGGCAATAATAATATTAATAATAATAATAATAATAATAACCTTTATATTATAAGCTCAGTGCATTACCTCTTGGATACCATATGAGTAACAACTATAGATGAGACTTTAAGACATTTGAAGTATCAAACACTGGGCGTCAAGTTCAGATGCCCTGCTCTGAATTAAATTAGGCACACCAAGTATATCTGAAGTGTTCTTTCACTGAACAGATGTCATAAGCAACTTAAATTCTACACATGCCCATTTGCAATCAACACCTTAACCAGTATTCATTATGAGTGGGTTAGTTTTTGTTGTAGTGGAAGAAGGGGTATATGTATGCTATACATATGGTGTATGTTTACCATTTATAATGGAAATCTGCTAGTTAACATTTCACAAAAGAAAACAATGTCAGAAACACTTTTTTAACACTGTTTTTTGTTTTATTTTTGTTTTTATTATGACAGCAATTATCTGATGGGGCACTGCCTAAACTGTCCCTATGAGCCATCCAAACCAGTAAGCCAACACTGGTTGAGGCTACAGTATACCTCATCTAATAACAAATTTTAGCAAGATAATATGCCATGTCCCAAATGTGTCATTTCCAGGTGACACATTTCCCTAACAACATGATAATGATGATGAATTATGTGTATTCCAATGCCCTCCACAGCCACCAGTTCTCAGTTGAATATAACACTTTTTGGATGTGATGGAAACAAACATTCTCATCATGTATGTCTATAAGACAAACCAGCAGCAATCTTATGATTCCCTGATGTCAACATTAACTAACATCTCCAATGACTGTTTCCAATAATTTGTTAAATCCATGCAATTAAGAATTTAAACTGTTTTGAGTCCAAAGAGGGTAATATTTGAGTCTGGCCTCACCTTTGAGCCTCACATCAAGCATGAAAAAAGTGTACCTAAAACGTTTTATATTTCTGTTCATAATAGAACTAATATTATACAATTACACAATATATACACATATATATCAACTGGATATTTAAATTAAAACATATTTTATTGGGTCAAAAATTACATAAACATCGCTATACGTTTAATTCCCCCTTTCTTCTACTAAAATTGAATGAAAGGTTTGACCTTGAGGCAAAAGTAGTCTGGCATCTGAACGGTAATACATGTTCTAAATTAAGCAAAGGGGTTCTTGCTGCTTAAAGAAAACACGACATACTAAACAAACACTAAATTTAGTAAATATATATTTAGGAAAATATTAATTATAGCCCAACTATGTTTATTTTATGTTTTGCATTAGTGTGGTGATTACTCATTTGTGTTCTTTATATGTATATTCCTGTTCTGACATTTTGTGTATTTACAAATACATTGTTGTTTCCGACTATATGTCCTTTTTGTGTCATTGTGAGAAGATAGCATCCATGAAATACTACCCTTGCAGCATTGAGTAATTGTGCAGTGTCACAAATCTGCTTAGGTAAGGAACTATTCAGCTAAACATGTTAGGGAGATTTATCAAAATTTGCATACAACTGTCACTGTTTTCTTCATTTTGGTTGCATTAAAAAAAAATCTCCCCTTGAGTTATACTATCATATGGATTTTTCTTTACTGATAACTGTAGCATTAAAGTCACAGGATCATTTCTTTATATATTTCTTTATGTTAACGTTAGGTTAATTGCTGTTTAAAAGCATGCCAAACAATATATTGAAAATATAACTTGCCCTATAAAATATACATTTCTCTAAACTGTTCCAGTCATCATCATCATGTATTAAGAAACTTGGCTGGCATCAAAGAGGACACTCTGAAACACTAGCAGGGTTATTCACTATTGTGAGAATTGTCATGAATTCAAAGTGATTTCGTAGTGAATTTCAAATTTAAGTTCAAAATAGCTGAATGGACACATTTTAAAGTTAGTAATGTTTACAGTTTGAATACTTTGGCATTGAAAGACCGGGCCAAACACCTAGTACACTTTAACTTGCTTAAGTGCTTCATGTATGAAGAGTGTCCTCATTTTTTTTTTAAATTTTACAAAAAGTGTAGATTTCAATAGAAATTGTCATTTTTAAAAAGGAACCTTGTTACAATCCCTAGCTGTCAATCAGGCAACCGGTCTTGTTACGTCTTGACTGTTTAGCTCTGTTAAGCTAAACTCAAGAGACAGACAATTTCCCAAAGCACTTGCTTTGCAGACTACTCAGATTAATACTTTGTATTTTGGCAGTAGAGTGACCCTTTAACTATAATATTCACTTTAAATTCAAGACAGTTGTCACTTTAATGAGTAGAATTCTATATTGGTTGCTTAGAACAGTGGTAAGATCCCTGTCTTAAAACCCAGGTTCAAAATGTCCTTGAGCAAAGACTTCTAAAGATATATCTGCCTACCTCAAATTCTTACAGATTGTAAGCACTTTTGACCAAAGCCTACTTTACCTCTTCCCCTTCCTATGATTGTAGAGCTCTTTGGATTTTTTTTTTTTTTTGGTGCTATATAAATTCTAATAATAACTTACAGTATACATTTGTGAATTATTGGTAGAATACAGCAAACGTGAACATTGCATTTTTCCTAAGGATTACTTTTTGTAGCTGTTTTATGCTACACTGGGAACCTTAGAGAGTACATTGCAAGATGTTACTTGCTTTTATGTGATGAAAGAAAAATCATTACATGTAAACCATCTACTTTTAGTAATTTTCCTAATGCTTAGATTTTCAACTATAGAGTTTCTTTCACGTGTTTCTAGCTCAATTAATTAAATCAAATCAGTGTCTCCAGGCTATTGTTTCAATCCTTTCCGCTGGTGAAGGGTTTTAATTTTTCAGATACTTACAGGGTTCCTCACTAAACTGCAAATAATTAGGATTTCAAAGTGAATTTAAAGTAAATTTCAAATTTTAGGACAAAATAGTTTGAATGTATGTATTTTAAAAACTTTTTCTGCATACATATGTAAGCGTATTAAAATTATTGATATCATTATATTAGTTGATTTTTTTTTAACAATAATCTGGCAGATGAGCTATTGACTTCCAAGATTAAGGGAAAGTAGCTGATTTGAAATAATCAACTCATATGAGTATTGTTAATTCAGTCTTCATTTTATTCATAGAGTTATTACAGTTTCAGAGTCTACTTGTTTTATAAGAACTCCAAAACAACGTTAGCTTAACGAAGCAGCTTTGGTGTAGAGATCATGCCTTTGCAGTTTCACTGCTCAATTCTCTGCCATTTACAAGTTAAATCACTTTTGTAGCCCTAGCTACACCTCCACTGATGGTGACTCACACAGCCTGCATGAAATAAATGGTTTCATTTTTAATCCGATGTCAATTTGCTCTAGAAATGTTTATCTCCTGCTCTGTAAATTGAACTTTAATCACAGACACAAGGCTCCTGCAGGTTCTAGATGGCTATCAACAGAGCAGGAAATAATACATTCTAAATTAAACAGAATGTGCAGTAAAGGAAGTGTAAACAGTAGATCTATCTTTACAGGAAGTAATCTTTCTTTACATGCAGTGGGGTGTGACTAGGGCTGCATAAACAAGGGTTTTTAACTTAATCTAAATAGCAAAGAACTGAACAGTGAAACTGCAGGAGTATGATCTGTACACCAAAACTGCTTCATTAAGCTAAAGTTGTTTTGGTGACTACAGTGTGCCTTTAAGTTTTAGTTTTTTAGTCTTCTGACTAACGAAACAGGGTTTGTAACATATAGCTAACATTTCAGTAAAGAAACGTCATGGTCTTTGACAGTTTTTGCAAGAGGAGAGTCTCATGCCATTTATTCCTTATCTGTAATGCTGACCTTTAAGTGAGCTCTGTCTTGCAAAAGAAGATGAAGCAGAATACTTATTAGGTACAATGTTAGCATAGTGAAATATTCTGAATTTTTGTAACAATGGCTAGAAATGTTTTTCCAACAATGGCTAGAAATGTGACAAACAAACTTATTTTATTAACTAATATCAATTCAGTATGGGTAATGCGTAATACATAATTACTTATTATTACATTGCATTATATAATAATTTAAAGGGCCACGCATAGCATGCACACAAGCTAGGTGCTATGTATATAGAAATATACAGGCATCACCCATAATGTAAAAGTATAAATGCCAGATTTAAAATATAAAAAGAAGCATTCTTATGAATGTTTGTGCTGAATGTCAACCCTTTGCAGTCCTATGGTGGACTATATTCGTAAAAAAAAATATTTTATCTTGTGCGGTTCAATGTTGGATTTTCCCTAAAGAGTACCACCAACCCTCACATTTGCAGAACCTGGCATGGAGGATTGGTGGTATTCTCCAGGGAAATTCTGACATTGGACCGCAAGAGGTAAAGTATTTTGTTGGATATATTGTGACATAGAATCCCAAAGGGTTAGAACAAATGTAAATACCCCCACAGACTGAATTGTTGCAGGTCCGTCTAGGCATTGTGTCTGCAACCGATATCACACTGTTTGCAAATGTCAGCATGATGGATATACTCCAATTTGTGACTTTTCAACTGCAATTCATTTGTTTCACCAATCTTACACTTTTGTCAGTACAATGCCCACTTTACCAGGCAATGTGGTACTATGCATGGCATGTATTAAATGACACTTCATGATAATTTATTTTGCTCCTTAAGACCAAGCTTCATCTGTTCCCTCAATAATCTGTTGTGTTTCACTTTTTTTTAGTGATGAGGGTATGGGTAACATTATGTTAGAACTGAAAGGATAAGTAATTGCCCTTGATCAAATACCTGTGAGTTCACTATCTTTAGTGGCTTTATATAGATAGACTATACCATGCTAAAATGCAATGCACCCTCAGTAAGATTAACACTTTTGGTGCCAGAGACTTGGAAACAATGACGTACATTCTGCGGTCACAGGGGTCGCAGCTGCAACCCGGCCCATCGCCCTGACCCATGCGGCAAACTGCCAGGACCACCATCCAAGTGCTCCATCGGGTGGCCCATGCTGTCAGGGCCACCCGATGGATATGGATTGTCAGGGGGCCTGGTCAGCACATTAACAGCGCGACCGGGCCCCCTGTGATGAGATCATCACTGCTGGTAGGAAGTGACTGCACACCACTCCTCCCTCCTAACACACACAGCCTGCGCGGGAGAAAGCAGAGGGAGTCAGAGTGGAAACTTGAGCCACCACTGGACCCCAGGGAAAGTCACCCTCCTGCACATAAAAGGTAGGAAACAAGAGAGTGACTTAAACATTGTGTGTGTATGTGTGTCCCTGTCTGTATGTATGTATGTGTCTTTGTATGTATGTGTGTCGTGTGTGTGTGTGTGTGTGTCTGTGTGCCTGTCTGTTTGTATGTATGTGTCTTTGTATGTGTGTGTGCCTGTTTGTGTCTGTTTGTATGTATGTGTGTCTTGTGTGTGTGTGTTTGTGTCTGTCTGTTTTTATGTAGGTGTCTGTATGTATGTATGTGTGCCTGTCTGTTTGTATGTATGTGTGTGTCTGTATGTGTGTATGTGTCTGTATGTATCTGTGTGTATGTGTGTGTCTCTATGTATGTATGTGTGTGTGTGTATGTCGGGGGGAGGGATTGGGGGGAAGGCGAGCATGGATTAGTTTCGCACCAGAGTCCCGTGTATTGTGTGTACGCCACTGCTTGGAAATATATGTTTTCTACAGGCATAAGTAAAATGAGTATGTTGCACTAATTGACTAGAACATTTAAAGAGTTACTCAAAACACTATGACCACCTGATTGACTTGAAGTGTTCATGGTTCCTGTAATCTATATGGCTGCACTTAGCCAATCAAATGCTGACAGCAACTAGAGGTGTGTTTACTCTGCAATGCAAACATTGTTTTACATAGCAGGGTTAAAACAGGGTTAAAACAACATAATCACTGTACCCAGGCCACTTCATTGAGATAGTGGTCATTTAAAGAGTTAAAGTGTTGAGCCACTTGTCATCACTAAAGACACATTAAATATTAAATTTTCAATTTTCAAGAGGATTCCATTGCTTTTTATTACCTATTGAGTACCATAAATCAAAGACTTGTCAGTCTGTGACAAGCATTGTAATGCTGAAATAGAAATTGTTTATAATTGTGGTTTAAATTACCAGTGCAAGAAAAGTCAACAGCACTGGCTTGTCTCTTTATTGTCTGTCTGAGTATATTGTATTCCTATATTTAATTTATCCAGTGAAAGATTGAGTTACTTGCCCTTATGACATTCATTAACCACACAAAGTGTGCATGCGGTATGCTTGGTATGGATTAGGGGCCAGTATTAAGATAATTGCTTTGAGAACCGCAATAAAGCTACTGCATCTAAAATGGTAGCATGCCAGGTATCAGTCGAAAACCACAGTAAATTGAAATAACTTGAAAGCTCTAATCAATAGCATGGTGAATGTGCAGGTGACATAATGGACTGGGTGCTGGCTTTATTCAATAAGAGTCGGTCTATCTAGTAAAGCATTAGCTGCTTTAACCTTGCAAATGACCAGGACTTTGCAGGCTTATATAATGGAGTTAAGGGCAGATTCTACGTCTTTATAACTGTTTCTCACACATTAATTCAGTAGAAGCCATGCTGCTTGTGGACTATGAGATTTTTGATCCAGTTGGCAATTCATGTATGTATGGCAATTCATTATGTAACTGCAGCTGGTTCCCACTAGAACGCCTGAAAGCATAACATAACAATTAAAGGTAATGTTCATCCTACATGTAGTGTTCATCCCACAGACATAGATAAGGGAATAAAAGAAGGTCCTAGGTCAGGGTAGGTAACATTTTAGCAGCACTGTGCCGAAATAAGATTGTAATGTCCCAAATGGCAAATGTCCATGAGTAGTTTGTGGTATTGTGTACCTATGAATGTTGGCTATGTATGAGGGCTGCTTGTGGAATTGTGTGTGGATGGATAAGTAACATTGTGTGTTTGGTAGTGTGTGTATGTGTTTGGCGTATTGCATGTGAGAGGCTGCATGTAGGGTTGTGTGCATGTATGTGAATTGTTAGTGGTGTTGAGTCAGGAGCTGCAACAGCAGCTGTGGGCTCATTTACTCCAGTGTTTACTCCAGTGTGGATTCACAAGTGCTGCAATGCATAAATTCACCACATTTTCCTTCACCACATTTTTGTATATCTGAAGTTTCACTGGGACTCCTAATAGGTCAGAGCCTATTTGGCTCGGGCAACCTTGAGTGCCGTGCAATGACACGTCGAGTGCCATCCATGGCACATGTGCCACAGGTTGTCTACCCATGCCCTAGGTCATATTCTTAATTACTACTAACCCTACACACATTATCGGGTGAGGGTAGAGGACTTGCATCTGTTGTCATCTGGTTGGCAGAGAGATATTGGAGAGTCACCAGTAATCCCCATTTATATAGTCTAAAAAAAAGAGAAGAATGAGTGAGGGTGGCATCCTCAGATCTGGAGACAATGTAAAAAAGGTCTATTGAATAATGAACTCCAGTGGCAACTGTATTGCATCCAGTTTTATTATTACAATGATGCAATACCGTTGATACTGTAGTTTTGTAGCAGACCTGTCACTTGCCGGTTTTCAATAAAGAGGAATTATTTTAAAGACAATCTATTACATGCATGAAGAACTTTATACTTATAGGCATACTTCAAGCACCACAACCACGTCATTGATTTAAAGTAGTCATGGTGTTTGGAATCTACTGGTTTAGTGTATCACTATGAAACTATACACATGCAGGGCTTTAACTCCACCTCGGGCAGTGTCATTGGAGCATTATTAGAGTTCTGGGCTAGCTGATGTAAATAATAAGCACACCTTTTGTCAGAACACATATCATGCTGGCTATAGTACAACTGAGGCATGCCCCCTCCATGCTGCCCAAATCCTCACCTAAACCTATCATCCCTGATACACCTCCCCCTGCAGCAAGAGGGAGTGAATACAGCATACAAGGCGACTGTGAAAACTTGACCTCATTGCTGGAGCAGAGACAAGTCAATTTAGTTTTTGGAGCCCAAGAGATACGAAAACAGTGTTTTATTAAACACTGTCTTTTCGGTTAGTGGAACCCTTTAAAAGTAGAACATTTTGGTGGCTCATGATGGATCAAGCTATATTGCAACTGCAATATATTCCCTTTTACATCAGCCCTCAATCAATGACAGCTGACGTTATAGTCAGTAGTTGCCAGTGACAACTATTGCACGTGCACATGAAGATCTTTCTGCTGTCACACATCTCTTGGGATCTACATTGAGATGTTACTGATGCAAAAAGTGACAGTCTAGAATATTTATATTAAGAAAATAACATTTTCTGTGGAGGTGTTTTCTGTTTTTTTTTGCAGAAACTAGCAAATAATAGATTAACTTTAACTTATTAGAATTTAGAATGCCTGGTCAATTCCTTGTTTGGGTACCTACAGTTAAATGTATTCAAAATCTCTGTTTTCTAAAAGAATTGCTGTCTTTTTTCATTCTTTAATCTTTATGTCTAAGTATTATAACTGGTAAATACATTGACAGGATATCTTGCTATATATACCAGAATATGCTTTCATTGCTGGTGTACTAGTGATGAATGATTACTAGCTGATCGTGGAAAAAATTATCAAAGACGACAATGGGGGCAACTTAATTAAGTGTTCTCTTCTAAAAAGTGGTCTAGAGTAATACAAGTATTGCAATAAACAAAGAAACTAGTTGAACCAGCAGGCATATGTTATTGGTGACCCCTCCTTTTCTGCATTTTTGCACCACTTTTTAGAATATTATCTTTTAAAAATATCTTCGAAAGGTCAATAGCAGAATCTTCTGCAAGAACTTGTGCCCAATCACCTACCATAGAAAGCTACCTCGATTATTTGATGCAGAAATGTAACAAAACATCATAAACCATTACTGCTACAACATCAACGTCTCCATTTGTGCATGGCATATCTCCTTTAGCAATGTAATGTTTCCAGTATAAAAAAAAAACAAAAAAAACTAGTAAAGTACATGTGTGTTAAATTGGAAAATTGAAATAACTATAATGGGATACATTTTTAAATAAATAAATAGATAATTAACTATTTTGACACACAAATCTTCTGTGCAGTAGATGTCAGATTGTTTAGACTTCATATTTTAAGTGTGGTTCACTTGTATCTGACAACTCAGCAAAGGAAGCAGCAGTGGGTACAACATCATCATCATCACACCGTACGTGTGTAATGCTGCCTGACTGAGACATATCCCTGTTATCTACATCCTCTGGCAATAATGGTTGTGCATCACTCGTTTCTTCCAACTGATGTGTAAATAACTCCTCTGACATACCAAGTGAAGCAGCTGTGGTGCTAGTGTTTGTGGTGGCGGCAGGCGGGCGAGAGGTAACTTTAGAGGTGCCCGAAGCTAAGCTGGAGGAGGATGGTGCGTCGAGGTTCCGAGCGGAAGCTGTAGAAGATTGGGTGTCCTGTGTTAGCCAGTCAACTATGTCCTCAGAACTTTTCAAGTTCAGGGTACGTGGCCTCTGAACACTGGGCATTATTCTAGGGCCAAAGGGAATCACAGAACCACGACCACGACGGCCCCTGCGGGGTGGCCTGCCTCTGCCTGTCATTTTTTTTCGATTAGTGGTACTATGCGTGCAAGCAACTGTGACAACAGATATGAGTGGCACTGGTGTGACACTGTGCCCTGGCAGGCACTGAAACGCACACTCGTGAAGGAAACTGACTGCTTTTATATTACAGTCCAAAAAGTTTATTTTTTATTAAATGCAAATTTGTTAAATGCAAGCTATTGTGACACCAGATATGAGTGGTGGCACTGGGCAAGTGGGCACAGTATACTGCGAGCCTGACACACACGCCAGCAGACAACTAACTGCTATTCAATCTATTACAGTCAAAATTTTATTTTTTTTAAAAAAATTACACTACTGTTACACCAGATATGAGTTGCACTGGTGTGACACTGTGCCCTGGCAGACCCTGAAACACACACTAGTGAAGGAAAGTGACTGCTATTATATTACAGTCCAAAAAGTTTTTTTTTGTTAAATGCAAGCTATTGTGACACCAGTGAGTGAGTGGTGGCACTGGGCAGGCCCTGAAACGCACACTAGTGAAGGAAACTGACTGCTATTATACTACATTAAAAAGTTTTTTTTGGTTTAAATGCAAGCTATTGTGACACCAGTGAGTTAGTGGTGGCACTGGGCAAGTGGGCACAGTATATGCTGTGAGCCTGACACACAGGCTGGCTGGCAGGCAGGCAGGCAACTGCAATTACATTACACAGAAAAAAAAAAAGCAGACGATGTTCTAGCCCTAAAAAGGGCTTTTTGGGGTGCTGTCCTTACAGCAGAGATCAGATGAGTCCTTCAGGACTGTAGTGGACATTGAATACACTAGCCTAGCTATCAATTTCCCTATCAAATCAGCAGCAGCTACACTGTCCCTACTCTCACTAAGAATGCAGCTTCACAATGAATGTAAAATGGATGCTGTCCAGGAGGTGGGAGGGTCTGGGAGGGAGGGTCTGCTGCTAAATGGCTGGAATGTATCTGCTGACTGTGAGGTACAAGCCAGGGTCAAAGTTTACTCAATGATGACGAATAGGGGGCGGACCGAGCAGCGCATGTGTTCGCCGTCCGTGGCGAACGCGAACAAGCGATGTTCGCCAGGAACTATTCGCCAGCGAACAGTTTGGGACATCACTACACATCAGTAATGATCTATTTTCATATGTAAAAGTAGCTATATCTGATAAATTTCTCACAGAGTGGGGGAAGGTGAGATTTTCCCACACAGGGGGGACATACACACAGACACATACATACAGAGACACATACATACAGACAGACACACACACACATACACACAGACAGATACATACAGACACATACACACACACATACACTAATACACACACACGTGCAAAATGTTTAAGTTACTCTCCTATTACCTACCTTTTAAGTGCAGGAAGGTGACTTTCCTGGGATCCAGTGGCTCAGGCTGATGGGAGTCAGAGTTCCCACTCTGACTCCCTCCTCTCCTTCCTCCTCCCGTGCAACTTCTGGTGGTTGCTGGGAGGAGTGACCAAGGCAGTCACTTCCTCCCAGCGTGGCAGCGTCTGACATCATCAGAGGGGACCAGGTCACGCTGTTAAAGAGTAGCACTGACCAGGCCCCATGTAAATTAATTTCCATTGGGTGGCCCTAACAGGGCCACCCGATGGGCCCCTTCAGTGCAGCCCAGCAGTTACATCACGCAGGCTGGGGCCGCAACACAGGGCGGCGGGCACCCGGTCGCAGGGGTCCGCAAGGCAGCCGGGCCCACTAGAGTGATGTGCCCGGTCGCAGTTGCGACCCTTGCGACCCCTGTATGTACGCCACTGACTAGGCTGTACATTAGAAATATCTTTTCATATCACCGTATCAATGTCCATATATATTTGGCTTTCCATTCTAATATCCTTAAAACTGTGTTCACTAGATGTATCGTCTAATGACGATATATGGAGAAGCATTAGCGTACAAACAGGAATTAGTAAAAAAAACCAGAAAAAACCTCTAAGAGTGGATGAATGCCAGCTGATTGAGGTTTTACAATGAAAATACAGAGACATTTATGGAATGACCCAGTAGGATGTTGCAAGTTTCTTTGGATCATATAGCAAAACATATACATAAAATCTGAAAAAATTGTGAGTCCTTGGGGTTGTTGTTGTAGAATCATTGGTCTGACCTTCAAACATCATGTGTCAGCCATGAACAAACCAACTTTTTTTCCATCAGAAAAATAAAGCATCTGATAACCCCAGAAGACCTACTTATATAAGTTTATGCTTTTATATCCTTGTAACTAGACTACTGCAGCAGTCCATGTTTAGCGCTTCCAGACATAATAATATACACTATAATGTATGATGTACATAATGCTACAAGCAGGATATTAACCAACAATCCACATCCCCACACAACTCCTATCTCCTTAGCTCTACACATACTCCTTATGAAGCAACACATGCAATTTCAATTGGATATGCTCAGTGTCCCAGTATCCCCCCTTCCAAATTTCCAACTGAGAACTTCAGGTAAAATTCATCAATCATACTTGGAATCTCAATATTTTTTTCTGGGTCCTATGCTTTCATGTATGTGTCTGCAACATCCTAGAAAACCCTGCCAAGCGCGATCAAAAATTATATCAACAGAAAATTTCTAAAAAGACTGAATGCATTCTTTATTCAAGCTTCATTGCAAAAAAAAGAAAATGCAGATTCCTCTTACGTAACTATTTTCTTTTTTCTTTCTGATTTACTCCTAACAGCTCGGTTTACTGTAACCTGTAATGTAGAAAAAGTCATGCTAATATATTTGCCAGTGCATAGCTCATCCACTACAAAAAGAGCAAAAACCAAAATCTCCCATAGAAATGAACTTAACTACCGACCTCGGTTTGTGTTTCATAGATGGACTAGTCCAAAAATGCATCTATATTTACAGAATTGTGTAACTAGATTGAAGATTATATAAGAGAAACAAAGGTTCAGATTGGCACAAGTAGAACTATTACCAAAATAGTTGCAGCGTGGATACAGGAGAAGTAATTTCTATTGTTGTAAACCATAAATTGCATAGGGATCATTCTGACTCAGCAGTCTATGAAGTTGCAATGATCAAGCTAAGTAATAGTTTCCGAACAGAAAAGACGGTATGCGTTTACCAGGTGAAAACAAAGGTCAAGGGGAAAAATAAAGTATCAAGAGAGTTCCAGAGGAAAAAAAAAACCAATGAGGTGGGCGAGGATGAAAAGAGTGGGGAAGAAAGGTAAGGGGGTGAGAAGATCAGAGCTAATGGGTGAGATATGTGTTAATAACATTACAATAGCATTACAATAGCATTACAAGCATTACAGATGAGTCTGATTCTACTATAGTTGACCATTCCTGGTCGTCGATTGTCATTTGTAGGGAACCTTCCCAATATGACGTCAACTTAAATAGTGTGGGATGATCTTCAGTCAGAAGCAGTTGGTAGAGGATATATATGCTGTAATGTAGCTGTTTAACACAAAAGCATTCCTCCCCCAGTAGTGGGCAACCTGTGTATGGTCTGTAAGTGGAAGAGAAGAAGTTTGAGTTGGTGTATTTAAATATTTTGAGAGTTGTAGGTAATCGGTCCTGTAGCAACTCCAGTAGTGTGACCAGACAGCCATTTCTGCACAATGCTGAGACTTGTAGGTCCAGACCCTTACCCATAAACTCATAAAGGCGTGTTGATCTAGGCCAGCTTGAAAAGCCATCTAGAGTGGTAAGGGATCATTTAGATCAGAACTTGTGCCACACCTTTAATGTTGCACCTAGGACAGATTGTGTGCTTATTATCCCCGTAGCAACTTTGCTGTCTAACTATTCAGCCAAAGGGTTTAGACCTTTTCGCTATCTCACATTGGAAGGCAAGCCAAATCCATTGTGAGCCTGTGTTGTGTCATTCAACTACTCACGCTAGATGTGCTGATTGTATTTTTGGAAAGATGACAAACACATGCTCTGATCCTGTTCAGGGTGATTGAGGCGATCCATCTTGAGCCTCTGCCTGTGTCTCTTCCAGACATATCACACTAGAGCTGAAATCAAAAAGCTAAAAAAAATATGTGAGAGAAGCAATAGTATTGACTGGAATAATTAGAGCATCTTGGGCTGAATGTTAATTTTCACTGAGTTTATACGACCAACCCAGAAGAGATTTTTTGGATCTGTTTTTTTTTCGATGTATTGTGACTGATGATCACTATCGCTATTGCTACTTCCCAGAAGTAGTGAGAGTTTGAGCACTAGGCTTAATTTTGTATGTTTCTACTCGTTTATGTATTGCCCAGGCATGATATAGTGGAACCAGCCACCCCATGTGCTCCCTATTAAGGCTTAATAAGTGTAAAGGAATTTAGAAAAATACTCCTATATGTCTCTTTAGATATTTTTGGTGAGTTGTTGGTGTGGGACTAACCTATGGGGCTTGCCTTGATGTGACAGATGAGCTTACACTTTAATGGCCTTTGGAGTAATACTAAAAAACTTCCAGTAATTTGGATGTGCATAGAGTTTTGGGATAGTGCGCAGGTAACTTTTTATTCTTTGACTTCAAACTGGAAGCATATTTAATTCATAATTGAGCTATTTTGGCTTTAAATTTGTAATTCACTTTCAACTCACTCTCAATTCCAGACACTTTTCACTTCATTTCACTTCATTTTAACCAGTGAATGGCCTTGTAAGTTGCAAAATGTAGGCACCCATAGCCAAATACTGATAGTAAAACTACTGATACACAGCTTGATGCAAGTCGTTTCACGGCTTAAAGGAACACTACAGTGTTAGAAATACAAACATAAAGTGATTTACTTACCTTACCAATTATTTACCTTTTAGCTTGTGCAGTGATTTCAGCCAATTCAATGCTTACCCATTCAATGCTTGGGAAACATTATGAGTCTAGTGTGGTCATGGCAAATAGCTGCGTTAATCAGCATCTTCACTTACATATGCATTGAGTTAACCAATCTCTGTGAGGAGCATTCAGCATCTCCATACAGAGATACTGAGCCATGATACTCAGAAAAAGCCACATTTTAACTGTTAAAGATACAAGAACAGGCTATTTTCCCCAGAATCACGTCATTACGCTGTAGTGGTTCTAGTATCTATAGTGTTCCTTTAAATTCATTGCCACCATTTAAAACGTTTATTTGTATGAGAGAATTACATTTGCAGATTCTTTTTTTTCCCATTAGAATTCCTTTGTGATATTGTTTTATGAACATCCTAGTTAATGCATAGAAATCAGGGCGTTCATCTGCAGCAACTAGGATGCTCTATTAATATCTAGTATCAAAAAGTAGAGCACTAACAATACATTGTGTCAAAGAAAGAGCATTACAAAGATTCATGCTTCCAGGTTCTTTGTCTTCTACTTGGGTCCTGCTCTACCTTATCTTTGTGTCATAGTCCAAGTCTAACACAGGCACGTCAACAAAATTTTTTATTTTTTTTTTCTGTGTAATTTTGAGTGCTATTTTTCATATATGTGCTGCATTTTTGTTGATACTAATGAGCATATTGGATATTCTTGGAGATCATTTGTGCATTATAGCACAAAATGACACAAGAGAATCTCTGAAATGACATTTATTACAAGCATCTCTGACACACATATGGGGAAAAGAAAGTATTCAAAATTACGCAGGGAATTTTTATTTTTTGACACCTCTGTGTTAGGACTGGCCTCCAATGCGTCAGTGCTGTATCTAGTACAGATTTGTGGCCTCAGCAAGGTAGCAAACAATACTTGTATTTTTTTTTTTTTTTTACTTAAATTGGATTTGAACAAAGCTTCCATCCTAAAAATTCTCTTGAGTGCTTTAAAAATACTTACAATTTTTGTTTTTGCTAGTTGGTCATGTCAATTTTGTCACACCTATGGTGTATAACAAAAACTTTATTTCTTTTTCTATGACAATATATACATAGACATTCTAATATTATTTTTACAATAGTGTAGGAAAGCATAAAGAAATAAAAGTAATTGTATAAACTGGAACATTATTGATTGTTAGATATTCCTGAACAGTAACTTATATACAAAACTGATGTATTGATATAAATATATGAAATAGCTCTAAATCCCAGTTTACATCTCATTGTTACAATAATTGTGTTTATTAAACTGAAAAGCACTTGTTAGTGAAGTGTTAAGCTATTTCCACTTAGAAAATCCATTAAAGCTCTTTCCAGTGATTGATGCTAATTGTTATGTAAATTTAATTCTATCAAACAAATTAAAATAAATCAATGTTTACAAATTTAATAAATCACCAATGACCGACCTGTTTTGCAAAACAAATTTGGGGTCCCTGAGATATTAATTTGTCAGCACTGATGATCTGATTCAATTCTTCCTATTCACCAGTTACTGGAAACTTCAATCCTATATCTCTCTCAACCTGAGCAGAATCTGTGCAGACAGATAGATAGATAGAAAGACAGACAGACAGATAAATAGAGACAGATGACAGACATACAGGCAAGGAGGCAGACAGACAGACAGACATACATACAGACAGACAGACAGAAAGACAGATAGATAGATAGATAGATAGAGACAGACGACAGACGACAGACATACAGGCAAGGAGGCAGACAGACAGACAGAATTGTGTATATTAATGTATTCTTTGCCACCATACTTTTTTATATACTGGATGCCTTTTAGAGTTAAGGGTCAGATTAGCACATCAATAGCCTGATGCTACCTTGAACCCCGACACTGCTCACTATTAAGCAAATTATATATCCCACGGTGTAGTATAAGGCTTGAAAATATATTTATTTAATGTGTGTGAATTGATGCAGGGGTGTATGCATAGAATATCACTGTGTGTGCTCTAAAAGCAGAAATATATCCTATCACCAAGTAGATTTATTTGATGTGCTTTATACTGAAACATTTCGGTTGGGGGGCTTGCATTAAGTTTCACAAATATATGCATTTTTCCCCTTCATTCTAAGCACAGATTAAGGAAAATATAAAAAATGAGAATTTTTTTTTCACTGCCTTTACGGATAAGGATTCTAAAATAAATTGTCTTATCGCTGGCATCTGTCAGTATTTATATTTGTTAAACTGCTAATTATTAAATCTGGCACATCAAGTAAAAATGATCTATCAATGCAAAATCTACATGAATTTAAGAAAATCGTTTGCGTGCAGTTTGAAGGAAAATCCTTGTTACTACAGATATGTTTTCAACCTAGCAACCACCGTGACCATCGGTATTTTTGTATGTAGCACAAGTCTTTTTTTTACTTGACGTTTTTGATGATAAGGCAAGAAAATTGTATTTGAGACTGTATTAAAAAAAATAAAACATAATGTGCCTATTATGCTTCTGTCAATATAGTGAACTTCAAAATAATCAATTACTTACTATGCTCTTATTTCACTGTTTTACTTTATATTTCACGAATAACATAATCTGATACATGTCTGAACCCAGATATGTTTAAAGGGACATTATAGTCACCAGAACAACTACAGCTTATTGGATTTGTTCTGGTGAGTAGAATCATTACCTTCAGGCTTTTTGCTGTAAACACTGTCTTTTCAGAGAAAATGCAGTGTTTACATTACAGCCTAGTGATAACTTCACTGGCCACTCCTTAGATGGCTGTTAGAGATCCTTCCTGGGTCATAGCTGCCTAAAATGCATCCAAACATTCAGTATCTCCTCCCTCTGCATGCAGACACTGAACTTTCCTCATAGAGATTCATTGATTCAATCCATCTCTATGAGGAGATGCTGATTGGCCAGGACTGTATTTGAGTCATGCTGGCTCTGCCCCTGATCTGCCTCCTTGTCAGTCTCAGCCAATCCTATGGGGAAGCACTGTGATTGGATCAGGCTACCACTTCTGATGATGTCAGCAGACTGCTTTTTTTTTTTTTTTTTTTAGGCAAACAGCATGCAGATCTACAGCTTCTGGCTTGAATACAATAAGATGTTGCTATATTTATAGAGGCATAAGGGGCCGAAGGGGGCTAGATGGTCGTTTTAACACAATAGGGTCAGGAATACATGTTTGTGTTCTTGACCCTATATTGATCCTTTAACCCCTTAAGGACACATGACGTGCCTGACATGTCATGATTCCCTTTTATTCCAGAAGTTTGGTCCTTAAGGGGTTAAGGGTTGTTTTTTAGTGTTAAAACTTCATTTGTTAGTGGTAGTTGGGATTTGCAATGAATTAGAGCTGCTATGAGTTTGCAATTAAAATGTAACAATCTATATAATTTGGTGTGTCTCCTCTACACTAAATTACTAACTGGGCATTGTTAATGTCACCTTATGAAAATTCAAGTCAGTTATGTTTTTAATATGTTGTCTTCTGGGTGAATGTTCCCTCACTTCTAGTTATGAGACTAACAGGGCTATTCACTATAGTGAGAATTCAAAGTGAATTAAAAATGAATTTCAAATTTAAGGCGAGAGTAGATGCATAGGTGACTTCCATAACTTTTTGGATTTGGCTATTTTGACTTTATATTTTATATTTACCTTGAATTCTGACGTTAGTGAACAAGGATTTAGTTGTGTTTCATTAGATATATATTTATCTGTGTAAATGGAATTGCTTATAATAGACATGTTGATGGTTTAACAGGGTTATTTTGCAAAAAATGTGGGACAGAGCAAGCTTTGTAATTGCTGCATTTTCAATAAAGCCCAGATTTTACGGCACATCACATTTATCTTTGACTCCATTTTGGTATCTCTGTTCTGCACATACCTTCTGGGCTTTTGCCTTTTTTTTTTTTAAATTGTATTATATGGCATTCTATTTTATCATAGCAACAAGTGTTTGTTTGTTCCTTTGCAACAGCGGCAGTGTTATGGAAATAGATAGATAAGGGGTTGTGCTACCTATAGAGATTGTAAGTCTTACAGTGTATATAATACCTGTAACTACTAATATGCACTTACTAAGACCTACAGCTGTCCTAGTAAATTACCAGACGCCTGTCTTACAATTCCTCACTAATGGCCATTCTCAAGTTATATCAAGTTAATATGTAGGGTTTTCCAAATGTATACATTTTTCTTTAGCTGAGACACATAATTACCAAATTGTAGAACAATCTGTGTTCTCAGAATCTTCCCTTTTTCTAGACAGGTCATTTGACATATTTTTCATCCTTACTCATAAATGGACAATATGAACATTTATGATAAAATCACATTAGAAATAAGAAACCATTCCACTAGAAGATTATACACAGATGGTATTTCACTCCCTCCAGGCAGTGCCGTACTAAGGGGAGAGTGGGGGAGGGGGGGGCGGTACGCCCCGGGTGCCACCAGGTAGGGGTGCCATGATGCTGGTCTGGGGGCTGGAGGGGGATGTGTGAGCTGCGCCCCACGGCAGCTAGGGTGCCGGGCAGCCGGCACAGCTCACACACGCAGAGACCAGCTGAACTGGCCGCACGGAGGAAAGTTGTGGCCGAGCTACTAAAATGTGGGGTGGGGTCAGAGTGATGATGGGGCGGGGCTTTACATTGCCCTTACCCGCTGCTGTTAGTGCTGCACATAGAGGTGAAGCAAGAAGGAATCCCTGCTTCTCCAACTAACAGGCTCCAAGGAAGGACTTCACTGAATCCACTCCTCCTCCAGCTTCTGTCTGTAAGTAAGAGAGTGTGTGTGTGTGTGTGTGTGTGTGATTGTCTGCCTGCCTGTAACTGTGTGTATGTGTGTGTGTGTGTATGTGTGTGTGTGTGTAACTGTCTGCCTGTAACTGTGTGTATGTAGGGAAGGCTGCTTGCAGTGTTGCATGTGTAAGAGGGTAATTGTTGCGGAGTTATGTTTGTGTATGGGGCTGTTTGCAATGTAGTATGTCTGTGCATGTAAGTGGGTGATTGAATCAAACCGATCGACACCAGACTAAAAGAAAATTAAAAAAAGCAATAACAGCTGATAGGGCCAAGTACCCCATATCTAGCTTGCCTACTCTACTCTATGTACAGAAAGAATAGTGTATACTTATAAGCAGTTTCTATGCATTGATTGCAAGATATAAACCATGCTGTGCTCTTGTATGCTTAAAGGCAGTGTTTTCTTAATTATTCTTGCTTATCCACTAATGTAACTATAATTGCTTCCCTGTGGTGAAAACATTGACGCATTGTCTCACAGTCTTGCACAGCTTACTTAAATAGTCTTAACGAGCTGTTAATTTGGCTGTAATTGTTGTGCCATAAATTAGGATACTTTGGATCTACCAGAGCATGTTTTTTCATGCTTTTCTATAACTTTGCTATGCTAACATCTTTTTGCAAATCTGACCTGCAAGGACTCATATAAATTACTTATACCTGCTGCGAAAAAAAGTAAAACTTCGTAACAAATTTTCACATTTTTAATATTGTTTAATCATTATTAGTTTATGCATTACAAAAATTATATATATATATATATATATATATATATATATATCTTATAAAGTTGTACTTTGTTGCTATTTTCTGAAGCATTATAAATATGCAGATGAGATGTGCACACTGGAAATCGGAGCATCAGGGTTTAACAAAGTAACCAATCATGTAAACTGGAAAAGTTCTGGTAACTCAAGGGATAAGACCACAAAAGATCCCCAGCAATACAAACACAACAAAATATAACAAAGGGACACCAGAAACCAGATCATAGATATAGATGAAGCTTGTGGTGTTATACTTTGGCACCTTCAGTTTGCCTTCTGATTCCCTTTGACCCATATGCTGGAGTATGTATTGATTTAATATCTGCTATCCAGTGTTCTCTGTGATATTTTGTTGTGTTTGTTGTGTTTGTATTGTTAGGTATTGTCCAAAACATTTCCGGAAACAAACCTTATATGGACAAAGTGGAAGTGGACCACCTGGATTTAACGAAGGACATTTAGAGACATATATAAGCAGGTATAATCTTGTTTGCCAGTTCATTCATAATAATTGTTGTTGGTCTTGCCCTTTTGTTCTACATAACAGTCTTTATCTCTGGGCATGCTGCTACCTTGAGTTCCCTGTATCCAAAGACTATGCCTCCCTGTATCCAAAGACCCCTCTTACATTAAGTTATCTATGCTTGTTTTTTACAGTAATTACTTCTATGGTCACCCTCATAAATATCAATACACTTACTTTTGCCTTGTTTTGTGTGTTTGCTGGTTTCCTTGCATCCTGGGTTCCAACCTACAGAGGTTGCTGCTCTGGTTTGCACCCCTTCCCAACCAGATCCCTGACAAAGAGCTACCGACAACAATAATTAATAACTGACATTACTATAAAAATAGAAATACTTTTTGATAGTGGAAATGTTCTGGTTTACCCTTTTGAAAGTATACCTGAAATTCCAGTAATTTCCTGAATATGTAAATGTACTGATTTTGTTATCACTATTGTAATGTTCTTATCTATTCTATAGCATGGCATGATAGGTAAACAAAGTGTACAAGCAGTTTCTGGCATTATACATTTTGAAATACAGAAACAAATGTTGAATAGAGCACTGATTAAGAAAAAAACGCTAACAATCTAATGGTGGAAGAGCGTTGTTACAATATAGGTATTTAAATTCAGAACAAATTATAGAATGTCAGGTATAAAATCATTATTATACATTATATATATATATATATATATATATATATATATATATATATATATATACATACATTAGCTGTTGAATAAGAAGGCAGCATGGTTAAAAAAGATGAACACGTTTAAGGTGAATTGAGGAAGTATGCTGTGAGGACAGGAACTAATTTATACTATTTCCTAATTTATTTATTACTGCTATTTATAAAGCGCCAACAGATTCCTCAGCCTTGTACAATTAGTGGAGAAACGTACAATATACACAGACAAATACAAGAGGTAGCGAGAGCCCTGCCCGTAAGCTGATATCTAGCCATTGGAGCTCTTTTATACAAAGTGCTTGGCTAGATGGCCCATGAGCTTACAATCTAAAGGATACCATGGGGATTTGAGACAAGAGGTAGCAGGGGAAGTTTGGAGGTGGTGGCTGAAAGAGTAAACAGAGAAGCAGCTATTGGTAAGATGTTAGGGGAATGAAGAGGTAATTGGGTGAGAAACTAATCGAGTCATATCTGAAAGTGGGGTATTGTAGTAATCCATGACAATAGGGTAGACTGTCAAAAAAAATGTTGTGCATGAGGAAGTTCTGTAACCATTTATGTTTTGGAGAGATGGTCATGGTTAGTCACTAAAATTGAATTCAAAGGGAAATTCAAATTGAAGGTTAAAATAACCAAACTGGAAAAATGAATGGTCATTGTTATCTGTAATAAAACACTTTACTAATAAAAGCAATAGTTCTAAGCAATGGTTATGGGATGATAACTGCATGAGTAACATTTATAATAATAAATAAATACTTTCCTTTAGGTACAGTTCATGTTAGGTACATTACTCTTTAATGTGATTCCCAGCTCTCGATGTCCTCAGGTTAGGTGCATTTACAATCCTGGAAAGTTCTTGTTCTGGCTTCGGTGTATTTGGAATAAAGCATGCCCAGATCCTGCATCAATGCCCTTGTGTACAAGTCCACATATGTCTCTGTCTCCAGGACTATGCAGCCCTGGAGATCCAGAATCCCTTTTCACCACCCATGAGTCCAATAACCTTCCACTCTTTTCCGCAGTCTTGCACAGGTTATTTGTGGGGAGAGGGGGAGATACAGCACTTACTCAAATAGCAGCAGATTCTGTTAATTGGATACCCTAACAAGCCAAAGGAAAACAATAGGTGGAAAACAAGAAAAAACAGATTTGTGCCAAGTATGGACCTATATATATATATATATATATTCAAGATCTTGAAAAAGACCCGGCAGGGTCGAAACGTCGATCGATTTCTATATGCATCGTATTATTTAATAAAACACAATTTTCACGATTTAGAAGACCTGTGAGTGCATCCCGTTTTTACCTATTTTACATACTGGACAATTGTGGATACAGCACCCAGGCAAGATCTTTCTTATAATATATATTGAAAGCTTTCATTGTTAATATATATATATATATATATATATATATATATATATATATATATATATATACAGTATAACCAAATAGTGATAGAAATAACTTAGATATACTTAAAAATAGATATACTTAAAAAGTCCCAGAGGAATTAAACAATGGCCTTTTTTTTCTATAAGCCTTTGAGGAGGAGATGCTTTAGTGTAGTTCTATCAAAAGTCCTCCTTGGCGTTCAAATAACTTTTTTTTTTATTGAGGTAGGGAGTTCTGTTATTGGCATCTCATGTAAAATATAAGCAGAAAAGGAAAAAAAACAATAGTGGAACCCAGTATGTTCAATATCTCAATAATGTGAAGAAAAATAATACACTCACAAGGATAGAGCCTCCAATCAGCTCTTAGATAAGACTCAAGTGGTACAATCCCCACTCAGGGATTAAACTGGAATATTTTCTCCCTTATTGTTGAACATCCGGCGACCCTGTCCCCTGCACTAGTGCGGCCATGCACTGGGCCTGAAGGTATGCC
This sequence comes from Pelobates fuscus, assembly GCF_036172605.1. Classification (NCBI taxonomy): domain Eukaryota; kingdom Metazoa; phylum Chordata; class Amphibia; order Anura; family Pelobatidae; genus Pelobates; species Pelobates fuscus. The sequence goes on along the minus strand of NC_086320.1, from coordinate 70,562,396 downwards.
GGGCCCCCTGGAGTGACTGGTCCGGTTGCAGCTGTGACCCCTGTGACCACAGTGGTTTTGCAGCTGTTTCCTCTATTTACTAAACTTAGCATCTCAGTGCTGTAGTTGTGACTAGTAAATAATTTTATTTTGTGCGCAAATATCCACAAGTATGATTATCAAATATGAATACTTTGAACATGTCTCAGTACAAAACTAATTTAACTTTGTAACCGCTAGTACCCCTGTTTACCACCATAGAATTTGGCAGGGCTAACCATACAGATATCTTAGCTAAAATATTATATAGCCGGTATAGAGTTTCTCTATATAAAATATATAAATAATTGAGAATACAATAAAAATAGGAGTTAGAAGCAATAACCTTTGTCTTAATAAAATAGTTTATGTAATATAAATGAATACAGATATATAAACTTGATGATCCATTAATATATCATAAGCGGAGTATATAGAATTAAATAAATAAATGCTTGCACTGCATATAAAGCATTAGTATAACATACCCTTCCTGATTACAGGTAATCTCCGAGTATAAATCACCTTCAAAGTCGGTTAGTGAATGTCTGTCCAGCATTGGTCATCATGTATATATATATAGTGTAATATTTCTAATTACTACTGGTAATGTACAGGTTAATTCATTTTAAGGTTAATGCAGTTCATAAATTAAAAGAAAAGTTCATTAGAAGTCAGTATGACGTAGCATAGCCTTGATGATGTTTATGCATTCTTGTTATTGTATTTAAGCTAAAACAAGATGGCGTAAGTTAGAACCACGCAGCATGTTATGCATTGAAAATAGGTGGGAGGTTATTAATTAAAAAAAAAACATGGTAGAGTTTAAGAATTACAATTTAGCAATGTATATTATCGTACAATTGCCCATCACAACTTAATTGTATACATATTATTATTTACCACTTCACATGTAAGCCAGGATGCAGTATTTAACCCCTTAAGGACCAAACTTCTGGAATAAAAGGGAATCAGGACATGTCACACATGTCATGTGTCCTTAAGGGGTTAAAGAGTATATGTTTGTCAGCAACATTTATTTTTAGTGCAAACATAACAAAAATATTGCAACAATATTTGCAATACATGTGTTAAGTAAGAGAATAGCTAATTTCTTAGACATCTCCTAAAAAAAAATAACAACCGTCTAATCTTTATGTTTCGTCTGCTCACTAAAATGTGTTAAACATATCAAAATCATTTTGACTATTGTGTTGAGCCGGGAAAATAAAAATGCATGTTCAAGCCCTTTTTTATCTAAACTGCAGAGCTATACTTCTTATTGAGAACTGCTTTGTGCAGGGTATAAAAGTGTATCTAAGACTTATTTTAAATCCACACTAGTAAAGTCTATCCATTGAAATGTTAGTTTAGTGAATCCCCAAAAAATCTTTTAACAAATTATATGCATTTTAAAGTTACTTGTGTGTATTATGGTCTTAACAATAGACACCCACTATTAATCTTTTTCTAAATATGACCTTCTGTAAGTATCTTTTGAAAGCCATGCCATTACAGCGACTTAACTTGTAGGAATTAGTAAAATGCAAATCTGTACAGAAGCCTTACCCTCCACGGGGGAAACATTTTCAGCATTCTAAAAAATTAGAATAATACACAACAAATAGAATATTCAGTCATATGGCAAGATTTCAAACATGAGGAATAGAGAAATTCATCCCATTCCGAGGTATTCATCAAATTCCAACAGGGTTTCACGTCTCAGCTTTTATCCTTTTCTGAAAGCAGAAAATGCGGGATCGCAGCAGTGAATATGGTATTATATAAAATAAACACTCGCTAAATATTAACACATTAACATATTTTTAAATATTCATTTAAAAGCTATTGACACAAGATTGAATAATCCATGGAACGTTAAATTATAAATAAAGCATTGAAGCCTGAATTTTACGTTAACCTATTTATTTAATTACAACATTTTTTTTTACCAGGAATGATACATAGATATTCCTCACAATTTCAATAATGTCCTTGAAAACTCATACAAATACATTGTTACACATATAATATGAGACATATCAGAGGAAATGTAATAATAGATTTTAGCTTATTTGTATGAAACATCTTAACTGTTATTATTTTGCAGACTCATTGCTTGCAAAACATAAATGCATTAATGAATAGACTTATGAATTCTGTTTCAAATCAATTGTGATTTGTTTTAATTTTGGGCAATCTGCAATTCATCCACATTTCGCAATTCTGACACACCATATGGACATATAACAAAACAAATAAAAAAGGCAATGTAGTTTTTTTTTCTTTCAGAGTTCTGTCTGTGGCACTAGAAATATGGGAAGGAATGGAAGAAGTGTATTTATTTTTTAGTTTGGCAGTACACTATAAGTGCATTTTCACTAATTTTAAGCTTATTCAAACCATTTCCCCCAAATATTCACATGCATAAAATTTGCCCGAACCCAAAAAGTCATGTAAATGAAATTCGGTATGTCTAAACCAAAAAGACATTTTGGGAGAATCAATTCACAAAAACCTTTGTTTTGCTATACCCAAATCTATTAAAGAACCTGTAACGGACCGTTTCACTTACAAGAGGATAAAACCCAATTTAGGCGATAATCCCCTTTCCAGATGCACAGGCAGCTACTGCAAACACCATTCTCCCGACTGGAACCACACGAACACTGGAACAGCTGAACAAGAAAAGCAGACATCGGCTTACACTCTTGGCAGTCAGCATACAATCCCATTCCCCCAAAGACCGAGACGACACATCGCTTTGAGGGTTAAGCAAGAACTCTGGACTGGGACACCCAGTCTGGCTTTTATTACAAACAAGTACATACAGGACACTCCCAGGGGGAGGATGAAATTAACCAATCACATGGATGTACCTCCCACACATTTCCTCCCCTTAGATTAACACTTAACACAATTATACTGTACACCTTTTTCCCCAATTCCTGGATGTACCCCAAATACATATGATACACCTCCAAAACAGGTATCCCCTGATAGCCCTTATTCAGGGGGACAACATATGCAATAATCAGCCCATTCGGATAAATGGTTCAGGAGTTATGGGACTTTAAAGTATTGACCGACCGCATGGGTAAAGTATCCGAAAACAGTTCCATGCATTTTGGCCCTGCGGTCGGTCACAAACAGGTGAATGAAACATACGAATTACTTGGGTTATAGAGACTAAGGGGGATTTGCATGAATCCCCTAGTTCGTATGTTTCTTTCTACCGAACGGCGGGCCGTTCGGTAGTTTCCCCACGAAATCCTGGAAGTCTGGAGGTCTCAGCGGTGTTTGCCTAGTCGAGTGTCCGATTTCAGTTCCAGACACTCGACGGCAAAACACCGCTGTTCGGCAGTTAAAGATGGCCGCCGCCACGTGGTTGTTTCCCGAATGGCGGCCACCCAGAGGACACATAGTACATTACATGGATTGCCAATTACCTGTTTGCAACATTGTTGCAAACGGTAATTGGAGGCACACTTCTGGGTGGTCTGGTTGTTCGGTAGTTTCCTCCACACAATGAATGGAGTGTTTCTACCGAACAATCAGATGAATGCTGTACATATATATATAACCCAGGTTAACTGCATACAACAATACATACATGACATTAAAGTATTAAAGGCAGGATTACTGTGCTACGCTCCACAGTCTTAAAGGTACAGTAGTCCCAAAAGTTCCAATATGTCCCTCGCTGCTTTTAAAGGGCCAGCAGCAGCAATACAAATTATTACCTGCCCAAATATAGTCTTTAAAGTGCAATATGTCCAGGGGCCATAGTCAGCGGGCAGGAGGCCAGCAGCCAGGCCTCTCCAGTTCACAGTGGCGAAGCTGGTTTCGCCACAGAACCATATACATTTTTTATATTTAATTAATAAATGCAGTCCTTTACATTTTACCGGAACAGTAGCTTTTGTTGTCAGTCTGATCTACAATGTGTATCTTTAAAATAATTAATTGGTGTGGAAGAATTTCAAGGCAATGATAACAGTGCTACCCTTAATAAATCAATACTTTGATGACATGTGAATAGTTAATTTTATACACATCTGAAATCAGAATTTTTGTGATTTTAAGGACTGCATATCGGACAATAAACTGTCACTGATAATGTACAGTTGTGCTCAAAAGTTTGTATATATAGTTGGTAATGTATATACTAATTTTAAAGAAAACATGAGTGAGCAGGCAAGACATGTTGCTTTTATTTCTTATGGGATTCATATTCAATTGTAGGTTATAACAGAATGGCACAATCATAAAACAAAATATGGCAAGATAGAAAAAAAAATAAATGACCCCTCTTCAAAACTCTGCATACCCTTAGTTCATAATACTGTGTATTGCCCCCTTTAGCATCAATTACAGCCTGTCGTCTTTTGTAATAGCTGTCTACGAGGCCCCTAATTCTTGCAGGTGGTATAGCTGCCCATTCGTCTTGGCAAAATGCCTCCAGGTCATGCAAAGTCTTCGGTCGTGTTGCATGAACTGCACGTTTGAGATCTCCCAGAGTGGCTCAATGATATTAAGATCAGGAGACTGTGATGGTTACTCCAGAACCTTCACCTATTTCTGCAGTAACCCCTGGAGAGTTGGCCTTGTGCTTAGGTTCATGCTAGAAACTCCAAAAGCATCCCATGCACAGCCTTCGTGCAGAAGAACACAAATAGTCTGCCAGTATTTTCTGATAAAATGCTGCATTTATCTTGCCATCAATTTTCACAAGATTCTTTGGGCCTTTAGAGCTCACACCCCCCCAAAACATCAGTGAGCCACCACCATGCTTTACAGTGGGGATGGTATTCTTTCCACTAAAGGCCTTGTTGACCCTCTCCAAACATAGCACTTATGGTTGTGACCATAATGCTCTATTTTGGTCTCGTTACTCCAAATTACAGTGTGCCAGAAGCTGTGAGGCGTGTCAAGGTGTTGACTGGCATATTGTAACCATGCTTTTTTTGTGGCATTGGCACAGCAAAGGCTTCTTTCTGGCAACTCGACCATGCAGCTCATTTTTGTTCAAGTATCATCGTATTGTGCTTCTTTGAAACAGCCACACCGTCTTTTTCCAGAGCAGCCTGTATTTCTCTTAAGGTTATATGTGGGTATTGCTTTGTATCCCAAACAATTCTTCTGCAGTTGTGGCTAAAATCTTTCTTGGTCTACCTGACCTTGGCTTGGTGTCAAGAAATCCCTGAATTTTCCACTACTTCATAAATCATTGAAAAGTACTGACCGTCATTTTCAAGGCTTTGGATATCTTTTTATATCCTTTTCCATCTTTATAAAGTTCCATTACCTTGTTACGCAGGTCATTTGACAGTTCTTTTCTGTTTACCATGGCTCAATATCTAGCCTGCTCAGTGCATCCACATGAAAGCTAACAAATCCCATGACTATTTATACACAAACACTAATTGCAATTTAAACGGGTGTGAGAAATTAACCTTTAATTGACATTTTAACCTGCATATGCCACCTATTTGTCTGTAGCAAGGCCAAACATTTAAGGGTATGTAAACTTTTGATCAGGGAAATTTGGGTGATTTCTGTTATCATTATGATTTAAAAAGGAGCCAAAAAAACTATGTGATAATAAATGGCTTCATATGATCAATATCCTTCAATAGATTTTTTTTTTTTTTTTTGCATGATCAATCATATTTTTAAAATCAATGCCAACATTTCACAATTTCTGCCAGGGTATGCAAACTTTTAAACACAACTCTATATCTCTATCTATCTATCTATCTATCTATCGAGCTATCTATCTATCTATCTATCTATCTATCTATCTATCTATCTATCGAGCTATCGAGCTGCTTGTCTGTCTGTCTCACACTGTCTGTCCGCACACTCATCAGTTCTGATCATAGACACCTCAGACTCCAACTACCGGTATATAACTTTCTTGAAGAATTTTCATGTCTATTCCTAATATTACTCCAAGCAAAATAGTTACATTTTTCAGTCCATCTACAAAGACTTTCACCAAACAATCTTGATTTTATTCATCTTTAGCTTTTATTTAAACCTCTACTATATTCAATGTGTTCGTGCATCACTTATTACTCTACTGGCTGCAATAGCACTGCCTGACAGCAAAGAGTTCATTCAGATAATTGTGCATCTTGAAGGGGTATAAAAGAACAGTAAAACAAAATGGAAGGTAATTGTGGCTTTTTGGACCAAGTCTGTTTTGCATTGTTTTGGATGGAAGAGCAAGAAGATCACTCTCATAGTTAAAGGGACACTCCAGGCACCCAGACCACTTCTGCTCATTGGAGTGGTCTGGGTGCCAACTCCCACTACTCTTAACCCTGCAAGTGTAATTATTGCAGTTTTTCATAAACTGCAATAATTACCTTGCAGGGTTAACTCCACCTCTAGTGGCTGTCTACTAGACAGCCACTAGAGGTCACTTCCTGGTCCATAGCACAGGAAACCTGTGCTAGAGCGTCGCTGGACGTCCTCACACTGTGTGAGGACCTCCAGCGTCGCTCAAAACCCCATAGGAAAGCATTGAAATGATTTTTCAATGCTTTCCTATGGGGAGACATAATGCGCATTAGGTCTCCTCGGCCGGTGGGCAGGATCAGTCTCGCCCACCGGCCGATGCAATGGACAGGAGGAGCGTCGCGGAGGAGGAGACAGCGGCGAGGGACATCGCCACTGCCTTAGGTAAGTGACTGAAGGGGTTTTCACCCCTTCAGTAACCGGGGATTGGTGGGTCGGAGGGAGAGGGACACTCCAGTGCCAGGAAAACGGATCGTTTTCCTGGCACTGGAGTTTCCCTTTAATTCAAGATAACGTCAGCCTTAATCCTTAATTCATAACAGGTTTATATATGTTTTCTATGCTTTGTATCAAGTTAACCAGAACTCACAAATGTGTTTTAAAAGTTGAATTTTTTTTATTTTAGCACATTTTTATAACCTTTCTAAAATAATGTTTTCCCCCTTTTTTCAGTATCCTTACTTATTTTAGGTTTATAACTGTTTGTTTCATTAAATATTTTTCATTTTAATGAGAGTATTTATTCCACACCTGTCTATGTCATCCTTGCATTTTTTTCTGTATTCTTTTATATGTTATAAATACTAAACACAGCAGTATCTACTATCCAGTGTATTGGTCAATTTTATGAATACCATTTATCTTAAATACTTTGTGATTGATTAATTTATGAGTTTATCTGCCGTTCCAAGAGCCTGGATTTCATTAAATTTTAAACCTCTTGGTATTAGACAGACTTAATGATATTTTCCTCTTGTGAATATTATGGATTAAAATACTAATCAGTAATTTGTTTCCTCCCCCTCTTGGGACCCACTAATATTTTACATTGTGATGAAATTGGGAATAGATTAGCAATAAGCAGCAATTAATTTAGTGTCACAACATGAAAACTGAATTTTCCTTTCACAGCACACATTATTGAATATTTAAGAAATTCATTGTATAAAAAATATGCTGTTTGGTGTCATTTTAGGCACTACTTTATAAACACATATATAATGGGCAATATATAACAGAATGTGCAAACACCATGGGAAGAAAGTGTCAGCTCACCAATGATTGTAAAAACTGAATATTTGTGTTCTTATAGCCTTTGTATGAGATAGATATTATCAATGGGGCTACTCGTGATTAGTTTTTTCCGTTTTTGCTGAGACATAGGTGTAGAGGAAGAGCCTAGAATACATCTTATATATATATATATCATTTTTTTTATTTTACATGTCAAAGTTTACATTATCCTAAAGGTTGCTCATTAGGAGTGATTATATACAATTATGTATATAGCAAGTTCTAGTAAGGAGCATCGGAAACATAAGTATACTTTTGTCCAATATTTGCATTGTCAAATTGAGGACAATACACAAATATAGAATATGAAAATACAATAACAGAACACCAATTATTTAACATTGCAGGCTTTCAGCATAACCTATAACGATATGAAGAACAAATTAAATTTCAGGATACTAAATACAAAATTTACCCTCCATAAAGTATTATGTTATTTACAGTACTCAATATTTTAAATAAATCACCAACATTCCTTGAAGGGACACTATAGTTCTAATATTATTATTTAGGCCCTTAGCCCCCCTGTCAGGTAAGTAAATAGCTTAAAACTCACCTTTCGCAGGCTCTGCAAGGTGCTCCTCGTGTCTGGCCCTGCCCACGGCCCATCTCCTTGGCTGACATCTTTAGAATTGATGATCTCAGCCAATCCAATGCTTTCCTATTGTCAACTGTGACCTCTCAACCAAGGAGGTGATGAGGGGGCAGAGCCAAAGACCACCCTGTCCAATCACCATCTCCTCACAGAGAGATGCATTGAATCAATGCTTCTTTAGAGGGAAAGTTCACCATCTCCATTCAGCGCGTGGAGATGATGAAGTCACCTCACCCAGGAAGCACCTCTATTGGCCGTTTGAGTAGTGGCCACTAGAGGTGTTCCTAAGCTGTATTGTAAAGGCAGTGTTTATTTTAAAAATCCTGAAGGGAAATGCTATACAATAAGCAGTAGTTGTACCGGTGACTATAATGTCCCTTTAATGATCTAAAAATGCTCAAAGTAAAAATGAGATAATTTTGAAGAAAAATGTATCCATCATTTGTTTAGCAGCTCAGCAATTTTTATGTTAAAAAGTTAAAAAAATGGAAATTAAAGTACTGGCATTGGAATGAAGATTAAAGGTAGTGTAGAAAGTGCATAAGGCGTAGGGTGCTAGAGTGGGCATAGTTCTTAGGTACTACTGAAGTTTTATAGTTAGATGTTTATGAACTAGGCAAGATAAGTAAATGGAGAATCTGGTTTCAGCTGTTCGAAGTTTAGCTCTTTAACATATTACAGTAATGTATGCTGTACTTACATTGCAGAACAAAGCAGCATAATGGAATTTTACAGACTGTTGCATTTATTGAGATGGATTTGAGGCACAGATGCATTTATTAAATCCCCAAACCCAAAAGCTGCCATTAACATTTCTTGCACTGTCTATATGTTTAATGAAGGACTAAAACAGGATGCCAGACTTTGGATAAATTGTGGGCAAATCTTTATTTACATGAAGAATAAATTAAAATGTTTAGTCTAACTGCAAATATATTGAATAAGGCTAACATATAGTTTGATTAATGTTTCACTATTGTCTGGGAAGTAGTTGTTCTAATAATGTTTGTTTCATTTTAACTACCATCTGAATATGGCTTTTATTTGCTTGTAGTTACCTAACTGTAAATTTTAGATTCTTCATGTTATAAAGCTGTATTTAAAATGTTTTAAAAAAAATACCTGAACCCTGTATAGTTAATGTATACATGGTAAATAGTTTATGGACTGTAAGAGTAAGAAGGAACCCATAAATAGAATATTTGACGAATTTCACAAGCAATATGAAACAGAAATTAAAGACTATTAGCATTGTACACAATGTTTACATTTTATTCTCAAATTGCTGTTGTTTTTATTTGGAGTTAATATTAATAAGGCTGAGACGTTTCTAATTTTTTAACATTTATATTAAGGCATTCACATATAACAGAAGCATAGAACATTGTTTTCTTTTTGAACAAATTATTAGTATTTGCAAAATATTGTACGATACTCTAAGCATCTAAAAAATATAGAAACATAGAAACATAGAAATATATATTGTCTGACCTTGATTTTCTAAAAAAGATGGGTTACGTTGGCTATTGCATGCTAGCCTATACTAAGAGTCATGCAGAAAATAATATTTCTGCAGGAAAATAATACTGCTGGTAACATTGTAAACAAAGGTAGATAGATAGATAGATAGATAGATAGATAGATAGATTATCAAATGTTCGCGAACGGGCGAACCGGGCGAACTGTCATAGACTTCAATGGGCAGGCGAATTTTAAAACCCACAGGGACTCTTTCTGGCCACAATAGTGATGGAAAAGTTGTTTCAAGGGGACTAACACCTGGACTGTGGAATGCCGGAGGGGGATCCATGGCAAAACTCCCATGGAAAATTACATAGTGGATGCAGAGTCTGGTTTTAATCCATAAACGGCATAAATCACCTAACATTCCTAAATAGTTTGGAATAACCTGCTTGAAAACATCAGGTATGATGTTGTATCGATCAGGTAGTGTAAGGGTTACGCACGCTTCACAGTGACAGACCAAACTCCCCGTTTAACGCACCGCAAACACCTGCAAACAGTCCATTTACACAACCGCAAACTCCCCATTTGCACAAGGTTGGATACCAAGCTAGCCATGTCCCGTTCCTTGTTCTCACTGATGTCATTGAAGGTCTCTTCCTCCACCCAGCCACGTACAACAGCAAGGGTCCCCGAAGGTGACAACAAGCCCCATGGGACACCTGCTGAGTTTGGTCTTCCACCTCCTCAAAGCCACCTTCCTCCTCTGACTCCTCTTCTTCAGACTCCTCTCTCTGCGTTGCCTCTCTCTGCGTTATTATAAGGTGTGTTAAGTAGTACTGTTCCTATCAGTTTAATCCCTGTTACATCCCCTATCAGGGGACGTGTATATAAGGCATCGATTTTAGGAAGCGGGAGATGGAAAAAGATGCTTGGTCGGTCCTCCTACTTCAAATTTGGGGCACTGCGCATGCAATCTAATGTGCCACCAGATATAAGTGGTGTGTTAAGTAGTACTATTCCTATCAGTTTAATCCATGTTACGTCCCCTATCAGGGGACGTGTATATAAGCCATCGATTTTAGGAAGCGGGAGATGGAAAAACATGCTTGGTCGGTCCTCCTACTTCAAATTTGGGGCACTGCACGTGCAATCTAATGTGCCACCAGATAGGAGTGGTGTGTTAAGTAGTACTATTCCTATCAGTTTAATCCCTGTTACGTCCCCTATCAGGGGACGTGTATATAAGGCATCGATTTTAGGAAGCGGGAGATGGAAAAACATGCTTGGTCGGTCCTCCTACTTCAAATTTGGGGCACTGCGCGTGCAATCTAATGTGCCACCAGATAGGAGTGGTGTGTTAAGTAGTACTATTCTTATCAGTTTAATCCCTGTTACGTACCCTATCAGGGGACATGTATATAAGGCATCGATTTTAGGAAGCAGGAGATGGAAAAACATGCTTGGTCGGTCCTCCTACTTCAAATTTGGGGCACTGCGCATGCAATCTAATGTGCCACCAGATAGGAGTGGTGTGTTAAGTAGTACTATTCTTATCAGTTTAATCCCTGTTTCATCCCCTATTAGGGAACGTGTATATAAGGCATCGATTTTAGGAAGCGGGAGATGGAAAAACATGCTTGGTCGGTCCTCCTACTTCAAATTTGGGGCACTGCGTGTGCAATCTAATGTGCCACCAGATAGGAGTGGTGTGTTAAGTAGTACTATTCCTATCAGTTTAATCCCTGTTACGTCCCCTATCAGGGGACGTGTATATAAGGCATCGATTTTAGGAAGCGGGAGATGGAAAAACATGCTTGGTCGGTCCTCCTACTTCAAATTTGGGGCACTGCGCGTGCAATCTAATGTGCCACCAGATAGGAGTGGTGTGTTAAGTAGTACTATTCTTATCAGTTTAATCCCTGTTACGTACCCTATCAGGGGACATGTATATAAGGCATCGATTTTAGGAAGCAGGAGATGGAAAAACATGCTTGGTCGGTCCTCCTACTTCAAATTTGGGGCACTGCGCATGCAATCTAATGTGCCACCAGATAGGAGTGGTGTGTTAAGTAGTACTATTCTTATCAGTTTAATCCCTGTTTCATCCCCTATCAGGGGACGTGTATATAAGCCATCGATTTTAGGAAGCGGGAGATGGAAAAACATGCTTGGTCGGTCCTCCTACTTCAAATTTGGGGCACTGCACGTGCAATCTAATGTGCCACCAGATAGGAGTGGTGTGTTAAGTAGTACTATTCCTATCAGTTTAATCCCTGTTACGTCCCCTATCAGGGGACGTGTATATAAGGCATCGATTTTAGGAAGCGGGAGATGGAAAAACATGCTTGGTCGGTCCTCCTACTTCAAATTTGGGGCACTGCACGTGCAATCTAATGTGCCACCAGATAGGAGTGGTGTGTTAAGTAGTACTATTCCTATCAGTTTAATCCCTGTTACGTCCCCTATCAGGGGACGTGTATATAAGGCATCGATTTTAGGAAGCGGGAGATGGAAAAACATGCTTGGTCGGTCCTCCTACTTCAAATTTGGGGCACTGCGCGTGCAATCTAATGTGCCACCAGATAGGAGTGGTGTGTTAAGTAGTACTATTCTTATCAGTTTAATCCCTGTTACGTACCCTATCAGGGGACATGTATATAAGGCATCGATTTTAGGAAGCAGGAGATGGAAAAACATGCTTGGTCGGTCCTCCTACTTCAAATTTGGGGCACTGCGCATGCAATCTAATGTGCCACCAGATAGGAGTGGTGTGTTAAGTAGTACTATTCTTATCAGTTTAATCCCTGTTTCATCCCCTATTAGGGAACGTGTATATAAGGCATCGATTTTAGGAAGCGGGAGATGGAAAAACATGCTTGGTCGGTCCTCCTACTTCAAATTTGGGGCACTGCACGTGCAATCTAATGTGCCACCAGATAGGAGTGGTGTGTTAAGTAGTCCCCCTCATCAGGCCTTTTTTAGTCGAATGTATCGCCCACTGTCAGTCCCTTCGGGATCCATCCCTCATTCATCTTAATAAAGGTGAGGTAATCTAGACTTTTTTGACCTAGGCGACTTCTCTTCTCAGTGACAATACCTCCTGCTGCACTGAAGGTCCTTTCTGACAGGACACTTGAAGCGTGGCAGGCCAGAAGTTCTATCACAAATTGGGATAGCTCAGGCCACAGGTCAAGCCTGCACACCCAGTAGTCAAGGGGTTTATCGCTCCTCAGAGTGTCGATATCTGCAGTTAAGGCGAGGTAGTCTGCTACCTGTCAGTCGAGTCGTTCTCTGAGGGTGGACCCCGAAGGGCTGTGGCGATGCGTAGGACTTAAAAAGCTCTGCATGTCCTCCATCAACAACACGTCTGTAAAGCGTCCTGTCCTTGCCGGCGTGGTCGTGGGAGGAGGAGGATTACTTTCACCTCTTCCCCTGTTAGATTCCCGTGCTGTGACATCACCCTTATACGCTGTGTAAAGCATACTTTTTAATTGATTTTGGAACTGCTGCATCCTTTCCGACTTGCCGCAATTCGGTAACATTTCAGGCACTTTCTGCTTATACCGGGGGTCTAGTAGCGAGAACACCCAGTACAGGTCGTTCTCCTTCAGCCTTTTTATACGAGGGTACCTCAACAGGCACGACAGCATGAAAGACCCCATTTGCACAAGGTTGGATGCCGAGCTACTTATGTCCTGTTCCTCATCCTCAGTGATCTCTCTGAAGGTATGTTCTTCCCCCCAGCCACGTACAACACCATGGGTACCAGATAGGTGACAACGAGCACCCTGGGATTCCTGTTGTGGTTGGTATTCCTCCTCCTCCTCAAAGCCACATTCCTCCTGTGACTCCTCTTCCTCACAATCCTCTTCCAGCGTTGCCACAGGTCCAGCAAGCGATGCTGATAAGGCTGTTTCTGGTGGTGATGGTGACCACAACTCTTCCTCTTCACGCTCATCTACGGCCTGATCCAGCACTCTTCGCAGGGCACGCTCCAGGAAGAAAACAAATGGTATGATGTCGCTGATGGTGCCTTCGGTGCGACTGACTAGGTTTGTCACCTCCTCAAAAGGACACATGAGCCTACAGGCATTGCGCATGAGCGTCCAGTAACGTGGCAAAAAAATTCCCAGCTCCGCAGAGGCTGTCCTAGCACCCCGGTCATACAAATACTCGTTAACGGCTTTTTCTTGTTGGAGCAGGCATTCAAACATTAGGAGTTTGAATTCCAACGTGTCGGGCTGTCGCAAATAAAGCTCCTCACTGGCATGTTGTTTCACCGCTGGATATCGGAAAAGTGTGCCATGGCTGTGTAGGAATGCCTGAAATGGCCACACACCTTCCTGGCCTGCTTAAGGACGTCCTATAAGCCTGGGTACTTATGCACAAAGCGTTGTATGATCAGATTACACACATGTGCCATGCACGGCACATGTGTTAACTTGCCCAAATGCAATGCCGCCAACAAATTTCTTCCGTTGTCACAAACCACTTTGCCGATATCCAGTTGCTGCGGAGTCAGCCACTGATCCACCTGTGTGTTCAGGGCGGACAGGAGTGCTGGTCCGATGTGACTCTCTGCTTTCAGGCAAGTCAACACCAAGACGGCGTGACACTGCCGTATCCGGGATGTGGAATAGTACCTGGGGAGCTGGGGGGGTGCCGTTGATGTGGAGCAAGACACAGCAGCAGAAGAGGACTCAGCCGAGGAGGTTATGGAAGAGGATGGAGTAGGAGGAGTAGAGGAGGTAGCAGCAGGCCTGCCTGCAAGTCGTGGCGGTGTCACCAACTCCTCTGCAGAGCCACGCATTCCATGCTTGGCAGCCGTCAGCAGGTTTACCCAATGCGCAGTGTAGGTGATATACCTGCCCTGACCATGCTTTGCAGACCAGGTATCAGTGGTCAGATGGACCCTTGCCCCAACACTGTGTGCCAGACATGCCATTACTTCCTTTTGGACAATAGAGTACAGGTTGGGGATTGCCTTTTGTGCAAAGAAATTTCGTCCGGGTACCTTCCACTGCGGTGTCCCAATAGCTACAAATTTTTGGAACGCCTCAGACTCCACCAGCTTGTATGGTAAAAGCTGGCAGGCTAAGAGTTCAGTCAAGCCAGACGTCGGGCAAAGGGGTGACTTTGTGACATTGGCTTCTTACGCTCAAACATGTCCTTGACAGACACCTGACTGTGGGCAGATGAGCGGGAACTGCTCAAGGGAAGAGATGGAGTGGCGGATGGTTTAGAGGGGGCAAGGAGGACAGCAGTGGTTAACATGGCTGAAGATGCTGGACCAGGAGGAGGATGGCGGTTTTGAGTTTGTGTGCTGCTTGTACTCATGTGTTGATCCCATAGGCGTTTGTGATGTGCGATCATGTGCCTTCGCAAAGCAGTTGTACCTAGGTGGGTGTTAAACTTCCCACGACTCAGTTTCTTTTGGCACAGGATGCAAATGGCATTGCTGTTGTCAGAGGCAGAAAAACAAAAAAAATGCCACACTGCTGAGCTCTGCAATGATGGCATTCTGGTGGTGGCAACAGCATGCGTTGATTGGCGTGCTGTCTGGCTGACCCCGGGTGCCCATGCATGCTGTCTGACTGTGCCACTAGCTCCTTGCGACGACCTCCCCCTACTTCCAACTCGTCTCCTCCTCCTCCTCTCTGTCTCCCAATCTGAACTTTCCCCCTGTTCTTCTTCTCTTCTAGCGGGCACCCATGTGACATCCACGGACGCATCGTCATCATCAACCGCTTCACTTGTATCTGACAACTCAGCAAAGGAAGCAGCAGTGGGTACAACATCATCATCATCACACCGTACGTGTGTAATGCTGCCTGACTGAGACATATCTCTGTTATCTACATCCTCTGGCAATAATGGTTGCGCATCACTCATTTCTTCCAACTGATGTGTAAATAACTCCTCTGACATACCAAGTGAAGCGGCTGTGGTGCTAGTGTTGGTGGTGGCGGCAGGCGGGCGAGTGGTAACTTGAGAGGTGCCCGCAGCTAAGCTGGAGGAGGATGGTGCGTCGAGGTTCCGAGCGGAAGCTGTAGAAGATTGTGTGTCCTGTGTTAGCCAGTCAACTATGTCCTCTTTTAAATTTCAGGGTACGTGGCCTCTGAACACTGGGCATTATTCTAGGGCCAAAGGGAATCACAGAACCACGACCACGACGGCCCCTGCGGGGTGGCCTGCCTCTGCCTGTCATTTTTTTTCCGATTAGTGGTACTATGCGTGCAAGCTACTGTGACAACAGATATGAGTGGCACTGGTGTGACACTGTGCCCTGGCAGGCCCTGAAACGCACACTTGTGAAGGAAACTGACTGCTATTATATTACAGTCCAAAACGTTTAGTTTTTTTTAAATGCAAGCTATTGGGACACCAGATATGAGTGAGTGGTGGCACTGGGCAGGCCCTGAAACGCACACTCGTGAAGGAAACTGACTGCTATTATATTAGAGTCTAAAAGGGTATTTTTTTGTTAAATGCAAGCTATTGTGACACCAGTGAGTGAGTGGTGGCACTGGGCAAGTGGGCACAGTATACGCTGCGAGCCTGACACACACGCTGGCAGACAAATAACTGCTATTCAATCTATTACAGTCAAAATTTTATTTTTTTCTAAAAAATTTACACTACTGTTACACCAGATATGAGTTGCACTGGCGTGACACTGTGCCCTGGCAGGCCCTGAAATGCACACTCGTGAAGGAAACTGACTGCTATTATATTACAGTCCAAAAAGTTTTTTTTTTTAAATGCAAGCTATTGTGACACCAGCGAGTGAGTGGTGGCACTGGGCAGGCCCTGAAACGCACACTAGTGAAGGAAACTGACTGCTATTATATTACAGTCAAAAAAGGTTTAGTTTTTTTAAATGCAAGCTATTGGGACACCAGTGAGTGAGTGGTGGCACTGGGCAAGTGAGCACAGTATATGCTGTGAGCCTGACACACATGCTGGCAGACAACTAACTGCAATTCAATCTATTACAGTCACAATTGTATTTTTTTTTTTAAAATGTACACTGCTGTTACACCAGATATGAGTTGCACTGCTGTGACACTGTGCCCTGGCAGGCCCTGAAACGCACACTAGTGAAGGAAACTGACTGCTACAGTCCAAAAAGTTTTTTGTTGTTAAATGCAAGCTATTGTGACACTAGATATGAGTGGTGGCACTGGGCAAGTGGGCACAGTATATGCTGTGAGCCTGACACACATGCTGGCAGACAACTAACTGCTATTCAATCTATTACAGTCAAAACATGTTTTTTTCTTTTTTTTTTAAATGTACACTACTGTTACACCAGATATGAGTTGCACTGGTGTGACACTGTGCCCTGGGAGACCCTGAAATGCACACTAGTGAAGGAAACTGACTGCTATTATACTACATTTAAAAAAACGTTTTTTTGTTTAAATGTAAGCTATTGTGACACCAGTGAGTGAGTGTTGGCACTGGGCAAGTGGGCACAGTATATGCTGTGAGCCTGACACACAGGCCGGCTGGCAGGCAGGCAACTGCAATTACATTACACAGAAAAAAAACAAAAAAAAAACAGACTGATGTTCTAGCCCTAAAAAGGGCTTTTTGGGGTGCTGTCCTTACAGCAGAGATCAGATGAGTCCTTCAGGACTGTAGTGGACACTGAATACACTAGCCTAGCTATCAATTTCCCTATCAAATCAGCAGCAGCTACACTGTCCCTACTCTCACTAAGAATGCAGCTTCACAATGAATGTAAAATGGATGCTGTCCAGGAGGTGGGAGGGTCTGGGAGGGAGGGTCTTCTGCTAAATGGCTGGAATGTGTCTGCTGACTGTGAGGTACAGGCCAGGGTCAAAGTTTACTCAATGGTGACGAATAGGCGGCAGACCAAACAGCGCATGTGTTCGCCATGCGTGGCGAACGTGAACAAGCGATGTTCGCCAGGAACTATTCGCCAGCGAACAGTTCGGGACATCACTAGTGATGGTTTAAAGAAGAAAAACATGTGAGATGTCACCAATACTCAATTGTTTCCCTATATGCCAAGCAATGTGCAGATCCCCTGATACAAAAAATTCTGTATTGCAATCTCTCAAAATATAGTGCAAGGGAAGTCAAACCATTTGTACAAATACTGCCTAAACTTCTTCAAAATTACTCTGTCTACCTTTTCTCTACATTCCTAAAAAATGCACGGTGAGAATGAACATATCTCTGCTTTAAGCTTATCCTAAAAAAAATAATTAAACTTTTGCAAATGGAAAGAGGCACCCATAAAAAAAAGACATTTTAGTTTATTATTGTACTTGATAGGTACATGTGCTGTCCCTCGTGTAGCAAAAATAACTCAAACTCTGGGATGTTGAATATTTTGACCCTTCTGAATCAACATTGGTTCCTCTAAATTGAAAATAGGAACCTGCCTTGAATAGGCAAATGTGTATTGTCCTGCAGAAAAAAAATCAGCATGTCAAGATAGTCCTATGCCTAAATGTACCAAGTCGCTAACTGCACAACATGAGTGCTCAATGTTTGCTCATGCAGCAGAAGAACTTGGATGAAAAAGGTTATAGATTTCCTCATTATTACATTGCAACGCAAAGAGTTTAACTTTGGGTACTGAGGGTTCAAAACGTTCGAAAAGTTCAAGTTTGTACCGAATATTACGGTTTTTGGACCCCAGACTCAAACACGGACATTTCACTGTATGTTCAGGTTGGAGTTCGGTGTTCGGCGTTCGGCGATCTAATGGCGCATTTTGAAAGGCTGCAGGGCAGCCAATCAACAAGCGTTTGACTCGTGTGCCCTTAGAAGCCATCACAGCCATGCCTACTAATGGCATGGCTGTGATTGATCAGGACAGCATGTGAGCTATCTACCAAAAGACTGAAAGACCTAAATTGGTCTTTCAGCCACATTTACTAATACTAAGTAAAGATTACTTAGTATTAGTAAATTCAGCCCCTACTCGCTATACCGCGAGTTAGGGCATGTCTAGTAAACAGTGAGTAGCCAGTGGCCTACTGTCCTCCCCCCCTGGCCCCCACCCCTTTTTTTTTTTTTTAAAGTGCGTTGGTTATTATGGATTTTTATTTGCCCTTTTTTGGGGCTGAAAAAATAAGATTTTAGAAGAAAGAAGACATCAAATGGTAAGTTTATTATTTTTTTATTTTAGAGGTATTTAGATAAGGGGATGAGGGAGGTAGGTGGAGGGGAGTTACATTTTTATTTAGGGCCCCCACCCACCGCCCAGGGGTTGGGGCCAGGGGGAGCATAATAGGTCCCTCCCCCTTATTCTAACTTAGGGCCCCCACCCACCGCTCAGGGGTGGGGGCCGGGGGGGAGGACAGTAGGCCACTGGCTACTCACTGTTTACTAGACACGCCCCTACTCGCGGTATAGCGAGTAGGGGCTGAATTTACTAATACTAAGTAATCTTTACTTAGTATTAGTGAATGTGGCTGAAAGACCAATTTAGGTCTTTCAGCCTTTTGGTAGATAGCTTCCTAATACCGTGGGAATTAGGGAGTTATCTACTAAGTGGCTGCTTATTTTGTTATTTTAAGTTATTTTAAGTGATTTCCCTATCCACCTTTGTTTGCAGGGCACTTGTCCTACTCTTACCCCCATTTTACTTCCTTCTGCAGCCCTCTAGCCCTTTCCAGGACTTTTTTAGAGACATTTTAGTGCCCAAAAGTTTGGGTCCCCATTGACTTCAATAGGGTTCGGGTTCGGGGTCAAGTTCGAGCCGAACTCAAACTTTTTGACAAAGTTCAGCCGAACTTGGCAAACCCAAACATCCAGGTGTCCGCTCAACTCTATTCATAACAACTTTATCAAACCACTTAAAACAGTTTGACAGAAAAATAACTGAGACAATGCACTGTTTACACTGCTGTCTAATGCCACCTCTGGTGGCTGTCACTCTGCTATTAATCTTCTCTGTTGCTTTGCCAGGTTCTGGTTTAATTTTTACAACTCATATCCAATCAACCACCAAATCCTGCAACCCACACCTTTCTTATGAAAGATTTTATCAAGAAGCTGACTATTCTAATTCTCCCCTAATTAGTCTCTATCTCTGCCAAGCTTTTTGTTCTCTCCCATCACTCCTTTAATTTCTCACACCTCAATCATTACATTGGCTTTCTGTACCCTATAGTATTCAATTCAAAATATAAATTTTAACATACAAAGCTCTCAATAACTCTACCAACTTCTACATTTCTTTTCTAATTCATAGACATGCCATTCTTGGCTTCTTCACTCTTCTGATGACCTTCTCCTGTCCACTACTTGTATGCTATCTCACACTCACAGGCAGCACCTTTTTGCAGGCCTCCCCTATCAGCAAGGTCTCTAATCTTTCAAAAACTCTCAGTATAGCTTATGATTTTCCATGTCTAGTGTCAATTTAATTAATGGACCCATTATCCATTTCCCTCTCACGTTCCAGCTCTGCTAGTTTTCCATCATTTCACTTCATTCCTATCCCCCACCTTGTCCTTCCTACTGTGTTTCAATGCAAGTTCACATATCATTATCATAAGGGGTAAAGTAAGGATGTTTCTTTTTCTCATGTGTAATGCAGGTAATGCATTCATTATTTTTGAATAAAGTTAAATATAATATACTCACCTTGAAATAACCTTGAAGGTTTTATTCTAAATTGTAGTGAATTAAAATCTAAATTGAATAGCATCTGCTACATATCAATATGGATTCCTCCTTACTGCAGTGAGTTCTAACCCAACTATGAAGTAACTGTCAGTTAATGATAGCTTTCCTACTGATTTCCAAGGGGTCTAGAGTTAATCATTCAATCTGCCTGATAAGGTATTACTGTTACACATTTAGTTAAACCTTTGATTAAAGGGGAACTATCAGTTCTCAGGATAATTAATAGTATGTTTATTTATGATTATATTTAATAACAATGTATTTATGGGGTTTGAAAACTATTAAATGTAGAAATTTGCACAATTGTATGCAGCAAATTGGCGCCACCATCTTAGCTAGACCCTTAGCTTGGTCCTTTGTACCTGGCAGTCAGAATAGAGAAACCTTATAGTGAAGTAGAGAAATTAAACAATGTTGCTATTTCTCCTCTTTTAGCATATTGGCCATGCCTTTGCTTTATCTAAACTGGATTAATAAATCTTTAATATGAATTTAAAAGAAAGCAAATCTCTTCATAAATGGGGTTAAAGAAAAGGATAAGTCATGATTCACGCTATTAAATGTAATTTGTTGCAGCTGTACTTGATATATTCTTAAGACCAATGAGAATTGGGAAACATTAATTTTTGCTGTTAATTTAAAATATTACAATTTCAAATCATGGCTAATGTATATATTGTAAGACAGAAATAATTAGCTGTCAGCTAAGTATTTTGTTCATTGGCTCATACCAAAATTAATATTAACATATTTTTTACTCTTATGAATTTATTGGTTATATTTTACATGCTTATTATAATATTCTTACAAGTATGACATTATAACTCAAAGTTTAATTACAAAAAGAATACATTGAAACATAAATCTAACTTGAATTTCCACAATATTAAAGAGACTTTTCAAGCATTAGAACCTCAACAGCCTAATGTAGTGGTTTTGAGGCAAAGAGCCTGTCCTTGAACCCTCTCATTTGTAAACACTGCCTTATGTAAGGTGTAAGAATGCCTTTATTGGCTGTCCCTCAGATAGCCACTAGAGGCACTTCCTTCTTACACGCATGCAATGTTTGCAGGGCTAACATTCAGAATCCTCACTCCTAGCATTAAAATGCTAAACTCTAGTCATAAAGATGCATTAGTAAGATTCTGATTAGCATGGCACATGTGTGGTATGCCCTTCCATGCTTCTATAGAAGCAGGGTGGTGTCATCATGACTGATTATCTCAGTGAGGAGTGGAGAAGTTGAATAAATCTTATTTGTTTTACTTCTAAAGTAAATCTCTATATCTACATCTTTAAACATATAAAACCATGATAACTCTTAAAAAGAGCCTGCATTGTTAGACGTAGAATAGTTAGTTTTAAAAAATATTAAGCTATCACTTTGAAGGTTATTTCTGAAGTCTTTGCAGCTGAACTACAAAATGGATGTATAATAGTTGAAAGCAAACTTTAAATGAAATAGGGAATGCTCTCTAAAAGCTATTCTGTTGACATTGCAACCTTTGTCCTTGAGTTTTAACATTCAATTCAGTTGAAATATAGGAACTTTGATAATTGTAGCAAGTCCACTATTTTTAAATAACCAAACATGATAATATTAACCCTCATATTTGTTAAATAGGACAAATGTATGGTCTTCTTGTGAAATTCAGTCTGATACTCCATGTGGTATTTATATAGACTCCCAAATAATAGAAAATTAAGCAATAATTTTATTTGACAATGTTGGATTAATACCAGTACTAAGTATTGCATTATGCAATAATCCTATTTCTATATAAAAGTTAAGGAAGGCAACTTTACAATAAATAACCCATACATGTTGAGTTAGGGGTTCTAATAATAATATGGGGGATAACAGACATCCCTGTCTTGTATAACTACACAAGTATTATAATAAACTTAGAGGTTTTTCCAAAAGTATAAAAATGCTTGGTATTTGTCATGTATACGTGGTCCTTCTGAATTCGTTTTAGTAAGTTGCTACTTATCCTTACTCTATGTGAGGTCTCCCAAAATTCTCCCGATTCACTCTGTTAAAAGCTTCCCAGTCCCAATAGCATTAGCACGAGCCACCAACTTCGTTGTTGTACAGATGTTGTCAGGTGCATTTTTTTTATATTTTAAATGAAGCCAGCTCAGTCTAGGTTTATATGCATGATAGATGAATAGTAAGTATGTTACCTGATACTTTGCTAAATGTGCTGATATTGTTAGTAAAATAAATAGGTATGCACTAGCTACATTGGGTTTGATCCATACTATCCTTAGCAATTATTTTAGCTATTATTTTGGTCTGAAGCATCTCATTTGGAGGTTAATTTCCATGAGTAATGCTATTAAGTAGCCAATATAACTAGGGAGTTAATTCCTTAACGTTTTTAAAAAAAGTTATTGGTGTAGCTTCTGGGCCTGGCTTGTTATCTGGCATGTATTAATTATAATTCAAAGTTGTTTTTTGATGGGTTTTGCTTTTTTTTTTTTCAATCAGTAAACACAATTTTAAATAAGGATTAGTAAACAAGAAAACAACATAACACACCTTGTGCAATATCTCACTATAAAGTCAGAGGCAAAATTCAGTCCACTGTTTAAACTGGGTTGGATGTGACCAAGGATGGGTTTCCCACAAGGCCACCAAGCCTTGGCCTCATGGTGGCATGACTGGTTGGGACATCAAAGATATTCCTCACTTGCCAGCGCATACTCCTGCTGTGGGACCTGCAGGACTGGTGCTCAAAAGAGGTCTACCTTGCCTGTACTGAATTAGAGCATTGCCGCATATCCCCCTTACATCTACCACTATAGATACTATCCCCCCACTATAGTCCCTGCCCTCCACTACAGCCAGTGCCCTTACAACACAACCCATATAAACCCACTGCAGCCACTAACCCCTTACAATAGCCACTATCCTTCCCACAATATCCCCTAACCCCTCCTATTGACCCTATACCCCCACTACAGCCCCAGTAACCCACTACAGCCTCTATGACCCACTACAGTCCCTATCCACCTCACAATAGTCCCCAACATTAGCCCTTATCTTCCACTATAGCCGCTATCTCCCAGTACAGCTCATATTTCTCCACTATAACCACTATCAGCCCTACTGAAACCCCAATCAATCCACTACAGCCCCTATCCACCACTATAGCCACAATCCCCCCTAAAGCCCCTATTCCAACATTACA
Source organism: Pelobates fuscus (assembly GCF_036172605.1). Taxonomy (NCBI): domain Eukaryota; kingdom Metazoa; phylum Chordata; class Amphibia; order Anura; family Pelobatidae; genus Pelobates; species Pelobates fuscus. The sequence continues at coordinate 70,538,846 of NC_086320.1, read as the reverse complement.
GTCCCAAAAGCAACATAAGAAGAAACCGCTATACACACAACCCCAAAAAGTAGCATTCCCACATGCATACAACATCACAGGCAGCCTTCACATGCATATACATCCCCTCTCCCTGACCCTGAATATGACCTGCTTTGAAATAAAACATTCACTAGCAGTACCCCATCATATAGAAAGAAAAAAAAGCATTTTTTTTATTATTATCAGAATCGCTAAAGGAGGTGTAGGAAACGTGATTAGAGATCCCAGTAGGCCATTGAGTCTTTTTGGTGTTGCATTGTGCTCCTCAATTATGGGCTTAGTTAGAGTACTTTTGTGGAATATCCTTTGTTATACTACCTATCAGTTCTTAAATCTTATATGGTCACTGTTTGATATTCTTGGCTATACTTGGGTGTCTAGCATTTGTATGGAAGGTGCTTACCAGAAATATCCTTCCTAGACTGTGTATGCCCGCTTTTGTTATATTTTTACATTGATTACATGAATACATATTATTTTGTGATGTGGCTTTAATTTTTTACAATGAATTAATCATTTTAATTGGCTCTAGTGAATGTGTACCATAATCCTGTAACAGATGCTTTCTTTCCTATTCAGATACTGATTTGTTCTTCATTGTGTACATATGTGTTTTTCTTGCCTTTTGACATGTTCATTGTTTTCTTTGTAATAAAGAAAACTTCTAACTTAGCTATTGGACATATAGAATATACATCTCTCATATTTCTTATTTTCCCTTTCTTATTTTCATGATCATAAGCCATAGACGTCTTTACTAATACCAAATAACTTTGAACATTCTCTGATTTGTAGAAACCATTTGTTTCTGCATTTCATGTCCAATGGTGCTCAAACAGTCATAAAAAATAACCTAATAACATTACCAACATTTTAAGAATAATGTACATTACAGATTTTTTATTTTAATGACATCAGCATTTCTTTCATATTATTTATTATGTAAAAGCCTTACATATTAAGTTGAGGCTGTTCCATGGAAATACTGGCTGGTAAAAAAAAATGTATTTAAAGACAAATGAGAGGGCTTAAAATGATCCTCTGTTTTGTACAGATTATATACAGCTAATACATTAAAAGGACACTATAGAAACATAGAATGTGACGGCAGATAAGAACCATTCGGCCCATCTAGTCTGCCCAATTTTCAAATACTTTCATTAGTCCCTGGCCTTATCTTATACTTAGGATAGCCTTATGCCTATCCCACGCATGCTTAAACTCCTTTACTGTATTAACCTCTACTACTTCAGCTGGAAGGCTATTCCATGCATCCACTACCCTCTCAGTAAAGTTATACTTCCTGATATTATTTTACCTTAACCTTTGCCCCTCTAATGTAAGACTGTGTCCTCTTGTTGTGGTAGTTTTGCTTCTTTTAAATATAGTATCCTCCTTTACTGTGTTGATTCCCTTTATGTATTTAAATGTTTCTATAATATCCCCCTATCTCGTCTTTCCTCCAAGCTATACATGTTAAGTTTCTCTAACCTTTCCTTGTAAGTTTTATCTTGCAATCCCTGAACCAGTTTAGTAGCCCTTCTCTGAACTCTCTCTAAAGTATCAATATCCTTTTGGAGATACGGTCTCCAGTACTGCGTACAAAACTCCAAGTGAGGTCTCACCAGTGTTCTGTACAATGGCACGAGCACTTCCCTCTTTCTACTGCTAATATCTCTCCCTATACAACCAAGCATTCTGCTAGCATTTCCTGCTGCTCTATTACATTGCCTGCCTACCTTTAAGTCATCAGAAATAGTCACTCCTAAATCCCTTTCCTCAGATGTTGAGGTTAGGACTCTATCAAATATTCTGTACTCTGCCCTTGGGTTTTATGTCCAAGATGCATTATCTTGCACGTATCCACATTAAATGTCAGCTGACACAACTCTGACAATTTTTCTAGTTTCCCCAGATCATTTGCCATTTGGCTTATCCCTCCTGGAAAACCAACCCTGTTACATATCTTAGTCTCATCAGCAAAATGACATACCTTACCATCAAGACCCTCTGCAATATCACTAATAAAAATATTACAGAGAATGGGTCCAAGTACAGATCCCTGACTTACCCCACTGGTGACAAGTCCATGCTTCTAATATACTCCATTGACTACAACCCTCTGTTGCCTGTCACTCAGCCACTGCCTTACCCATTCAACAATATTGGAATCCAAACTTAAAGATTGCAGTTTATTGAAAAGCCTTCTATGTGCAACAGTGTCAAAAGCCTTACTGAAATCTAGGTGAGCAATGTCTACTGCACCACCCTGATCTATTATTTTAGTTACCCAATCAAAAAAATCTATAAGATTAATTTGACATGATCTCCCTGAGAGTAACAAATTAAAAAACACGGTGTAGTTAATATCGAAAAATAAATCAAAATGGGCAGCAACATACATATACAAGCGACTAAATATGAGTGTAAGCTCACGATATAAAATGCATGTGCGCACCTAAATAAACTGAAAAGATGAACAAAAGTATTTGTATACCAATATAAATGTATTTATTATTAGATGATAAATAAAAAGATAGCTAAATAGATCTATAATTAATGAGATTGATATAATATATGATATATAGTCTAATATAGCTATCTCGAAATATAAAAAACATACAATGATATAAAAATGAACAAATATAAATGAAACAGCTCAATAAAAGTACCTAACCTCGGTGGGGGCCCCCACCGAGGTATAAACCAGAGGAATGCTCGGGAGCAGGACGAAATCCGGCGTGTAAGGAGTGCAGTGCTGAACCGCGGTCGGAGTCTTCTAAAAAGACCGCGGTGAGTAGAGAAGGCACTCCAACAGGGGACGCGTTGCACCACGGTCGGTGCCTTCAAAAAAGACCGCGGTGTACGAGGACCGGCCGGCAGCAGAACACGCTTCAAGTAGATACTCACGGGGATTTCCTGTACCCGACCTCTTCCTGCAACAGCTGATCAGGGTGTCGAGTTAACAGCTGTGGCTCATCGACGCGTTTCGTCCCGCCCACGGGACTTTCTCAAGATGTAGAAACAGCCACAGTTCGAACTGCAAGAAAGGACAGAAGCTTTGAGCCGCTGCCTGCAGGAACTCTAACACATAATGAAAGCTGGAAACATCTTTTTTGAAGGCACCGACCGTGGTGCAACGCGTCCCCTGTTGGAGTGCCTTCTCTACTCACCGCGGTCTTTTTAGAAGACTCCGACCGAGCATTCCTCTGGTTTATACCTCGGTGGGGGCCCCCACCGAGGTTAGGTACTTTTATTGAGCTGTTTCATTTATATTTGTTCATTTTTATATCATTGTATGTTTTTTATATTTCGAGATAGCTATATTAGACTATATATCATATATTATATCAATCTCATTAATTATAGATCTATTTAGCTATCTTTTTATTTATCATCTAATAATAAATACATTTATATTGGTATACAAATACTTTTGTTCATCTTTTCAGTTTATTTAGGTGCGCACATGCATTTTATATCATGATCTCCCTGAAGTAAACCCAGTAGTAGTAGTTGTCTCTGATCTTGAAATCCATGTGATTTTAGATGTTCCTTTAACATGGTTTCCATTACTTTCCCCACTGTTGAAGTAAGGCTTACTGGCCTATACTTGCCAGACTCCTATTACCTTTCCTGTGAATGGGCACAACATTCGCTAACTTCCAATCTTCTGGGACTACTCCTGTTAACAATGATTGGTTAAATACATTTGTCAGTGGTTTTGCTAGTACACCACTAAGCTCTTTTAATAACGTTGGGTGTATTCAATCAGGTCCCATTGACTTATTTGTCTTTACTTTTGACAGTTGAAATAGAATCTCTTCCTCTGTAAACTCACATGTAACACATGACTCATTTGTCCCTTTTCCTAACTGAGGATTCTTTCCTTCATTTTTATCTGTAAATACTGAACAAACATATTCATTGAGGCAGTGAGCTAGACCTTTATCCTCTTCTACATACCTTCCTTCTTTTGTTTTTAATCTAACTAATCCTTGTTTTACTTTTCTTTTCTCATTTATGTATCTAAAAAAATGTTTGTCCCCTTTTTTTACTGACTGTGCTATTTTCTCTTCTGTGTGTGATTTGGAAGCTCTTATAACTTGCTTAGCCTCTTTCTGCCTAATCTTATAGATCATTCTGTCTTCCTCACTCTGTTTTTTTTATAATTACAAAATGCTAACTTTTTGTTTTTTACTATTTTGGCCACGTCTCCAGACTACCACAGTGGTTTCTTGAATTTTTTTGCTTTTACTGACAAGCCTAATGCAATTTTCTGTTGCCTTCGGCAGTGCAACTTTTAAATTATCCCATTTCTCTTGGACTCAATTTAAATTGCTGCAGTCTGATAATGACTCCGTTACACATATTCTAATTTTAGAAAAGTCTATTTTTCTAAAGTCTAAAACTTTTGGTTTTGTGTGGTGTGACTCAGTCACTGTTCTTATATTAAACCATACTGACTGATGATCACTGGATCCTAAACTTTCACTTACAGTAATATCGGATACCAAATCTCCATGTGTTAACACTAAATCTAGTATGGCCTCTTTACGAGTTGGCTCCTCAACAACGTGTTTCAGAGACAATCCTAGTAGGGAGTTTAGAATATGTGTGCTCCTGGCACAAGCAGGTATTTTGGTTTTCCAATTCACATCAGGAAGATTAAAGTCACCCATGATGATAACTTCATTGTCATTTTAGTTATTTCCTCAACTAGTAGATTATCTAACTCTTCTATTTGTTCTGGGGGCCTATAAATTACACCTACAGGATTTACTGTGTGATTACCTATTTCTAATGTCACCCAAACAGACTCTATGTTCGCCTCACTAACTTTTATTAGGCTAGATTTTATGCTATCCTTCACATACAGGGCCACCCTCACCCTTTCTTGCCTTCCCTGTCTTTTCTATATAAAGAGTACCCTGGTATTGCTACTTCCCAGTCATTTTCCACATTATACCATGTCTCAGTAACAGCAACTAAATCTACATTACCAGTTGCCATTATTACCACAAGTTAATGGATCTTATTCCCTAAACTGCTAGCATTTGTAGACATAACTTTAAGCTTATACATTTTTAACACACCTGCTACAGGCACCTTCTTGTTTTGGGGGGCAATTGGATTAATATTTTATCACCCTTTTGTCGTCCCCCTTCTAGTTTAAATACATCCTAGCAAGACCTCTAAACTGCTCACTGAGAACATTTGTTTCCTTTTGAGAAAGATGCAAACCATCTTTTTTGTTCAGTTTATTTCCATTCCAAACAGAACTACCATGAGAAATGAAGCCAAAGCCTTGTCCCTAGATGGACAAGTACATCCAATTCTCCTTCCTGCTTTGCTCGCTTAACAATATTACAAATAGGTTTCCAGTCTCTGTGAACAGTAGCTCCGGGAAGGCATCTCATAAGACCACTATTGTCCAGCTCCACACCTATTATGATTGAATCCCCCAACAACAACTGCTTTCTATTAGGCCTCACCATAGTCTCCAAGCCTGTCTCCACAACACCACTACCCTCAGTACCTGAGCCTGTCTCCATAACACCACTACACTCGGTACCTGAGCCTGTCTCCACAACACAACTACCCTCGGTGCCTGAGCCTGTCTTCACAACCACACTGCCCTCAGTGCCTGAGCCTGTCTCCATAACACCATTACACTCTGAAAGTGCTGAAAAGGCAGTGTTTATGTTATTGCCTAATGACAACTCCAGTGGCAGTAACTCAGATGGCTACTAAAGGTGCTTCCTGGGTCAGTGCATCTCTATAAGAAGATGTTGATTGGCCAGCGCGGCGTTGTGCTGCACTTGTGCCATAGCCTCCCGATGCTTTCCTATGGGACAGCATTGGATTGGCTGAGATTGTCAATTCTGATTATCTCAGCTAAGGGAGCATATTGGGGGTGTAGCCAGCACTAACAGACCTGCATGGTGCTAGAGTAATTGTGAGTAAATCACCTTTTACATTTGCTTACAGTGGGCCAGCCAACTAGATAGTGATCTTACAGCCATAGTGACAGGAATACATATTTTATCCTTGTCACTAAAGTGTTCCTTTAAAAATAAAACAAAAAATGTAAATTTTAAAGTTTTTTTAAGCTGCTGGAACTTGCAAACGTTGCAGCTTAATGTTTAGTGAGTAAACATTAACTAAAACACTAAATTGTAGTGAAGTAAAATATAAATAGCACATTTGAGGCTAAAATACCCAAGCTATGATTACATATGAGTTGGAAAAAAAATTCTTGATAAGTATTTTTGCTAAATTATGCATTTTAATTTACTTTGCTACTATTCAGAGTTTAATGAGTGTCAGACAGACTGCTCTTTCACCATGGAGGTGCCTCTTAAATTGTGGTGTCTATTCTTCGACCCATGTTCAGGAAGAGGGTTTTTTGGATATGCAGTTTATCACCCATGAACAGTTCAATTCATTATATAGAATCTATCATCTTATGTGTTATTATTAACATGGGGTCAATAATTAATCTTCTAGTCATAAAAAGCCAATGATAAAACTGCAGTGTAGTGTCTTTTTAAACTATAAAAACCTTTACCTAAGACAATAAAAATAACATTTCATACAGAGCAAAGGAACCCAGTATATCTAGGTCTATTCTTAAAGGTATAGTTTGGAGAACAACATATACTTTATATAATTTTTAGTAAGGTTCTTCCTTTTATAGCACATGGTTTTAGATTTACAGAGAGCAATATTTTTTTGTGTGTTTTAGCTTGCATGATCATCCTAAAAACTGAGCTTTATCCCAGAGGGGGGAATATACCATATCATATTATTGGATCCATACAAGGCTCTTGAACATATGACTGCCTATACTATATGTGTTTATATCCATATTTTGTTACACGTTATAGTGTTCCTGTTCTTTTGTTTTGTCATCCTTAATATATACACTACTAAGGACCTATACTTATTGAACTCATTGTACCATCCAATCCTGTATCCCAGAGCTAGTCTAAAGCTCTGATAAATGTGAATGGATTTCTATACTCCTTTTATCCAGTGTCTATGTATAGTCTACCACTGGACCCTTTTGATTTTTGCCTTACATATAAACCAACTGGAAGTGCAACACTCAAATATCTTTGCAAGAAGCTGTGCTGACATCGGCCAGGAAGACAGAGGTCTGGCAGGCTGTTGCTGCTAATCACTAGCATTAACTTTTTTAGTGTTTGATCTCTTCGTATTATATACAATTTTTTTATACATTTTATCTTTTAGGCCTCTTGAATTATCTATATTTCTTGCATCTTGTGTGATGACGATTAGTGATTAGTTTTGTATAATTTTTTTTTAACCCTGTTGTTACCTTTCTCCCCCAATCACTACAGAGACAGCTAAAAGGGCAATCCAGACACAGTATATGTTATGTTACATCTAGGTATGAGGGCTATTTTTTTTTTATTAATATACCTTTTCTGTCCCTCCCCCTTCACTTATAGAGATTTCCTTTTTGTGCCATTAACAAAGGAAACACCAACAAAAGTTTCTATGAGTTGTAGTTCAGCAGGTTATACCATGACTGCAATACTTACCAGTATGTGTCCCTGGTAAAGAACTTAAATATATATTATAGGAAGGGAACAGAGGTAAGCAGCACGTTGGGGATATCCCGGAGGTCCGAATTAGGCAAAATCAATATGTAGAAAACAAGGACAAAGTACAAAATATGGTATAGTATTTTGGAATAATTGGTGGAATAAAAAAAGAAAACGCACTTACAATTTTTTGGAGCTGGTATTCAGCTCCAAATATTTGCCCTCGGGATAGTAATAAAAGGAGATATACGGGGGCGGAGCCTAGCAGCGCAACGGAGTGGTCGCACTTGTACACCGCTCCGGCGATTTACTGAACTTATCAGCGAATAACGGCGGCATTGTACCACCAAAACAGACACCGGGGGCAGCTCCGGTTGCAGAACGTTACACTGCAGCGGCCGATGCCTTTTTTCGCCTCACCGGGCAAAAAAACCCGCAGCCGCGGCTCGAAGGCCTACCGCGTGAGAGACCAGGCCCTCGCGTACCAAAGGGGTTACCCGACGTGGAGTGACCTCAGCCTATCCACGCTCCTACCAACTACACCGACGGAGGGGGACATGGGGAGGAAATCCCAAAAGCAGCCGGTGACCGATCACAAGACACAGAGAGACATCGGCCTCATGCTGCAGACTCCAACACCGGCCCCAACCCCGCGGGAACTCTCCCGCTCAAGAGACTCCTCACCTCCATGGTCGGGCGGGGGGGCCTCCCCCCGGAGCACAGCACCAGTATCGGGTAGCGCCTTGCACACGCACGATGCAGCTCCCGCAACCAAACAGGAGATAAAGGACATGCTCACCAGCCTCCAGCACAACCTCCGGAGAATGTGGGAAGCAGACTTGGCGGTGCTTACCACGGAGGTACAGGCCGTCACTGCACGCACCCAAGCCGCAGAGGAGGAAGTACTGGACCTTAAGCGAGGGCTGAAGGAGTTGGGCGACCGGGTACAACAAATACAGGCCTCACAATATGAAACAAACAGGCAAGTGAATATCTTAGATGATAGGGGGCGAAGGAAGAATTTAAAGATCAGGGGGGTCCTGGAAACAATCCCACTCGATGAACTGCCACACTTTATCCGGAGGTTGGTGGCCTCCCTACTCCCAGCAAAGCAGGCCAAATACTTCACCTTTGATGGTGTATATAGGATCTCCAAATCCCCCCAGGCCCCAGCAACAGCGCCCCGGGACATCATACTTCGATGCCAATCTATCACAGACAAGATGGGACTCCTACAAGCACTAAAGGAACAGTCTCCCTACGAATTTGAACACTGCCAACTCTCTCTCTTCCAAGACCTAAGCAGAGCCACCTTGATGTGGAGGAAATCCATGCAACCCCTAACGAAAATTCTGCACAACGAGAAACTGCCCTACAGATGGGCGACACCGCGATCACTCTGGGTCACTAAAGACAACAAATCATACAAGGCCACAGACCCGGACGAAATCCCGGCCCTGCTGAAGGCACTGGGTATCCCACTACAACGCACAGATTCCCAAGGGCACACACCCGCGACCGCGACCAAACCCACGCTTGAGCCGGGAAGAGATAAGAGACTTACCTGAACTTCTTCATTAACGAAGGCATTCAAGTTATAATTTGTGTTTAAATTTTAATTCTGTTTTGAAGTCCGCATATACCACTCCACTACCACTCTCTCTGATAGGCCTAAGCCACAAGGTGGCAGCATGGCGATAAGTATATACAACCCCCCCCCCCTGAGTGCTCCAGGGTAAAGGAGCACGGCACATCATGGAGCTCCTCATATCTCCTCGGGAACCCGATACATAGCCAATACACATGACCGCCTTAGACAGGTCCCAAAGACCAAATAGACACCCTAGCTCCGACATACGACACCTTCCCTTACAGAAGCTGACCTTTTAGCCAGACAGAGTGGCGCCCCAACCGACCTCACATAATGGGGGAGGTGTGAGACCCTACCACCATAGAACATTGAATGCACACTAGACCACGATGGCGGGACGACACACTCTCAACATTATAAATTACCAAGCAAGTTGGGGGGCGAGCTAACACACCGAATAGCTAAGCGGGGCCCTGCAACACCAACACCAGGTGGGAGGACAACCCCTCTATAGGCCCAAGCGTACTAACCAACACACCCCCACAACTTTGGCAATGCCATTTCTGACCTGGCACTTTTACAGTCATAGCGGTAATAACTCGTTATAACGTTCCAGCCCAATATAAAAAAAAAATGTTTGTGCACAGTTACTTTCACTATACCTAACGACTTGTACTACAATATGATAGCTTTACTGCAAAGTATGCAAAGTCTTTTATTGTTATGCCTATGTTACGATGTGTTTATATGCCTACCTACATCTGCTGCTGTGGCGATGTAGGCATCTCTGTTCTCTCTAAGCACAAATAAAATAAAGATTGACAAATAAAAGGAGATATACTCATTGGAGGTGAACAAAAAAGGATTTGCTCATTCCAAGGAATTTGATGTCAGAATATTCTGGATAAATGCAGGAAGGTCCAAGTATGGATAAAAGTCACAAAAAATATTGAAAATAAAGTATAAGTATGTTGGCACTATATAAATGCTTTTATATGTAGTACACTAATTTTGTTATTCTAACATCTGCATTTAACTCTAGATTTTCTACTGTGATCTACCTAGTATCTATCTAATCTAGTTTCTACTATAGGTGAGTTGTATTTTATATTAGCATCTATGTTTTTTGAATGTAAAGGACTTTATTTTAGTGTACTTGTTTTCTCTAGATTAGTAAATGGAAGCATCATTTGTTGAAGGGCTAAATAATAAAATGGCTAAAGGAATTGTTGAGTCTGACACAGCATCATCAGCAAATAATGAAAAAAGAATACCATTAAGTTGTTTTATCCAAAAACTGCAGCCAAAGCTTTTTATGTAGGTTAAGACTCATAATCTTCTCCCCCCTACAAATGTTGAATCTCTCTTTCTCATGCTTCTCTGGTCCCTATTCCTTCGAACCATCTTGTGCCTGAATCTGCAATTTAATATTCAATCTAATACTAAATACACAAGCACAGTGTGCCTGATTCAAAGAGTTTAAAATCTAATATTACTAGACAGACTGAAGCAAATAAGTGTTGCAGCCAATTGAGCATACATATCACAATCTGCAGATTGAAGTCTCGTATAGTTGATCACAGTACTTCAGGCTGCAAATATAGTATAGATTATACATTCTCTCTCTAAGCAGTTTGTGCTTCAAAATACAGCTGACAATTTAATGTTATACATCAGACTTGGTGTTAGCCTATAAACAGCTTAAACTTTAGTCTATAGGTTTCCACCAGTTTGTTATGGAATTGGCATTGATGTGTACAATGTATGCTGACTTGCAAAACTAACAAAAAAACAAACCAAAAACAGAAAGTGATGAGGGGACAGTCTGACTTGGAAATTGTATGCAATAGTCTGACTGACTTTGCAATGTAAGGTGGTGGAAGCGAAATCATGTTTTTGTTATGAATATATTGATGCACAAGTATAAATCTTCAAATCAGCATAAGGTGTCTCAAATTGATTCACTTAAAAATGTTCGCTTTTGAACGTTAACATAACAAATGCATGCATCATTATAGCACTACTATAATACCGCCAGATTTAAAATTGTGCCGCAAGATTAGAATGATATTTATAATGATGCCTGTCATTATAGCATGGGTACAATCAGTAAGCAGTTTTCTTATAGGGGCACTTATAGATAGAGTGGGCACCACAATCTTGAATACAGGTATCCCTAATTCTTCTGTGTTAAGCCCCCAAAACCCTGACCTCAAGAACCCTTATTGTTAAATCCCCACTAAGCCTACTGATCCTAGCATCCTACTTAATGCTAATCCCAATCTGATTTATATAGGTGTTGTAATTTGTAAGTTATGTGATTGCTAACAGTGCTGTAATGCTCCAGGGGTCTGATGAACATAGCAACATTTCAACATTATGCTGATTAAAAATGTATCTGAAGCCAATGAACTAAAAACAAAAGACAAAATATAGCTCAAAAGTAACCTCATTTATACATACACCATAAACACCCAATAAAATGTAATGACATAGTACTTAATAACATTATACAAATTAGGCATTGGTTTCTAACAGGAGCCCCTACTCTTGATACACAGAATAGTAAATGCAACATAAAATGAGATACAGTTAACCTATAAAGGAACTAACACAATATAGAGCAATAAAGATGAAAATACCTTTATGGCAATTAATAAAATTAAAAGATCTAACATGATGAAGTCGCACCCAGCTTTTAGGAAATTATGGAAATCTCCTAAAAGGCCTGTTAATGGAAGGCATTTTGGAGTAAACAATACTAATTAAAGAAATTATGGAAACCTTTCCAGGAATTAAAGAAATGAGATCTCCATTAGGAAAAAGGCTAAAAGAAAGACATAAATCTTCCCTATTGAATATGTCTCCATAGGTGAACAGAAATTCAACTACATTTAGGAATGTCTCTCCCTCCAGGAACAGTTCCCCTCCAGTTGAAGATAGGACTTACTTATCCTCACTAATACACAAATATGTCCCATCTAGGCCCCTATGCTCTGCCGGAGACCTACGTCTAACCTCTGTTCATACTCCTACCTCTGATGCTCACCTTAAAGACTAGGGCTGCACTGTTCCTATGGAACACCCTTCCTCTCTCTGTTAGACTTTCACCCAATCTCCACTCCTTCAAAAAATCTTTGAAAACTTACTTCTTTAGGAAAGCATATCAATTAAACTATGAACAGCATTCCCTCCCCGCACCCTGATTACTCTCCTGAAACTATCATCAAACAAAACACTAACCCCTTTAATGAACACTATCCTAGCAACCTACTTTTCTACTCTACCCTTACCTTTTGTGTCGCTATACTCCACTCCTTTTAGCATGTCAGCTCATTGAGCAGGACTCTCAATCCCTCCGTTCCTGTGTTTCCAACTTGTCTCGTTACAAATACGTGTCTGTTAGTCCACCCATTGTACAGCGCTATGGCCCTTTATAAATAATAATAATGATATTAATAAAAATAATAATAATTATATGCTCAGGTTACTCAGGGTAATCAAAAAAGGGAAACATCAGAGGATCATTTATTAATGAGTAAGCCAAACAAAAGAGATCCCATGATTACCAAATCTTTCCTCCAACAAATATTTCCTGGGAATACATAAATCATTACGCCCAGTTGCAAACAAATGAGCAAGGTGCTCAACAGGAATACAGGCAAAGAACCAGGTCATAACAAAGCAAAACAAAAATGAAGCTGGGATATTTACTATTTTGGGTTTCCCAATAACTCAAAGAGAAACGGATTTGCTCCAAAATGGGTAAAATATGTTTGTATTCCACCATAAGACCATATTGTGTTAAGCCCACCGGCCACAATTTTCCAATATCAGTGGGTCCTACAATAATTTTAACATGGGGGACAAATTAAATAGTACTAGTTCTAAATGAACTAAGGTTTATTTATTAAATCTAAGGCTAAGTAGCTTGGTAAAATGTAAAACTGTATTTTTGTATGTATTTGATCAGTATTTTGTATGGTATGTGCATGATTGGTAGTGGGCTTAGGCTAACCCAGAGCCAGCAGCAGAACTCAATCACTACTCAGTCATAAATACAACCCTACAAGTATGGGCAAATGGTAAATCCCCAGCTGGCAAAGCATTGTGGGAATTGTATGACAGGCGGGGATCTGCCCCTTTTCCACCCTTGCAATAGGGGATGCCAAAGAAAATTCTTACACCAAGGCCCTCTCTACTTTAGTTCCACCACCACCCAGAGCTCTTTTTTAAATCTTGCAGAAATAGTTTTTTTTTGTGTGTGATCTACCTGTTAACAGTTTTCAGGCTTAATTATTTAAAAAAAAATATTAATTAAGTATAATTATTTATGAAGTGAGGACAGTCAATGTATAAATTGTTTGCATTTAATGTTTTAATATTGAACACAGGCAATGATGTAACTGTCTGGTGCAGTGGTGTTTTTTTGTTTTATTTGATATTATATTCAATTTATTTTTTCTTTATTTTTTTCTATTTATATTTAAATTATGTAAATCAAGTGCATTTAACTGTTTGCTAAATTTATTTACTTTAACACAATAGTCATTGAGCAATTAGTAAGAGTAACAGGTTGTCTGTATTTTAGTTTAATTTTCAACTGTGTTTGCTTATTCCAATTTTTCCATGCATTTAGTTTAAATTTTATTTTATTAAAAAAAAAAAAAAAAGAGTTTTGGTTGTACACCAGCTGGTTGCGCTGTGTGAGAGAGACTTCTGGTGTGCAAGATTTTACATTATCAGAAGATGGTGAAAAAGATCAACATTCTCTTCTTGCCTCTTGCCTAGTACAGCCAACATCAACTCATGAACACGAGTGTCTGGTCTTTTGACCAGTGTTTTTAGTGTTAAAGAAATTATTTTTATTCTTCCCTTTTTAATTATCACATACACATTATTTAATGTTTAGCTAAAACAAGCTTTAGCTGTGAACAAAAACACCAAACTGCACATTGTTATTACTAAAAATCAGGATGGGTTTATAAATCATAGGTTATGTCAAACTAACTTAATTGCATTCTACAAAGAAGTATGTAGAAGTATAGATCAGGGTGAATCAGTTCAATGAATATGATCTACATTGATTATGCCAAGAAGTTCGATACGGTTCTACACAATAGGTTAATTTTCAAATTAAAATAAATTTGTATAGATTAAATTATTTTTCTTGAGTAGAGCATTGGTTTAAATACAGAGTACAGAGAGTTGTCATTAATGAAAAATTTTCAAACTAGAGAAAAGTGGTGTCCATCAGGTTTCTCTTCTGGACCACTTCTTTTTAACATATTTACAAATTATCTTTAAATAGGCATTGAAAGTCATGTTTCAGTGTTTTCAGATTACACAAAACTCTGTAAAGTTATACAAGGTAAGTAGGATATTACTTCACTCCAGTTGGATTTACATTGGGGAACTGGTCACTCAAAGGGCAGATGAATATATCAGGTATAAAGAGGGGCATTCATTCACGGGATGAAAATATAATTATGCCTCTTTGTTAATCAATAGTAACATCATAACTTGACTATGCTGTGCAATTATGGGAACTTGTTCTAAATAAAAGGATATTATGGCACTAGAAAAAGTGCAGAGGTACGCAACAAAATTAATAAAAGGAATGGAACATTTTGGTTATGAAGAAAGGTTAACACAATTAAATCTGGTTTGTTTAGAAAAACAGTGCCTCATAGGGGATATAATATCATTCTACAAATATATTTAGGGCAAATGCAACCCATTGTCTTCATTCCATTCAAGTTTTGTAAGTCAGCATACATTGTACACATCAATGCCAATTCCATAACAAACTGGTGGAAACCTATAGACTAAAGTTTAAGCTGTTTATAGGCTAACACCAAGTCTGATGTATAACATTAAATTGTCAGCTGTATTTTGAAGCACAAACTGCTTAGAGAGAGAATGTATAATCTATACTATATTTGCAGTCTTAAGTACTGTGATCAACTATATGAGACTTCAATCTGCAGATTGTGATTTGTATGCTCAATCGGCTGCTACACTTATTTGCTTCAGTCTGTCTAGTAATATTAGATTTTAAACTCTTTGAATCAGGCACACTGTGCTTGTGTATTTAGTATTAGATTGAATATTACATTGCAGACTCAGGCATAAGATGGTTTGAAGGAATAGGGACCAGAGAAGCATGAGAAAGAGAGAGTCAACATTTGTAGGGGGGAGAAGATTATGAGTCTTAACCTACATATTTTATTTCATTATTTGCTGATGATGCTGTAGCCATTTTATTAATTACGTGAATGATGACAGGAATCTAACCCCACCCCTAACCCTACTCCTAGCTCTACCCCTAACCCTACCCTTAACCCTACCCCTAACCCTAGATGTGTAAGTGGTTGTGGTGGTTAGGGTTAGGGATAAGGATAAGGATAGGGGTAGGGTAAGGGCTAGGGCTAGTTTTAGGGGTAGGAGTAGGGTTTGGGTTAGGGGTAGGGTTAGGGTTAGAGGAAGGGTAGGGTTAGCGGTAGGGGTAGGGTTAGGGGTAGTGTTTGGGTTAGGGGCAGGGTTAGGGTTTGGGTTAGGGTTAGAGTTAGGGATCGGGTTAGGGGTTGGGTTAGGGGTACCGTTAGGATTAGGGGTAGTGTTTGGGTTAGGGTTAGTGTTAGGGTTAGGGTTAGTGAATTGCCTCAGTTCCAAATTTGCAGAAGTGCCGAAGTTGCGAAGTCCCGAAGTGCCATATTGCCGAAGTGCCGAAGTCCCAAATTGCCGAAGTCCCAATTTTCCGAAGTCCTGATTATTGGAAGTGCAATTTTAAATTGTGGGGTAATAGTTTCGTGATGCAGGTAGATATCTGATTGCCATTCTGGAGTCGAGAAGCATATGTTTTCTAGTCCGTTGCAAAAGTGGAAAGTGCTTCAAACTTTTTTAGTTGGCCTTCTTTTGTATCAACAGCAAAAACAGATATGAAAAAGGCTGAACTTGATGGACACATGTCTCTTTTGAACCAATGTAACTTTGAAACTTTGTAACATTGTATAGCTGCTATAATAATGTACCAATTTACTGACATATTTGTATTTGGCAGTGTTAGAATGAATGTGATGTACATTTATATCAATTTCTTCCTATTTTACTTGTTTTTAGATTTATTTTTTAACTCCATAAATAATAGCAATATTAACATTGATATAAGATATTTATCAAATTAGACAAATTGTGACCATTTTCTGCAATTTCTCTTTTGGAGAAAACATTTTGCACAGGTCCCATCAGATAAAAAATATATAGTGAGCTGTCCTTTTTTATTTTCTGAGTGTCTGTCGACGTTCAACTTAGGAAGTTTACCTGTGTACCTCACAGTCAGCAGACACATTCCAGCCAATCAGCAGCAGACCCTCCCTCCCAGACCCTCCCACCTCCTAGACAGCATACAATTTAAATTAATTCTGAAGCTACATTCATTTTTTTTGTGTGTTTGTGTTTATTATACAATATCCTCCATAGCCAGTAACCTGTGTTTAGTATACATTATCCCCTCATAGCCAGTAACATGTGTTTATTATACATTATCCCCCCATAGCCAGTAACCTGTGTTTATTATACATTACCCCCCCCCCATAGCCAGTAACCTGTGCTTATTATACATTATATCCCCCATAGCCAGTAACCTGTGTTTATTATACATTATCCTCCCATAGCCAGTAACCTGTGTTTATTATACATTATCCTCCCATAGCCAGTAACCTGTGTTTATTATACATTATCCTCCCATAGCCAGTAACCTGTGTTTATTATACATTATCCCTCCCATAGCCAGTAACCTGTGTTTATTATACATTATCCTCCCATAGCCAGTAACCTGTGTTTATTATACATTATCCCCCCCATAGCCAGTAACCTGTGCTTATTATACATTATATCCCCCATAGCCAGTGACCTGTGTTTATTATACAGTATCCCCCCAATAGCCAGTAACCTGTGTTTATTATACATTATCCCTCCCATAGCCAGTAACCTGTGTTTATTATACATTATCCTCCCATAGCCAGTAACCTGTGTTTATTATACATTACCCCCCCATAGCCAGTAACCTGTGCTTATTATACATTATATCCCCCATAGCCAGTAACCTGTGTTTATTATACAGTATCCCCCCAATAGCCAGTAACCTGTGTTTATTATACATTATCCCCCATAGTCATTTATCGTTGGACCCAGGGCCGGCGTGTCCAAAGTAATTTATCGTTGGACCCAGGGCCGGCGTGCGCCTTAGGGCGCACAGGCTCTGGAGGCGCAATATTTCAGTGGCCGGCAGGAGGGAAGCTCTCCCTCCTGCCGGCCACCATCTGGACCCCGGCGCGGCAGTGCTGTGATGTGATAAGGTGCGGCGAGGGAGCTCTAATCTCACCGCTCTGCTCCTTCGCACGCTGTCTGCTGATGCCGCAGGAGCCGGAATATGACGTCATATTCCGGCTCCCGCGGTATCAGCAGACAGCCCGCGAGGGAGCAGAGCGGTGAGATTAGAGCTCCCTCGCTGCACCTGATCACAGCACTGCCGCACGCCGCCCAGCAGCCCCACTGGACTACAGGTAATGATCCATCATACACACTAGCTCTCCAGGTAGGGAGGCTGGGTGGAAAATGTTTATTTATTAAAATAATTAGTGAATGTATGTCATGTGTCTGTGTGTGAGTGTCTGTGTCTGTGAGTGACAGTGTGTGTGTCTGTGAGTGACAGTGTGTGTGTCTGTGAGTTACAGCGTTTGTCTGTGAGTGACAGTGTGTGTGTCTGTGAGTGACAGCGTGTGTCTGTGTATGAGTGTCTGTCTGTGAGTGACAGCGTGTGTGTCTGTGAGTGACAGCGTGTGTTTGTGAGTGACAGCGTGTGTGTCTGTTAGTGACAGCGTGTGTCTGTGTGTGATTGTCTGTCTGTGAGTGACAGTGTGTGTGTCTGTGAGTGACAGAGTGTGTGTCTGTGAGTGACAGCATGTGTCTGTGAGTGACAGCGTGTGTCTGTGAGTGACAGAGTCTGTCTGTGAGTGACAGCGTGTGTGTCTGTGAGTGACAGCGTATGTCTGTGAGTGACAGCGTCTGTCTGTGAGTGACTGAGTGTGTGTGTGTGAGTGAGTGCGTCTGTGTGTGTCTGTGAGTGAGTGTATGAGTGTGTGTGCATGTGAGTGTATGAGTGTGTCTGTCAGTGTATGATGAGTGTGTGTCTGTCAAATCAGTGAGAGTATGTTTGTCATTGAGTCTGTGTGTGACTATCAGTGTGTCTGTCAATGAGTGTCAATCAGTGTGTCAGTGTCAATGAATGAGTGTGTGTCAGATGAATGAGTCTGTGTCTGTCAGTGACGTCTGTGTGTTTGTCATTGAGTGTGTGACTGTCATTGTGTACAGAGTGTAGCGGAGCGGAGCGCGGTACAGGAGCTTCTGTTTCCTGTACCTGGCCAGACTGACAGGAGGTGCTCACAGAGAGAGCACTCCCTGTCAGTCCGGCCGGGTACAGAAAACTGAAGCTCCTTTAGGGGATCTGCTCCGCTCGGCAATGCAACAATAGAGGTAGGAGGCACACCAGGAAGGGGAGTGTGACCACTAAAGAGGTGTGGGGTGCACCAAGGGACAGTGAGGGAATGGGAGAGAAACTCCAAGAGACAGGGAAAAGAGGGGGGAGGGGAGAAGAACACTAAGGGACAGGGAATGGACCACTAATGGTCGGAGAGGGGAGAGGGGCTGGTTAAGAGGCACATAGGTGAAGATTTTTTTTTGTTTGGGGGGGCGGAAAAATGCATCTTCGCCTATGTACCTAAAATTCCAAGCACCGGCCCTGGTTGGACCTAGGCAGCATGATGTCTTAGGCCGGCCCAGAGAGTGAGTGTGTGAGTGAATAATATAATATATATGTTCAGAAACATATTAGTAATATATGTAAATCGGGTTCATGCAAAGAGGGTGAAAAGGTATTAAAGAAAAACACACTTATTGCATCAAATTTACAAAGCCAAACTTTTAAAAGCTTTCCTCATTTCTTTCACGGGATGAGGAATATATCGGTTGTAGACTGAGGATTTCCATCTGTCCAATCTTTTAATAATATGCACTGGAGTGTCAGTGTTGAAGGAGACCAAAGCTGCCCCTATTCTAAATGAAAGACCCGAGACATGGATACAACCCAATCTTAGGAGTAGTGTTCTGATGTAGAAGATTAATTTAGCCGTAGTCAGAGGGATTCAGTGAGAGTAGTGGGGAAATGTGTGTGGCATGACTGAGTGTGGGTAAGTAAGAGTCAAGTATTTAACTGGGCACTAGTTCTAGGTGGGATAAAGTGGTATAGCGGATGGATGAGTAGTTTGGTTCGTTTTAGAGGCTTGTAGGGAAAGTATATAGTGATTGTGACGAGAGCAATCTCGCCACATTGCATTGGAGAAGCCTGGTTGCCCGCCTGCTGCCTTTGGACTATGGACCAGACTTTAAAATACTTTATTTTCCCTGCAGAAAGGCTTATTCGTGCCTGTCTGCCGGGGTGTTCGTTAGATTTTATCTACCGAACAAACTGCCGAAGGAGCGACCACCTGGGAGCTGGAGTGTGCCGCCAATTTACCTCCCTGAAGCTGCGGTTAACCGCAGCTTAATTGATGAATACAGGGTGGTCTTTGTTCGTTTACCGAACATGTGGCGGTGGCCATGTTAAAAGTCCCGAGCGGCCAGCGGTGTTCAGCGCTTACACCATGGATCTAAAAACGGACACTTATTTGCACGAACACCGCTGAGCCGTCCGCCGCATGGTTCCTATTCGTACAGATCTAACGAATACATGTTCATCCGGTACTTTTTTGTTATGTGAATGTGTTAACCCAGATAGCTATGCCATGGAGCCTATTCGTGTAATTAAAGACTTTGGCTCCATGGCAATTGAACTGTGCGAATAGGATCTGAGCGCTATTCGGTAGTTTTTTTGTTTTTTTTAATTCTTTATTTTTGCAGTGCATGTATAATTGACAAAAACAGTTGTCTGCATCAAATATCGGTATCATACAATATTTTGTAACTACGGTTCTTGTGGTTTTAGGTAGTTTGTCTGCACCATTTTATGTGTGGTGTTATCCGAGAGTAGTCTATCAAGGTCAGTCGGGGTGTAGCTTACGTGAGTTGTATAGTCGTAGGGGTGAGTAGTGATCCGAGGGACCTGGCTTGTAGTGCTGGTATGCGGGCTGTAAAGTTGCAGGATATATGGGGTAGTTCCGCACAGTAATGCATGTGTAGGGTCTGTCAGGCGTTCATAGTGAGATAGGGGTGCTCTGTCAAGAGTGTGTGTCTGGCTTCTCGTATCTATTCTTCGGTATTGTGGTGTTGTGTCTCATGGCCCCTTTCCCTGCTGAGTGATGTGCCCCTTACCTTGGGGCTGTCGGGGGGGGGCGCACAAAACTATTCGGTAGTTTTGTGCGCTCAGATCCCAGCTATCTGGGGATGTGTGAGATGTCTGTGTTTTATGTATAAAATATGACTTTGTGTATTTTAAAGTGTCTTTATGTTTTTGTGCTCACCATGTGCATAATGGCGATTTGCCTTTGTCCTGGGAGATAATTGAATTACTTCTCAATTATCTCCAGGGCAGAGGAGAGGAAGCCAGGATGCATTGTGGGAAAGTATTGTGACTGTATGTCCTAAATTGATACCTGTCTGTCTTTTGTTACAGTCTCCCATTTGGTCCCCTAGGGGAGTGTCCACCAAGTGGGAGACCTGCATAAATACTGGGTGGGTAGCACATAATAAACCAGACCACTGCTTGACCCTCAACACGGAGCCTTGTCTCGTCTTTGGGGGGATTCACTGTATGCTGATAGAGACTGATTGCCAGGAGTGTAAGCCGCTTGGGAGCTTTTCCTGTTCGTCTGCTAGCAGCTATTCGTGAGTTTCCGGTTCGGGAGTTTGGAGTGCTACCTTATTCCCTTGTATGCAGTTCGGGAGTTTGGTGCATTCACTTGTATTCAATTCAGGAGTTTGGTGTTTTACTGAAGCTGCCTTTATATCTGAAAGGGGTATATCGCCTAAACGGATTTTGACCTTGTCTGCTGAAATGGTCCGTTACAAGGGATTTTACTGTTTCTGTGGGAGTGATTAACATTGTGAAAAAAGGTCCATGTGGGAGTATACCTTGCTGGAGGACCTGCATAAAAGGCTGAGCTGGGGCCACCATTAAACAGACCGTTTTTACCCCTTCATGAAGTCTGGGCTCATGTTTGGGGGATTGGGAGCTATAATTCACAGGTATAAAACATAATTTAATATGAATAATATATTAAAGAATAGTAGGAAATAAGATTAATTTTTTTTATTTCTGCATGACATTTTAACTGTGAATGTCATAATACGGTTTGCTTTTACTGCAATAAAACACATATATGTATTCAGCGATGTCTCACGTGTATAACAGTACCCCCTATGTACAGGTTTTATGGTGTTTTGGGAAGTTATAGAGTCAAATATAGCATGTTAAATTTTTCACACTGAAATTCGCAAGATTGGTTATGTTGCCTTTGTGACCGTATGGTAGCCCAGGAATGAAAATGATGGCATAACATTTGCAATAGTAGACAAACCAAGGTATTGCAAATGGGGTATGTCTGGTCTTTTTTAGTAGCCACTTGGTCATAAACACTGGCCAAAGTTATTGTTAATATTTGATTTTGTGTGAAAAATGCAAAAAACTAATCTGAATGCCAATTTTGGCCAGTGTTTGTGACTAAGTGGCTACTAAGAAAGACTGGACATGCCCCTTTTGAAATACCTTGGGTTGTCTACTATTGCAAATGGTATGCCATCATGGGCGTAATTCTCATTCCTGGGCTACCATACGGTCTCAAAGGCAACGTAACCAATCTGGCTAATTTCAATGTGAAGAAACTGAAACGCAAGCCTTATATTTGACTCAGTAACTTTTGAAAACACCATTGTAGCAGACTCACCCCTTTAATGGAGTTTGCCATGAGCTTTTGGAGGGGCCAGCTTGCCCGCCTCTTGCCCTGTGACTACGGCCCCTGTGATGTATTGCCCTTTAAGAACATATTTGGGCATAATAGATTTTTATTGTGCAGCTACTGGCCCTTTAAGCACAGTGAATGGACTTTTATTGGACTGTGTATGCCCCTTTAAGAGCCATCTGGGGACATATTGTGACTTTTGGGAACAATGCCCCTTTAAGACTTTGTCCCCAGACTGTTAAAATCCTTTGTTCACTGCTATTTTCCACTTGGTTCAGTAAATGGGGCTTACTGAACCAGGTACCACACAGGCGGACCACCCAGAAGTGGAAGTGTGCCATCAATTTACCTCCCAGGCTGGGAGCCTGCTGTAGGTAAATTGCCGAACGCTGGGGGGCCGCCGTTCGTGCAAACGAACACATGGCGGAGGCCATCTTTGTTCATTCAATGCGGTCAGCGGTGTGTGTAGCCAAATCCATGGAACTGAAATCGTCTATACAGTTCCGCGAACACCGCTGAGCATTACCTTCTTCCACAATGATTTTGCAGCAGCAGAGACTAAGTCCCATTCGACGATCGCATTTTGACCGACCGCACAGCCCAAATCTATGGAACTGTTTTGGGCAGGAAAATGTGCTTGCGGTCGGTCATAAAGGGACCTCCAGCTAACTTTTAAACCACTAGATGTAATTGGCTGAATTTTGACTATGTTTATAATTAAAGTGTGCTGAATAATAATAATATGTTTTTTTGAATATTGAATGTATAGTTTTAAAGTTATAGTACATGTGTAAAAACTTTATTTCTCTGCCAGTGATAATTACATTAACCCATTTTGTAAGGTAATTAAATCACAGGCAGAGGGGATGATTTTGTCTGTAATTGCTGGGAGTGTCTGAGTGTATTGTACGTATTGATTGGTTGTTTTACAAAACCCTGTGGGCAGTACTATGTGTGCAAAATGTGCATAAAAGCAGTGTCTCATTAAAAGCTCCAGTTCTTCTTCACCCTCAATTTGAGTCCTGTCTCTTATTGGGGGAATCTGCTACAAGGGATGGCTATGCTCTGCATATTCCCTTGCTATAATCACTCCTAAACTCTTGCAAGAGCTTGTTCCTGGTTTGCGCTCTGAAGGAGTCTACGGTGGTTATGTTGTCGGCTGGAGTGCTGGAAGCCCTCAGGAAGCGCTAGGAGCATCCTCCAACGAAGGTACCCAGTCAGGGTGCCCGTCGATCAGTTACAACCATAAAACCTGTACATGAGGGGTGCTGTTATACTCAGGAGACTTCGCTGAACACAAACATTTTTGTTTCAAAACAGTAAAACGTATCACAACAATTATCTCGTCCGGGTAAGTGCCATTTGTGTGTAGAAAAATGTCACTTTCACTGACGATATTATCGTTGTAATACATTTTACTGCTTTGAAACACTAATATTTGTGTTCAGCGAAGTAAAACAGTACCCCCCATGTACAGGTTTTATGGTGTCATAGAAAGTTACAGGGTTAAATACAGTGCTAGCAAATTAAATTCCCTGGACTTTCGGCCTGGGTTGTCAGGCAGGTCCTGCAAATTGTAATTAATAAAATGACCTAATTATGTAAAATATTACATAAATATATACATAGAATTATTATATATATATACGTGTTTGTGTATATATATATAATCCGACCTCCGAGACTCATCATCATTAAAAAATATAACTTGGGTGCTTCCTGGGTGCTTCCAGCGCCAAACAAAAAGCAAATAGTGAACAGAGCACTCCTTAGGAAAATTTCAATCGTGTATTTAATAAGTAATCAAGATTACTTAAATACACAATTGATAATTTCCTAAGGAGTTGTCACGTTCACAGTAAATGATGTGGAACACAACTGCAGATTTCTTAGGACTTTGATATTTTATTAAGACACTTAGATGGAACTGAGACTTCAGTTCCAGAATTACAGGTACTGTTTCTTTAAATAATAAACGGTTTGCTTCAGTTGCAATGACAAGGTTCAGAATTAATTAGAGTCCGTTATTCTTGTTAACAGTTCAATTATAGAGCTCGTATACTTTGGTATTCTCAGTAGCAAGACAGGTGCAGCAGAACTTAAATATTACTTGTCTTGAGGGATGCTGTAACAGGCTTGCTGGACAACTTGATAGCAGACTTTAGTAAGTTGAATTAAAGCTTTAGCATTGTTAGCTCTTATCTCAGAGACTGTAAGATACTTAGCTTCCAGAAGTAGAGGGATTGTGTCTCAGCTCTCCTCTGAGGCGGTTGCTTCAGTGTATGGTTGCAGAGAGTGCAGGCACTTGTCCGTGATGAGGAGAGATGTTGGGGACTTGAATAATCCTCCAGTCCGGTCCAGTAGCATGTGGTCGTCTCCGCGAGGTATGTGAGCCGGTGAGTTAGGAGCGGTACGCGTTTCATTAATCCAGCGTCGATCAGCTGGTGCGGTCGCATTAAATAGCCGACGCGTCAATGGGGGTGTGGCTAAGCTCCGTCAAACCCGGAAGCATGAGGAGATATCGGGAGGCCTAAGGCCTGACAGTACCCCCACCTTAATGAGCAACCCCAGGGTGCTATCTCAACATGGTTTAGAAGGGTAGCGTCTGTGAAAAGCGGAAATCAATTTGTCGGCATGGATCCCAGAGGAGTTTTCCCAAGTATCTTCATCAATTCCATATCCCTTCCATCTAATGAGGTATTGTAAAGAGCCACGATGAATCCTTGAATCTAGAATTTTCTGAATCTCATATTCTTCTTCACCCTGGACTAAAACAGGATCAGGAGAAGTAGTTACATCTCTACGGAAAGGGTCAGGATGATGAGGTTTAAGCAAGGATACATGAAAAACAGGATGGAGTTTCAAAGTAGGTGGAAGCTTCAATTTAACAACATTACGGTTGATAACTGATAATATTGGAAAAGGACCAAGAAAAAGGGAACTCAACTTCTTAGATGGTCGTTTGTAGAAATGTTTTTTGAGGAAAGCCAGACAAGATCACCAATCTTATAGGTGGGAGGAGGTTGTCTTTTAGCATCAAAAAACTTCTTTTGATTGGATGAGGCCAATTCTAGATTTTCATGTAATTTTTTTTTTTTGTCAATCTGTATTTTATTGAGGCATAATAGTTGGGATACAGAATAAAAAGGGGGAAATGTGCATTTAGAATACAGTACAGGGTTCGATAACAATGGTAACTAACATTTCCATAGTATTCGTGCCTCTTTTTTTTTTTTTATACATAATGGTTTAACGTCGCCAAGTAAACGAAACATAAAATAATATCAGCAAAATCAAGTTGGGTGCAAGCTGGTCAGCAATAGTGAGTATTTCAATTGATTAGGTACAGTAGCTTAAAGGTAATATATATGTTGGATGTCGTCGCTTTTTTTTTTCTTTTTTAAAGTTACAAAGACAAGAGTAGGTACATGCTTGTTATCGCTATTATAAAGTGGGATAATAACATAGATTCTATATCTATCTAAATTCAATAGTGATTGTAAATGATTATGTATTTGAACATATGCAAAACCGTAACAAATAAGGGTTAACAAAAATGACATAGCCTACATCCAAGCTAGTTAGGTGCACAAAATGCTACGATGCTTGGTTAGTTAAGCCAGTGTGACTGCAAAATGTGAGCCTGATGTGCCGTATGTCTAGACAGCCAGAACAGGAGACTAGTCGTATGAGTAATATCAGTTAAACTTAATACAGTTCTGACATCATTACATGCGTGTATTGTGCGGACAGGTTAGTATATTTTGCTTATAAATGAAGAGAGTAAATCGGTTAAAATTCAGCGCTAAACCACGTTAGGCAATGATTAACTAAGGTAGCATAACCTAGTAGTGTATTAGTAAGCATACGTGGGTCACATATGCAGAAATGAAAGACAATTTATAAAAGAAAAGGACATAAAACTCAAAATATGGTGCATGGCGTTTAAGGCAAGAGCAGCTGCTCAGACCGTTAGGTGGGGAAGTCCAGCCCGGTGCCAGTCCTTTCAAGGTAGCTTAACCGATTCCGTCAGGAGGCAAGGTAGCTGTGTCGCTGGGATTGGTAGCACGGTGAAGCGTGTTGTCGTCTCGGCCCCAAGTTTCCAGGGGGTATGAGCCTGATGTGGGTACAGTTTCTATGCCCCAGCTGAGCGAGTCCAGCGTGTCAAAGTGAGGAGTGGTGTCTTTGCGTTGTAAGCAGGGGAGGCTTGTAGGGCGCCACCCGGGTCCCTTCAATGGTGTGGGTTTCCTTTGCTGGGCTGAGTGTGGGGCCCGGAGGGTTCCCTTTGCTTGTCGGGATTGTGAGCCGTAATGTTCAGGGTGGCTACCTCGGCGGTGCCCTGTCTGTGGCAAGGTCAGTCGTTTGGGTTTACGGGCCCGCCGGTAGCTCCGTCTGGTTTTGCGCCCATCTGGGGGAGGGAGTCTGCGCCTGCTTAGTGAGTGTGTTGGCAGTACCTTGGGTGAGCGTGTGGCTTGACTGTGGGCCTCCGCTCTTCGCTCTTTAGCTGCCATCTTCTCCCAGTACTCACTCATGGGGGCCGAGCTTTTCCCTGCTGGGGTGCCGCGATGGGCCCTGGCGTGCTGCTGCCGCCCGCGGCGGTTGGGCCTCAGGCGGTGTGGTCGATGCTGTGGAGTTGGTCTTCTGACGACCCTCTGCTTGGGTGGGCAGGCGGTGCGTTGCGCTGGTACAGGCGGGCGTGTAGTGCCCGGGACGGGCCTGTTCCGTCTCCGCTTCCCCGACCCCTGTGTCATGCCTCCAGATGCAAAAGAGGGCCTTGTGAGGAGTCGTTCCAGCTTATCCCAGAATCGCTGGAATATAAGGTCCAGGCTTGTGTGTTGCGGTTGTGAGGGATTAGGTTCTGCAGACTGTGATGTTCCCGCCATGTGGCTGGGCCCGGAGCATCCGGAGTCCAGTCTTGAGTGGGTAGCTGCAGTTATTGAATTTACGTTTGTCCAGTTGGTGGGCACCGGGATAACCCCCGCCGGTCCATAGGGGGGGGAACGGAGGCACAGACTTTGTCTCGTAGCTTGCTTCAGCGGCGAGAGAGCGGCCGTCTCCCTCACCGCCGCCATGCTCGTAGGCCGCAACCTCGTGCGGATCGGGACCGGTGCAGAGATCAACCTGCTTGGTGTCTACACGTAGGTCTCGGTAGCCCCAGTCGCTTAGGAGTCACTAGGATGTGGTTTACAGCCTCAGTTTGTCGATAATCGGCGGTGTGCACGATTAAAGTCTGGAGCAGCAGCGACATGCGACTGCTCCGCTCTGCAGTCAGGCCCCGCCCCCCCTCATGTAATTTTTTAAATAGAGAGGACATGTGAGAGATTTGATTTGAAACGGAGGGGTTAGACGAAGGAATCGTCTGAGCAGGAAACGAGGAGGGATGAGTTGGAGAAAAATGGAGTCAATTTGCAACTAGTATGATAGGAGTGGTTATATGCGAATTCTGCCATGGGTAACCATGTTATCCAATCATCTTGTAAATGAGAACAATAACATCGTAGATATTGCTCTAAGCATTGATTGACTCTTTCAGTTTGTCCATCAGTTTGGGGATGATATGCGGATGACAGTTTACGTTGGATATGAAGAGAAGCGCATAATGCGTTCCAGAATTTGGAGGTAAACTGAGTCCCTCGGTCCGAAATGATTTCGTCAGGCAGTCCATGAAGTTTTACAATATTGTTAAGAAATAATTTTGAAAGTTCAGAGGATGAGGGTAACTTCTTTAACCCCTTAAGGACCAAACTTCTGGAATAAAAGGGAATCATGACGTGTCACACACGTCATGTGTTCTTAAGGGGTTAAAGGGATATAATGGGACATTTTCGTAAAACGGTCCACTACCACCAAAATGGTGGTATAATGTTGAGAAGGGGGAAGTTCCACCAAGAAATCCATAGAAATGGATTGCCAAGGCCTTTCAGGAATCGGTAGGTTCAATAACTGACCAAATGGTTGATGATGTTCATATTTGGATCTTTGGCAGGTTGAACAAGTTTTAACATATGATTCAATGGTTTTGTCTTGGCGAGGCCACCAATAATACCTCTTGGACAATTCAAGGGTCTTTTTTATACCTGGATGACCTGCCAGAGGGGAATCATGAATAAATTTGAGTATTTTATTTCTGAAAGCGGGAGGTACGTAAATTCGGTCCTTGAAATAGTAGAGACCATCTTTCTTTAATAGTTCAACTGATGTAGGAAGTTCAAGGGCATCTTCACTGAGGTCTTTTATGTCGTCTAGAATGGAAGATAAGATCCCAACGACTGTAAGAGGAGGAGGTTCCAATTCAGTGTCTGTATGGATTCTGGAAAGGGCATCTGCCTTTTTATTCCTAGACCCAGGTCTGAAAACAATTTGATAATTAAAACGGGAAAAAAAAAGATTCCATCGTACTTGTCTGGAAGAAAGAGGCTTGTTAGAGTGAAGATATTCAAGATTTTTATGGTCAGTGTAAACAATTAGAGGGTTCTGTGCACCCTCAAGAAGGTGTCTCCAAGTTTCTAGGGCTGCTTTGATACTTAGTAATTCTTTTTCTCCTATAGGATAATTTTTTTCGGCAGGAGATAATGAACGTGAGAAGAAAGCGACTGGATGAAGAGGTTCTTGAGGAGTTTTATGTTGAGAGAGGACAGCTCCAATTGCAGTTTCCGAAGCATCCGTTTCAAGGACATACAGATATGTAGAGTTTGGAAGTTGAAGAACAGGAGCTGTTGTAAACCTTCTTTTTAATTCTTCGAAGGCATCTTGAGCTTTCTTGTTCCAATTAAAAGGATGTTTTTTCTGTTAAGTTGATTGAGTGGATGAGCTACCTCTGAGTAGTTTTTAATAAATTTTCTATAGAAGTTGGCGAATCCCAGAAACCGTTGTAGTTCTTTTACTGTAGAGGGAACGGGCCAATTGAGAATACAATCGATTTTTGAATTATCCATGCTTATTGAATGAGGGGAAATAACATAACCTAGAAAGGTTATTTCATTGACGTTAAAGAGACATTTTTCTGGTTTAGTGAATAATTTGTGAGTTCTGAGTCTGGATAATACCCATCTTACATGTTTTCTGTGTTCCTCTTGATTGTTGGAGTATATGAGAATGTCATCTAAATAAATGATAACACAAACGTCCAAAAGATCTCTAAAGATATCATTTATAAAATGTTGAAAGGTTGCAGGGGCATTGCAGAGGCATCACTAGATACTCGTAGAGGCCGTATCTTGTTCGGAAAGCAGTTTTCCATTCATCGTTAGCTTTTATTCTGATGAGGTTATATGCCCCGCGAAGGTCAAGCTTAGTGTAGATGGTAGCAGTTTTTAATTGTTCAATCAGTTCATTGATCAGGGGAAGAGGGTAACGATTTTTAACTGTAATTTTGTTTAAAGCTCTGTAATCTATGATGGGACGTATAGTCTGGTCCTTATTTCTCACAAAAAATATACTTGAGGCAGCAGGTGAGCTGGAGGGTCTAATAAACCCCTTCCGGAGGTTTTCATTCAGGTATTCTTTGAGAATTTGTAATTCAGAATCAGACAGAGGGTAGATGTGCCCAAACGGTATGGGCGCACCAGGGATGAGGTCTATAGGACAGTCGTAGGAACGATGAGGGGGGAGCGTTTCAGCTTCCTTTTTACTGAAGACATCCGAGAAATCCGAATAACAAGAGGGTATAGCTGGTTCTTTAGTAGTCTGAAGAATTGGAATATGTTGCAAGCATGTTTCCTTACAATAATCGGAGTTAAAAGTAAGAGAAAAGGGGGACCAAGAGATTTGAGGGTTGTGGTTCCTTAACCAGTTGATCCCTAGTATAATAGGAAAAAAAGGTGATGGGATAACATCAAATATAAGATTTTCAGTATGAATATGATTGGTGGTTACTTTTAGAGGGAAGGTTTCATGAAGTATCGGCCCCGAGGAGATGAGGGAGCCGTCGATCACTCTAACAGGAACAGAAGTGCTTTTACGAACACATGGAATTTTATTCTTTGTTACAAAGGTTGAATCGATGAACACCCCATTAGCTCCAGAATCAATGATGGCCTCGGTCACAATTCTTTCTTTGTCCCACTGTAGTATGAGAATTATAGGGGAGAACTGAGTAGTTGTTATAGAGGGGAGTGCATTTAGGATGGATGAGGCATGAGTATGCCTATTGCCCTTTATCCGTTTCAACAAGGGGCAATTAGAGACAAAATGAACTTGAGAGGCACAATACATACAAAGGTTTAATATACGTCGTCGATTTTTTTCTTCAGGAGTGAGGGGACTTCTTATTACCCCTATTTTCATAGGTTCGGTTGGTAAGGATGAGTTGTCAGAAGGCTTTGGAGGATAAAATGATTTTTTCCCAATTGAAGTTGAGAGAGCCTTTTCGGCCTTTCTTTCTCTAAGTCTTCTGTCAATGCTGATCGATAGATGAATCAGATCATTCAAAGTAGAAGGGAGTTCTATTCTGGATAGTTCATCCTTTACAGCTTCAGATAAGCCGATTCGAAACTGGTTGCGCAATGCGATGTCATTCCATTGCGTTTCTACTGCCCATCTTTTAAATTCAGCGATATAATCTTCTACGGGTCTATGTTTTTGCAGCAAGGTTCTAATTGTTAATTCAGCAGTATTTTGTTTGTATGGATCTTCATAGAGAAGAGACATGGCTTTAAAGAATTCCTCCAGT
The DNA here is from genome assembly GCF_036172605.1 of Pelobates fuscus. Taxonomy (NCBI): domain Eukaryota; kingdom Metazoa; phylum Chordata; class Amphibia; order Anura; family Pelobatidae; genus Pelobates; species Pelobates fuscus. Next base: position 70,508,033 of record NC_086320.1, on the reverse strand, counting down.
GAATCTAAGATGGGGTCATCATTGTCCAAAAAGGAATGGGCCCAGGACATAGGTTCACCTCTCAGAAAGGAAATAACTGAGAAAACTTTAGATCTTTCTGTGGGATATGATCTAGGTTTTAAAGCAATCAATAATTTACAGGAATTAAAAAACTCCCTATATTTGGAACGATCACCATAGAACTTTTCAGGGTTACATACAGCAGGATCGCTAGTTGAGTGCAGAACAGTATGAGGACGTCTCAGCGAGTTATGTGTTTGTAAGTCTCTGACATAAGTGAGAATTCTTTCATTTGTAACCTGCAGGTCTTGCACACCTTGGTTAAGTGAATCGACTCGTTGATTCAGCAACAATACTTTAGAATCGAAATCTGCTGGTTCCATTACAAAGGCTGGATTAATCTGTCACGTTCACAGTAAATGATGTGGAAAACAACTGCAGATTTCTTAGGACTTTGATATTTTATTAAGACACTTAGATGGAACTGAGAATTCAGTTCCAGAATTACAGGTACTGTTTCTTTAAATAATAAACGGTTTGCTTCAGTTGCAATGACAAGGTTCAGAATTAATTAGAGTCCGTTATTCTTGTTAACAGTTCAATTATAGAGCTCGCGTACTTTGGTATTCTCAGTAGCAAGACAGGTGCAGCAGAACTTAAATATTACTTGTCTTGAGGGATGCTGTAACAGGCTTGCTGGACAACTTGATAGCAGACTTTAGTAAGTTGAATTAAAGCTTTAGCATTGTTAGCTCTTATCTCAGAGACTGTAAGATACTTAGCTTCCAGAAGTAGAGGGATTGTGTCCCAGCTCTCCTCTGAGGTTGCTTCAGTGTATGGTTGCAGAGAGTGCAGGCACTTGTCCGTGATGAGGAGAGATGTTGGGGACTTGAATAATCCTCCAGTCCGGTCCAGTAGCATGTGGTCGTCTCCGCGAGGTATGTGAGCCGGTGAGTTAGGAGCGGTACGCGTTTCATTAATCCAGCGTCGATCAGTTGGTGCGGTCGCATTAAATAGCCGACCGCGTCAATGGGGGTGTGGCTAAGCTCCGTCAAACCCGGAAGCATGAGGAGACATCGGGAGGCCTAAGGCCTGACAGGAGTGCTCTGTTCACTATTTGCTTTATGTGTGTATATATATATATATATATATATATATATAATTTTTTGTAATTATTTGTATTTATATATAGGTATATATATATATATATATATATATATATATATATATATAGTGATATTTTTCGTTCAAGTGTGTGTGTGTGTGTGTGTATATATATATATATATATATATATATATATATATATTATTATTAAAGAAAAGAGGAGTCAGAAGTTGTAATCCAATATTTTTTTAATTAGAAAAGCAAGTGGGAGAAGCAACAAAGCAGAGGCAGCCCAGGTTGTTAGGAGCAGTCCTGGGAGGATATAGTGCAGAGGAGAATGAACCAATGTATATTCAGGGGAAGGATAGGGAAAACCAGGAGGAAATTGAGAATGTAACAACCTATAATGAACAGCGTCAGTTGTGTTCACATTGTGGATGATAAGGAGAAATAAACATCTGAGTGCATTCTTCCCACAGATATCTATTCATCATCATCATCCCTTCTGGGAAGACCCTGCGCACGTCATTCACGAACTAGCCTATCTACATCAGCAATGGTTATGCCCAAATTATGGGCAGCTTGCTTGCGCATTAAAATGCACTCTTCCTCCCTCATTTCCATAAAGCGCTGCATATTTAGCTGCAAGGAAACCATTGCTGATGTAAATTGCCTAACGCCCTCATTCAAAACGTTAGACATGAAGCGTACCTCGGTTATTACATTCTGCAATAGTTCTCGCTGATTCTCCCTATCCTGATGTATGGACGTCTCCAGTTCAGCTTGACGAGCCTGGATCGTCGCATACAGCGCAGTCAACGGTGGAGGAAGTTGTGGCGACTGCATTTCTTTGGCCACTGATGTCACTGAATCAGGATCCACTGCTGTTAGGGTAATGGTACCCTCCTCTTGCAGGGGCAGAGTACCATCAGAACCTATAGGGGAGAACAGAGAAAGAACATTGGTAGCATGTGTCATATGTTGCAATGCTTACTATCATCTGTACAACTATATAATTTATGCTTGGAAATAAGATATATGCAGTCATGCTATTAATTTATTATTATGTCTAAGTATAGTTATGCATCTTTGTCCCCCCTATCCCTTTCTCTGTCTCTTTGTGCCCACCTCCCTTTCCTTCTAATCTCACTACATGTATCGTGGCCGAGCGTCCCCAGGTAGAGAATCTCCTGTTTCTTCTGCATGACAGGAAGCTGATCGTTGCACTCAGCTTCCTGTCAGGGCAAGAAGATGGTAGATAACATCACACGTGGTCCACTCAGCCACAGTACATAAAGTGAACAGAAGGAGAGGAGCGATGTGAGCTACCCCCACCCACCTGATATATGTACATTTAGACTAACAAATATGAATTTAAAGGACCACTATAGGCACCCAGACCACTTCAGCTCAATGAAGTGGTCTGGGTGCCACGTCCCTCTAGTTTAAAGCCTGCAGCTAAATACATAGCAATTCTAGAGAAATTGCTGTTTCACTGAGGGCTAATCGAGCCTCTAGTGGCTGTCTCACTGACAGCCACTAGAGGCGCTTCTGCGATTCTCACTGTGAAAATCACAGTGAGAAGATGCTGGACGTCCATAGGAAAGCATTGAGTAATGCTTTCCTATGGGTGGTTTGATTGCGTGCACGGCTCTTGCTGTGCATTCGGAGCTGACATCGGCAGAGGGAGGAGTGTTCCCCAGCGCCGAGGGAGCCCGGCACTGGAGAAAGGTAAGTGGCTGAAGGGGTTGGAGAAAGGTAAGTGGCTGAAGTGGGAAGAAGGGGGCCACGAGGGTTGGGGGTGGGGACCTAATTACCCTATAGTGCAAGGAAAACAAGTTTGTTTTCCTAGCACTATAGTGGTCCTTTAACAACGTACCTTCAGATGTTTCAGCGCCAGATGTCCCCTCAATCCCAAGGAGGTTGTCTCTTCCCAGGAACTGCAGGAGCTCCTCTTCATAGGGCAGCAGGTCTGGTTCTTGTGAACCGCCTCCTGTCTTCCTGGAGGCGGCTGCTGCCTTCACCTTCCTCTTCACCATCCGCCTGATGTCGTAGTAACTGCAATGACATGTGTAATTGATTAATTACTTTAATATGTTTCTATATATATATGTTTACTGACATGTTTAAAGGGATACTATAGGCACCCAGACCAATTCAGCGCATTGAAGTGGTCTGGGTTCAGTGTCCCAGGTCCCTTAACTGTGTAAAGGTAACTATTGCAAGTGCAACTGCAATAATTATCTTTATGTGTTAACTCCACCTCTAGTGGCTGGCTACCAGACGGCCACTAGAAGGACTTCTCGGTTGTTAGGCAACTTTTGGTCACCCTTCCATATCCTCCATCCCATGTGTATCACCCCTATTAACCCCCTGTCCCTATGTGTCACCCCCATTAACCGTGCATCTCCCTTATTTAACACCACATTCACCTACACTGTGTATGTTACTACACAGTGAAAGCTGTGGTACAGAAACCCGTCAGATTTGTAGATCAGATTGCAATATCTGATGGATGTGCTGCACGCATGCACAGTACATCCATCCGATTGCTATATCTGAAGGATGTGCTGCGCGCATGTGCTGCACACCCATCAGATTGCTATATCTGATGGATGGGCTGCGCGCATACGCATTACACCCATCAGATTTCTATAGCTGAAGGATGTGCCGAGCGCATGCGCGGTACACCCTTCAGATTAAAGGCCTGTCATCAGAGGCGGCACACATGCTCGCGGTACCTCCATCAGAATTCTATACCTCGAGGCCTGCTAGCGTGCAGCTGATCTTGCGTCACTAAATCTGATAGATATAGATATCTGATAGAACAGTGGCGTTTTGCAACATGACAGCCTCCCAATGCTTTCCTATGGGAAAGCATTGGATTTGCTGATCTTGTCAATTATGAAGATCACAGCCAAGGAGGCAGAGCACAGCTCTGTTATAAGGATTAGTAATTAAAGGGACACTCCAGGCACCCAGACCACTTCTGCCCATTGGAGTGGTCTGGGTGCCAACTCCCACTACCCTTAACCCTGCAACTGTAAATAATTATTGCAGTTTTCATAAACTGCAATATTTACCTTGCAGGGTTAACTCCTCCTCTAGTGGCGTTGCTGAAACCCCGATAGGAAAGCATTGAAAGCATTTTTCAATGCTTTCCGATGGGGAGGTCTAATGCGCATGTGCAGCATTGCCGCGCATGCGCATTAGGTCTCACCCCGCCAGTGTCCGTGCATGCGCAATCGGACTCCTCCTGGGGTGGGTGGTGGGAGGGAGAGGGGACCTGCAGTGCCACGAAAACGATTTGTTCTCCTGGCACTGGAGTGTCCCTTTAATTACAGTTACATTACTGAGAGGGAGGTTAAACGGTGTTTTCACAGTTATAGTGACAGGAATGCAAACATGTATTCCTGTCACTATAGTGTTCCTTTAAAGCTGAGCTGCACATGGTGTTTTTTTTCCCTCTATGTGCTTAAGTGACCCAACCCTCACTTTTAAAAGACTTTAAAAGCATAGCTGCCACTGGTGGGGGTGTTTAGCAAAGGCACATGGAGGAAAAAAAATAAGTTTAAAAAAAACATGGCATAAAGAAAATTATTTTTTAGGAATATAAGTGCACTTACCGTTTCTTCACCACCTCCTGGGTGCAGTTGTTCCCTCCAACAGCATTCACCGCTGCCACAATCTTCCTCCACCGATTGTCCTTCTTTGCTCTTGAAGTCTTTTTGGCTGCTCCCCCAAACATACATTGGTAGTACTGGCAAAGCTTGTTTACCAGTACTGTATTCTCCTCTGCATGAAAGCTATCAGCGTATTTATTGTTCCTCCCAGGAACTGCTCCTTTTAAAATCCTTGGCTGTCTCTGCTTTTTCATGCTTCTCCCACTTGCTTCTCCTTCCTCCTGGCCAGAGTGGCCAATGCCCCCCTCCACTGCATCTACATCCATCTCTAAGTTAATTGAGGAGCTGGAGGAGGACATGACAACTTCTGGCAAGGTCCCTATCAAAGTGCCTAAAATGGCTGACAGGGTGGTGGGCTGGCTGAGCTCCAAAATGGCTGAATGGCTGGCCTATAGAAAATCTGGATAGATTTTGCATTGAAGGACTGCCTTGAGGTGATTCTTTTTTTTTTTTTTTAACAGTTTTGTTTGGCAGTATGTAAAAGCCTATTTAATTGGCTCCTACTTTCCCACTCTCTTATAAAATGATACTGTGTTTCCAGTACCACCTGTCAGGGAAGCATGATGATTCATGAGCCCAAGAAACTAAGCAAAAGCAATGCATTGCATTTGCAATGTCATTCGACATGCGAATGACTATAGTAAGTGGTGTTCGGTAGTTTACTGATAGTGCCAATACATTTTCATGCGATTGGCAGCGTTCGCGCATTTGACGGATCGGGAGTTAGTTTGGGAGTTTTAGGCGTACATTAAACGACATACAGCATTCAATGCCATGCTGTTAGATCAATGTACAAAATTTGAAACGAATGGTTATACTGAGTTCGGTTGAAGCTATTCGGTATTTAGGGATTAGGGAACATAGTTGGTTACAGTAATTTAATTGAACCAAATGAATTGAATACATAAAACGAATACATAAAACTATGTTCCCTAATTAAAACGAGTTTTATGTTTATTAACGAATATTAACAAATATCGGACGAAAACTGCGTGATCGGTCACGTGGCCCGCCTGGCACTAGGAGCATGGCTCGAGTCACGAGCTCGCTCTTAAAGGGGCAGTGGGAGCCAAAAGTTGCTTCAGGCTCCCATTGGCCCACGTCATTCCAGCACCCCCACACACAAACGTTTTGGGGGCGTAGGCATGACGTGGGCCAATCACTGGTGTAACAGTAGTGTACATTAAAAAAAAAAACTAGAAATTTGACTGTGAAATAATAGCAGTCAGTTTCCTTCACACATGTGCGTTTCAGGGCCTGCCAGGGCTTAGTGTCACACCAGTGCAATGCATATCTGGTGTAACAATAGTGTACATTTAAAAAAAAAAAATACAGGGGGCTTGTTGTCACCTTTCGGGGACCCTTGGTGTTGTACGTGGCTGGGTGGAGGAAGAGACCTTCAATGACATCAGTGAGGACAAGGAACGGGACATGGCTAGCTTGGTATCCAACCTTGTGCAAATGGGGAGTTTGCGGTTGTGCAAATGGACTGTTTGCGGTTGTTTGCGGTGCGTTAAACGGGGAGTTTGGTCTGTCACTGGGAAGCGGGCGTAACCCTTACATTACCTGATCGATACAACATCATACCTGATGTTTTAAAGCACATTATTCCAATCAATTTAGGAATGTTAGGTGATTTATGCCCTTTATGGATTAAAACCAGACTCTGCATCAACTATGTAATTTTCCATGGGAGTTTTGCCATGGATCCCCCTCCGGCATGCCACAGTCCAGGTGTTAGTCCCCTTGAAACAACTTTTCTATCACTATTGTGGCCAGAAAGAGTCCCTGTGGGTATTAAAATTCGCCTGCCTATTGAAGTCTATGGCGGTTCCCCGGGTTCGCCCGTTCGCGAACATTTGCGGAAGTTCGCGTTCACCGTTCGCGAACCGAAAATGTTATGTTCGCGACATTTTTTTTTAAAATTCTTTATTTTTGTGGATAAAGCATTGTGGTTACAATTTCACATGTTAGCATAACTTTGAATAAATAACATTAGTCTGAATAACAATTATAACATGTTTGCGGGGACTATCCGATTTTTAAATGTGTGATAGCCTTGGTCGCCCTCTCTGACCCGTCCAGGTGGGGATTAGTGTTGTGCCGGGGGGCGCATGTGTATTGCGGTGGGTGCCCATTAGCACATTGGTAAGAGGTTGCGCATGGCATTAATAAAGGGCACATAAAGGGGGGGAGGGAGGGTAAGGTGCTGGGAGTCGCTCGCATACCGCTGTGACTGCCCATACGCTTTAGTGTGGGTATATTCATGTGCCTTTTGGCAAAGGGCACGTCTGGGAAGGTAGGTGTCTGGCTTGGGTCTTTTTGGAACTTGGCAGAGCATACACTTAAACCAACGCCTTGTGATATGGCCTAGCTCGCTAGCCGAGTGTGTGGGTAGCTATCGAGTTTAAAACTGGTTTTCACACACATAGTACGTGATGGGGGGGGGGGGAATAACTTAACCGGGTGATCTGGACAGTAGCTGTCGGAGTCAGTGGGGGGAGGTTATATAAAAAAAAAAAATAACATCTTTGGGAACTATTAATGCACCTGTTGTTGTAGGTAAAATACATGGAACCTGTGCAGCTGCGCTCGTATTAGGTAGGTAGGGCAACCATCTGCAAAGCCTCTCCTCTGGGCACAAAGGGGATAATATCTGCGACAGTCCAGGATGGTTGGGCTATTTCTTGGGTCGTCTGCGCCTGTATGCCTAGCGATCGTAGGAAGGTTGGTATTTCCGACGTATGTGTTAGCTTGTGTATCGTGCCAGCCTTGTCCACTTGCAGGCGGCGTGGTCCCCACTTGTATGGGATGGCTTGTTCCTGTAGAAGTTGCGTGACCTGGCAAAAAGATTTCCTCAATTGTATGGTGTGTCTGGAATAGTCTCTGTAAAAGGCTAGTTGCTCTTCTTCGAACTGCACCGTGGGAGAGCCTCTTGTGGCCCCCATTAGTATTCCCCGGTCTGAGTCTCTCACGAATCTTATCAGTACATCACAGACTCCAACACACGGCATAGAAGGTGTCCTGGAGAGTCTGAAGCAGGAATCTATGGTTACTTGCTTAGCTTGCCATGGTGTCAGCAGCGTGGCTATGAGCCTGCGGCAGTAATGAGGCAGTTCGGTGCCAGAAATTGTCTCCGGTACTCCCCGGACTCTTAGATTCTGTGCCATATGCCTGTCTTCAATGTCGGCTAATTGGGCTTGTTGATCAGCACATTGTTTGCGCAGGGAGTTTAATGCAGCATCCGTGGCGTTTTGTGCTAGGGTAGTACCCCTTATGCCTTCCTCCGCCGCCACCACCCTGTTGGCGAGTGTAGCTACGTCTTCCCTCACAAGCGCCATGTCCGCTTGGAACATGGTGTTTATTTCCTTCACCAGGGCTTTTATATCAGCTTTGGTGGAGGGTGCTGAGTCCCCATGATCCTGGGGTCCCTGAGGTGGCCGTCACACTCGATGCAGGGTGGAGGGCTCTGTGTAACTGCTATCCTCATCCGAGGATTGTGAGGCATAGGCCTCGGGCGCCATCTTGGGAGGTACCTGCTGCGAGGCTGCACGGAGAAAACCCCTGATATCTCCGGATCCCACACTCGGATCTGCCCGTTGTTTTTTGTTCTTTTTCCCCATGTTGTGGGGAGCCTGTGTGCCATCTGTACCGCTCGGTGAGTTGGTTTATTGCATCTCCGTGTGGCCGGTTACGATCCAGTGCACGGAGCTGCAGTAGTCTGCGACTATCCCGCTCGGGCGCTGGCTCCGCCCCCCAACATCACTATTTTTGATACATTCATTCTGAAAACAAATATAGATATTTACATTTTACTTTGTTCACAGTGTCTTGTTCTTTGTATTATTGTGTCGCATGATATATTTTACTAAACAAAGACCAAATTTGCTATTTAACATGTTATATTCCAATAAATTTCCTTAAATGTGTACACTATTTATTAAGAAAGTATTTTTTTTTCTTTAGCAGGAAAAATACATAATGATTTCTCTCACTTTCAAGTATATGTGTTATAATGCAAATATTTTTTTTCTTATTGCAATGTAGGATTATATTTCATAATTGTCTTTTGCTTTTCAGGATTTTTATTTGGAAAGTGCCCTTTAATAGCTTCTGAGAACTAACACTGGATGTCTAATTGAGGATCACTAGAGTTAGCTGGAAACCCTAAAAGGTAAAGTCACAATATTTTCATCTTATTAAAGGCACCAACATATTGCAAATCACTGTACAATAGGTAAGCAAGACATAACAACAAATTCAATGATGCACACTAACTAACAGTGACATTACATAACGAGGGTGCTTATATGCATCATCCCCTAGTTCTAGATAAAACGATTTTGAGTAGTTTGACATTAACCGAGGGTCCTCCAGGACTATAATCTGGCTCCTTGCTTAACATATTTCTATTGAGGAATTCAGTGATACAAATACACATTTTTAATTCTGAGTGTGCCACCTGACATATTCAGCTAATTAATGCTGCCCACATTTGTACAAAATTTATTAGAAAAAGCAGAAATCTGTTGAAACTATTAGAGCGTATTGTAAAATAGTAACTGAGACTAATGAGTATGACAACACCGCAAACACGTTTTATTGAAGAACTAAATGATACTTTCACTCGTGCAGACCTGCCCACACTTCAAAAAACATTTCTGTCTGATCTTGCATATGATTGACATAATGTAATAAATTAAAAAAAAAAATGTTATCTTGCAATAGTTTAAACAAGTAAGTAAGGATCAAGTCGGGATTATTGCAAAAAATATTGATATTTAGTAGCATAAGGTCTTATATTCAAGCTAACCAGGACTAATGGACGTTATTTGATTTTTGCCTAAAATAGCAGTATTTTACTTAAACCTTTCGTTGCTAGATAGGCATATAGCAGACTGCAATGTTTGCTGGTACTCATCATGGATGAGAAACACAGCTTGCTGTATCAGTTCAAATTTAGAAAATATTTCCATCACTCATTGAGTAAGTTATGTGTCATTTTTCTAAAAATAAAAAAAAAATAAAAATGATTTTTGTTGAGGTTTTTAAAGGATGTTAATAATAATCTGGCAGGATAAATGTACATTAGATTAGGGAATTTGCATATCCAGCTATGCCAACGTCCCAATTAGACAGATGGAGAATTATTTTTAACAAATGTCTCAAAACCTCTAGACATAAAAAAAAACACAAAACATTGCAATTTTACTACGATGCATTTAGCAATGTAAACCAATCTTTAGATCACAGTGCTATTTGACTGATTTTTTTACCTGAAAAATTATTATTTTTTGCCGTGTTGGGTGCTTCCAGTAACCTTCATTATCATTTCTGGAACAACATGGATCTGTCCTGGGTGCATGCAATAACCTTCCATATATCTCCCAACACCTTTGCTGTCTGGTGTTGGCTTCTTGAAATAAACTGATATGATCTTTTGTGATCTGCACTGAATACCTGAAATAACTTTCCATATATCTGATGGCATATTATCAATGTTTCTAGATTAGGTTAAAACAACTTTTAGATTCTGTTACCCGTGCAAACTAGATCCATTTCTCTAAACAAATTTTATATGCACAATACATCAATATCATTATATAGAGATTTTCTTATACAGAGATTTTATAGAAAATTTAACTTTCTAAATACTTTTCTGCATAAATAATACAAAAATAACAAGGAGAGTGGCATGCTACTGTAACAATTTTTTTATCATTTATTTTAGAAATGACATTCTAGTCTAAAATACACTTAGAAACAAACAGTTTTTTCCGGTGTAGATTGGTTTTCAGGAATACTTGAAAATTCTAATTACGTCAGTTTGCATAAATTGTATTATAACTATTTTCATTAATCTTTTACACAAATATCAAAGAGGGGCAAAACTTTTTAAAGACTATATGGCGTTCAAAAGTTTGTAATATTTAAGGCAAGTTCTAAAGTATTTTTACAAAACACATTTATTTTTGTAAAGTATTGTAAACTGAATAAATAAAAAATAGGTCCAACCAGAAATGGTGATACCTCTCATTTATGTGTCTTTCATGTATCTGGTAAAGTAAGCGCAGTAACATCAAGCATCTATACCATGGGTGCCCAAAAGGTAGAACTCCATGTGTTTTACTACAACTTCCATGATGCTTTGTCATTCTAAAGGCATAAAAACATAATGGGAGATGCAGTTTTACAACACCTGGGTATCGTCTGTACCTTTTGGACACCCCTGATCTATGCAATAGAGAGAATTGCAAGATGATATCATCGACAGCAAATTATCCTCATTGTAGTTTACACAGGTTACTTAGATATCTCAGTCACCCCCCTCCCTGACTGTCAGAATGCAGTTATGAAATTTCACCTGTAAAAGTTTCTGTAGTGTTTGGGTTAAGCATGGGGCTGGCTGTAAAGATGCAGAAGGTTGGAATAACTGGCATTTTCTGCTTTGTGAAAAAGTACTAGAGTAAAGAAATATTGTTAGAATTCGTGTGAAAATTTCATTTTGTATTGTTTTGCATTCACACTGAAGAAGTGTGGTTAAGTAGTTATTGTATATATTATACTAGTATTACATTTCTATCTGTAAATTTTATTGCAAATTTGAATAAAATTCATAGATTGATGGTTATACTAATCGTGTGTTACACCTTCTCCAAAAACATTACTTCTAACGGACATGAGCTGAAATGTATCTGCTCCTACATTTAACCCAGTAAACCCAGAACACCAATCTCGTTATTATACATACTAATTAAAAAAAAAAAAAAATACAGCAAGACAGGAGGCATCATATTTGCTTTAACTTCTTTACTTAAACCTCCAGCAGCAAAGAAACAGTTCCCACTCCCTCTCTCTTTGCTGCTTCCTCCAAGTAAGCATTACCCAACTTAAAGTGTATTTGGTCTGTATTTAAGTATATTTATTATTGTTGTGATCTTATTATATTTTAATGTTGTATCACATATTGTTTTATAATTTATTGTGGTTGTCATACTAAGGATCCCTCTGCTAGCCTGTGATCATGGACACCAGTGGCAGCTACACAATCCCATATCTGCTTAGCTATCCTCTCTTTTTGGTGCTTTCCATGATGCACATGCCAACCCTCTACTCTTTCTAGCTTACCACCAGATGTGTACTTGGCACCAACCATCCATGTGACCATTTTGTTGGAGTCATGGTGCTACTACGTTGAATTCCTTGTGCTCTGGTCCAGGATCTTTGGGCCATACCATCAGCAGAGCAGCCTTTTTGGGCAAGGGGCCCTGTCTTTTGGACTCCTTTACCATGTCTTCCTGAAACCAGTCATGTCGTCTCTGGGAGCCCAGAGAGTCTGGTCCATTGTCTATCTGGCCAATATTCTTCTGAATGCTCTAGATCGAACTGCTCTCTAGAGGGATATTACCCTCACTGTTCATCTGCTGCAGGACCTAGGATTCGTTATCAACATGGAGAAATTGGTTTTGACACCTTCTCAGTTGGTTTGGTGTATGGGTTTTATCATGAATCCTGTACAGGCAGTATTGTACAGGCTTCCATCATTTAAAATTGGGTCTATCAAGAAGGATATTCACCTTATGCTTCAGGGACCATATGATAGTCCATTCCTCCTCGTCCATTCAGGCCATTTTCCTGGGTCCTCTGCACTATTGCTCCATTCAACATTATTGTTTTGTTCTCTCCCCCAATAGCTCTAGTAACTGCATGAGGGCTGATTAGGCAAGTGAATTTACTCAAATATATAATTAATATTTATAATGCCAAAGATGCCCAGGGGTGACAAGGAGAGGAGGACATTTCTGACACACAGCACTATTTCGCTGTCACTAATAGTTTCAATAACCCAAGTGCACATACCCACCATCTTCTTTAATGTGTTACATATTTTTAACACTTTTAATTTGCACCTTTTGGTCGTATTTGTCTATATCTTTCATGCACGTCCCATTATGTCCATTAGTTGGTTCAAGGAGTTTATTTCCATGTAATATTGTATCCCAATGTGTTAACTGCACCTCAGTTAAGAACAGCAATGACCCAATCTCCTACATTTCTCATATAGTGTTAGAATTTGCAGGGTCAAATTCAGGACACGTGCACACACACAAGCACCACATATGTTTGCCTTTGTTTGTTGTATTATTTATTTAATTTTTCACCTACAAATACCTTTGTGGTTGTGGATATTGCACAGTGTGTATGTCACTATAAGACAACCTTAGATGGATGATATATAGGAATGGGAAGGAAGCTGGAAATCATTGAAAGCAAAAAGAAGATAATGTTGAAAGTAATGAATTGTAATAAGAGGATTACAATGAAGATGAAGATGATTCCTGTTTACCTTTATTGTATATGTATTTGTAAGAAAAAATGCAATGTGTATATGTACAAATTACATTTTCTTTATCAGTCAGCTCAAAGCAGATATATTATTAGGGGTTAGACAGCTTTTCATGAGGTTAAAAAGCAATCTGTAGCCACTTTCATGCTTTTATTCCGAATTATGAAGATTACATTAAATCTTGATTTGCTGTATAGATAGTTCATAAATAATTCATTGTTATTATTACTTGTCCATGTCCATTTGTTTTTTAGAGTATTTTGTACAGACAGAGCTGCAGGAAAATACATTATTTTGAATTTAAAGTTACCTGATTAATAAAGGGAGATTGTATACAAAGGAAAGAAAACTGTGTGCTTCCTATATCACAATAAAAAAAGAAAGAATATTTAATTAACAAAGAGTAAGCTTACACTTTTTTTATTTATTTTTGGTAAAACAGGGCAATAAAATCCTAGCAATTTGGTTTTATAGTAACAACTAATAAAAACAAAGAAGTCCTGTAAAACAGGAACAGTGTAGTGTGTCCTGAGAATATCCAGTGTAGTGTGTCCTGAGTAGAGGCCAGAATCTGTCCAAGATCTTTTTTGCAGTGTCCCATCCTGCATCGTAGTTAGCTACACATCTGATTGTTTTTTGGAGGCATACTTTCGGTTTATCCTCAAGGAGGATCTCACGTTCACTTAGAAGTGCTCTTTGATAAGCCTGTTTGAGGCATCTATTAGGGTACCCTCTGGCTTTAAATCTGGCTCTTAGTAAGGCAGCTTTCTGTACAAAGTCTTCAGAAGAGGAACAGTTCCTCTTCAATCTCAGGTACTGCCCCACTGGGATGCCTCTCTTAAGTGAAGTGGGGTGGTAGCTTCTCCAACTCAACATGTTGTTGGTGGATGTGGGCTTACGGTATAGAGTGGTATGGATCTGTAGTCCCTCCGTAATGGTGAATGTACAGTCAAGAAAGTTTAATGAAGATGTGCCTATCTCCATGGTCAAATGTAGGTTAAAATCATTTACATTTAGAATTTCCACAAACTCAGTAAAGAGTTATTTTGTGCCAGTCCATATTATAAGGATATCGTCTATGAAACGTTTCCATAAAAAGACGTTATCCATGAAGTGTTTCAAATGTTCTGCATGTACAATATGGTTCTCCCACCATCCCAGGTGCAGGTTAGCGTATGATGGGGCACAAGACGTCCCCATCGCTGTACCCCGCACCTGGTGGTAGAACCGATTGTTACAAAGAAAAAAATTATGAGTAAGTATAAACTGTAATAGGTCAAGAACAAAGGTCGTGTGTTGTGAATGTTGTGGGCCTCTTGTTTCGAGAAAGTAACCCACGTGATCAATGCCATTTTGGTGAGGTATGGAAGAATACAATGCCTCAACATCAAGACTACAGAGAATGGCTCCCTGTGGAACTTTCAAGGACTTTAGACACTTCAAGGTGTCCTTAGTGTCCTTTATATAAGAAGGTAACTTTTCTACATGAGGCCATAAAATTGTATCCACATATACACTCCCTTTGCATATGAAATTGTTTGAACCTTTTACAATTGGTCTGGCTGTTAATGTCTCATATTGTTTGTGGATTTTCGGAAGGCAGTAAAAGGTTGAGATCACTGGGTTTTTAACAAAAAATACTGTTGTATTCGTCCTTGGTAAGCACCCCCTGATCAAACGTGCTATCCAATAGAGTTTTATACTCCAACATAAAGTTCGGTGCAGGGTTAGATGTAAGTACTTTATAGGTGCTTTCATCGTTCAGTATGTTTTCAGCGATTTGGACATAGTGGGGTCTATTCAGAATGACAATGTTCCCCCCCCTTGTGTCTGCTCGTTTAATAATAATATGTTCATTTTCCCTTAGTTCACATAATGCTTTCCATTCTTTATTTGTAAGATTTTCCCTGGGTTTAACCATTAGAGTATCAACATTGAGATTCTTGATTATGTTGGTGGTAGATTCCACAAACATGTCGATGTTTTTAAAGTAACGGAAATTAGGAGTGAACTTGCTCTTTGGGTGCAGATCTGTATATGGTGGGGGGGAGCATTGTCATTGGATTCAAGAAGCGATAAGGCACTGATATTCCTTTGAATCAAAGCCTAGATCTCTAGCCTTTTTCTCATCTCTCACTTTAAAAAACTTATGAAGGGCAAGTACTAGGACGCATTGACATAGTGTGAATTTGCCGATAGCAATATAATAAACACTATCTTTGCGGTCTCGGCATTAAGCCCCGCCCATTCTCTACTGATAGGCTGTCCGACAGTTGATGGAGAGTAGGCACTTTCCAATCAAATCAGATGGGGGCGTGCAATGTAAACGCCCCCTACCCACGATCGGATTGGTTCTAGATTCCAGTTTATGGGGTATAAAGATGCGCGCAGGTGAGTTTCCTCGTTGATAGCCTTTGAGAAAGGCGCTAGTTTGAGCGCCGAAACGCGTTAGGCTTAAGATGAATTTTTAAACCACTTCACTGTTTATTTCTTAGCACTTTATTTGGGGTGTTTGAGTTTTGATGGGGAATTTTGTATAATTATATCTATGTTAACTAGGAAGGGCTTGGGACCTGTTCCAATATTTCCTAGTAAGATCTAGGACCAGCATTAGTTAGGTTTGACTAATTGAGTCATTAGAGCTATAGGGCATACTGACTCACAAAACTATTGGGTCAGAGAGACTTCCCTTTGAACTAGGTTCCTTTATGGGATTTTAGGCTTCTATCACTATTTTCTTATATAAGGTAGACATCCCTTCAGGTCTTTATCTATTTCTATAAGATCCTATACCAGGGCATTCCTGATATAAACTTTATTTGTAATTGCTGCTCATGAGCAACTAACCTTGCTTTATCCCATATTATTCTGGTGTCCCTTCCTAGTAAGATATCACATTTTTCCCCCTATTTTTGTGGGATTATGGCTGTGTGAGTTTTTTATTGTTTTGTTGATGTCTAGGATGTATTAATAAAATTATGTTTTTTATCAGTATTAGCTCACTCTGAGATATCCTACCTGTGTACCCTGGACATTCTGTCCTAGGGTTCCATTTCCATTTCTCTCTTTTGTTAGTAACAACTAATACAGAGTATAAATACTTACGATAGTGAGATTCCTATCGCTTGTTAGATCCGGGTATGGCAGCTGTCACTTCCCAAACCAGAGTCTCTTCTATTTGGCAGTAATTAGGTATAGGTTAGGAAAGGGTACAGGGAAGCAGTGCCTTCTGGGTGTCTTCAAACTCTCATGGTGGTAAGTATGGAAAATATGAGGACAAAAAACAGAATATAGTGTTGTATATTCTATATGTGGTGAGGTAAAATAAGAAAAATGCCACTTACAATTTTCTTGAGGTTATGTTAAGCTCCAGATATATGCGCTTGGGCAGTATGATCTCTGCCTGTGGATATGTCGTCAGTTTGGTTCCTTGTAGATGGTAGGTCAGGGTCAAGCGTCAGTTAGAGTGCCGAGCGTTTACGGGTATTTCCCTCCAAATTGCAGTGTCACAGATATTCACCAAATACATAAAATGAGAATAAAAACAGAAATATAGTGTGCTCTGCTTTGTTGCTATAAAAGCAAAATAAAAGGAGGTATACTCACAAAAGGAGGCTTTTTCAAACCCTTTGGGTGAAACGCGTTAGTGTTTTTATGTTACTGGTTGTATTATCTTTGTTTTAAATAAATACTAGTTTTTTTTATCTTACCTGGACCTTCCTGATTTTATCCCTGAAGATTTTATCAGGAGGAGCCACCACGGCTGACAATGAAAAACTACACCTACGCTACACAAGAATGAGCAAAAACCTAATTTTTGCTCTCCTTTTATGAGTATACCTCCTTTTATTTTGCTTTTATAACAACAAAGCAGAGAGCTCTATTTTTCTGTTTTTATTCTCATTTTATGTACTTGGTGAATATCTGTGACACTGCAATTTGGAGGGAAATATCCGTGAACGCTCGACACTCTGGAGCTTGATCCTGACCTACCATCTACAAGGAACCAAGCGGAGCGACATATTCACTGGCGGGGATCATACCGCCCAGGCGCATATATGAGAGTCAAATTATGTCAATTGGGATTTTTACCCACCTATCTTATAGACCTGCATAACCTGTTATTATTAGTATTAAACTCAGAGCTATGTTATTTAATTTTTTTATTATTTTATTTTAATTATATATATATTGTGAATTATGGTGGTATTGCTTTCCTATAGTATGATTATAGAATTCTTTATGATCTATACATTTTTATAAAAGTCCTTTGTTTCCTACTTTGTATTATATAAAGCTACATGTATTGGAATATGATTTTACTGACAAAACAGTAAAACATAATTTTTAGTTCAAAGCAATCAAAGTATTTGGTCTCCGAAGCCTACAGAGATGATTTTGTCTCTTCTGAAATTGCAAAGGCAATTTTCAACATACTGACATTTAAAAGAGGACATATATTATGTTCCTGTGTAACTGTGTATTGTGCATTAATTTGCTGGGGATGTTGCAAGCACAATATACAGATCAAATCTTCTCCTACACACAGATAAAATGTGTCCACTTTCAGGATCTTCCAAATATCAACTATATTACAAGGTAGCTGGATCACATTTGTTTTGATTTGATATTTTATATTAAAAATAACCACATAAAAGGTTAAATATTGGAAATCAAGGCATGAATTACATTTTAAACATGTGATAATGAGTTAAAAAACCATAATGATAGCTGACCTTAGGCTGACTATAACAAAAAATTGTGCCTGTTAATCACTGATCCCGCATGTTTAGCGTGGAAAATGCTTGGGGATTGCTTTCGGGGCACCTCATGCCTATTTGTGATACTTATGCGCACTACCAAACTAAAGAATTAAAAAAAAAAAAAAAAAATACCATAATGATAATCTGGCATAGTGATATGGAAGAATAAATAACATGGGGAAGATAGCAGAATTATGAGGTAACAGAGTAGAATTATTTGAAAAGGAGTTACATTTTGAAGAATAAATGAGATTCATCATGCGGCACTACTTTTGTTCATAGCTATCTGTTCTCCTGTGACTTTTCATAGTTTACAAGACATGAAAAGGTTGTCCCAAAGAGCTACACAAACGTGGCATGATGTCAATGCAACGCCTTTTATAATTTTACAAGGAAGAGGTTTTTTTGTGATTTCAGTAGCAAAAGTGTCAGAGTGTTATGCCATTGCTTACTATGGGAATATAAAATCTATATTTTTTTCCTTATTTGCTCAGATTCCCTTGTCAATTACAATTGTGCTCTTTATCATTGTTTTAAAATTCTTTCTTGCTCTTATTTCTGATTACATGAGCAGCAAACACATGCAGGATTACACCTTTTGATACCTTTGTGCACCTTCTGCCTACACCATTTTTTGAGCTCTTAAATTTAGCAAACATATTTCAGTTCGGGCACCATTTGCTTAAAAATGAACTCACCCTTTTCTGTCTTCATTTGCTTACTCTGTCTTTGTAATAGAAATATTTAATTTAGTGTTAACTGTATAATAAACAATACAAAAGGTCAACATTAAACACATACATGGATTAAAGGTAAGTTAAAGGTTAAATCATAGATCAATCATAGGCATGTCACATGTAATACGGCACTGACATTGTGCATGCAAACTCGCAACGGTACTCACATAACTGAGGGTTGCGTTATTTATAATCCTTATCATTATTAGTGCTTTTCTACTGCACCATATTGCTTAAGCATGGAAGTTTAAGAGGGAACTAGGGGAACAAAACTTGTGTGGACTGGTTGACAATTAAATTAGTTAAAGTAAAGCTGACTTTGTGTGCTATGCAAATGTTCTCGCTGCTTCAGTATATCTAACACTGTCGTATGTTCCCTTTATTCTACACTCACTAGTTATACATTTCTATGTCCTAGACTATATAACATAAGCTTCTGCCTGCTAGTAAGAAGGTAAGCAGAGTAGTGGCCAAGTGAGTGCTAGGGGACAGTCCTTAGAAAGCGTAGATTTAGCGCATCATTAGATGCATTTATGCCAAGCTCAGGGTGCTGTTGGCATGATTAGCAGGCAGTCTGACAAGCATTAACACAAGGTTGACCTTCTAATTCTAAGGGAAGACACACCCCCATCAGTGGCCTACCCTTTTACCCTGCTTCACCAGACACTGCAGTTAGGGGCTATGGATTTACTTGAAAGATAAAATTGGGAGATTATCATAGGGTATGTGATTTCTTATACAGTGAGGGGAAAAATGTATTTGATCCCCTGCTGATTTTGAACATTTGCCCACTGACAAAGAAATGATCAGTCTACAATTTTAATGAAATCAACAAGATTTCTGGCTCCCAGGTATCTTTTATACAGGTAACGAGTTGAGAGTAGGATCACTCTCTTAAAGGAAGTGCTCCTAATCTCAGCTTGTTACCTGTATAAAAGACATCTGTCAACAGAAGCAATCAATTAATCAGATTCCAAATTCTCCACTATGGCCAAGACCAAATAGCTGAGAGGGACAAGATTGTCAGGGACAAGATTGTAGACCTACACAAGCCTGGAATGGGCTACCAGAACATCACTAAGCAGCTTGGTGAGAAGGTGACAACAGTTGGTGTGATTATTGGCAAATGAAAGAAACACAAACTAACTGTTAGTCTCCCTCGGTCTGGTGCTCCATGCAAGATCTCACCTCGTGGAGTTTCAATGATCATGAGAGCAGTGTGGAATCAGCCCAGAACTACACGGGAGGATCTTGTTAAGAGGCATAACTGGAAACCACGGGGCCCCAGTGAAACAATTGTCCTGCCCCCCCCATACGTCTGCACCCGCCCCCCCCCCCGTAAGTCTACCCTTCCATACGTTGCACCCACACATGCAAACACACATACAGGCACACATACATACATGCATACAGACACACACATACATACAAACACACGCACACATACATACAAACACACACATACATTCATACATACAGACAAACACATACAAACATACACACAGGCACACATATACAGACACACAGACAGACAGACAGACACACATACATAGAAACACAGACAGACATACACACACACACACACACACACATACATACAAACACACACACACACACACACACACACACAGCCAGACATACATACAGACATACACACATACATACATGCACACATACACACAAACACATACATACATATAGACACATACATAAAACACACACATGCACACACACACATACATACAGACACAGGCAGACACACACATACAACCATACATACATACACACACAGACAGACATACACACACACAGACACACTAACACACAGATACACACACATACAGACACACATACATACAGACACAGGTAGACACACACATACAAACACACATACACATACATGCATACACACACACACACACAGAAAGACATATACACACACAGACACACACACACACATACAGATACACACACATACAGACACACATACACAAACACACACAGACAGACAGGCACATACATACAAACAAACACAAGTCACCCTCCTCTTTCCTAGCTTTTAGGTACAGGAGGGTGACTTCCCTGGGGTCCAGTATTGGCTCAGCCTGATGGGAGTCAGAGTTCCCACTCTGACTCCCTCCTCCTTCCTCCTGCGCGGCTCCTGGTGTAAGCTGGGAGGAAGTGACCGGGGCAGTCATACATTTCCAAAGGGTGGCCCTAACAGCATGGGCCACCAGATGGGCCACTTTAATGCTGCCCCGGTGGCTCTACTGCATGGGCCGGGGTCGCAACACATGGTGGCGGGCCCCGGTCGCATCTGCGACCTCTGCGACCGTGGTAGTTTTGTCACTGTCTGGTGGTTTGGAGCCAACCCTCTCAGGTTTGTTCTCTGGTCTCCACCTTCATAATGTTTTGATGGAGGACCCCAATCTCCACTTGAGCCTCTTTCAGGTTCAACTTTTTTAATTATATTAACTTATGAAGACTTTCCATGAATTCTAAGCTTAATACTATTGAACACAATTTTAATGAATATAAGAATTGTAATGTTCAGATATAATGATAGTTAGCAAGGAGTTTCGTGGAACCTTAGTAAATATATACATTACCCATGGTTTTGATGATGTATAGAATGGAAAATGTATATATATATATATATATATATATATATATATATATATATATATATTGTAATCTTATACAACTGTTAAAATACACTATTCTGGCATTTATTATCTACATAGTAACTGATAACAATGTAACTAGAATAGACAAACTTGGAATGCAGCCCTGTTGGAATTATTTTTCCATATGAATTATTTTCGTCTAAATTTGGTGTACAAGTCACAACTTCCTAGGTAGTACTCCCCTTTATAAGTTGTCAAATTTCAGAAAAAAATATTGAAATTATTAATAATCCTTTAAAAGACAAGAACAAAATTTTGTTTTTACAGATGTTATGATGTATTTGTCTGGTACATAGACAAACAATCATGTTTTCAAGGGGAGATTTGTTTTTAATTCTTTACTGTCAAGATATTTACTCATTCAATAAAAAGGATAATTTGATCAGTAGATCATTCCAGCACTCTACATCAGTCACTAAGAAGCAAAAGGGATTGTAGAGGATAAATAAAAGATTACTGAAAAGTTCAGTAAACATTGTATTTATTAAACTCGAGATCATGTGATGTTTACTCACAATTCTCACAGTGGCTCATCTGACTAGTTTCAAATTTATTAATTCTTCCACACTTTCTTTTCATATCATGTTTTTCATTAAATTATTTCAGATTCTATTAAAACATACATATATAAAATCTTAATACTAAACTCAGGATTTTATCCATGTCAAAAATTTAAGATTGAAGAAGAAAGAAACACTAATACAGAACTGACCAAAGATTATCAGAATATTTTCTGGATAACAGTCCACCATAGAAAACTAAACAAGTTTTAGCTCAATGATATTCTAATGGAAAAAGTTAGCTATATGTTGTTTAAGCTCTGATGAGCAAGCAAATATCCATATGGCAGGTTCAGACTGGCCATCAGGCAAACCAGGCAAATGTCCCATGGGTCATGATGGCCATGGGCTGAGGCCCGACAGGGGAGGTCAGGTGATCTCTGATATCCAAGAGCCAGTCTTGTTGTGTGCGATGATGGGCTGGTGGGGAGATCAAAGATCTCCCTCACTGTACCATTGGCACTGAAATCTGGAGAGCAGAGAGGAGGACCCAGCTTTGTCAGGTTCTCTATGCTTGAGACAAACAAAATAGGTAGATTGGGGGTGAATAGTTTTTTCTTTTTTGTGTTCTCATATTGGTGGATAAGGAGAGATTTCCACACTAGTGTGGCAGCTGCTTTAAGATTTATATTTGCTTTATTGGTTTAAGCGCCTAATATAAGCACAGATCACTTTTTAAATATCTATGCTCAAGAGAACTCTAGCCAGAGGAGCTGCTTATAATGTCCCTCCTCCCAGGCCAAAGGTAAAAAGAGTAAGGTATGACGTTTATTTTTTAATAAAATATATATATATATATATATATATATATATATATATATATATATATATGTATATATATATATATTTGCCTCCATCTGCCCCCACACAAACACAAAATAGGCCTATATCTCCCATCATATTCACATACTGCACCCCTCATATCTCACACACACTGTAACCCTCAAAAACATGCTGCACACCTCACACACACACGCTGCACCCGTCACATACACATTGCACCACTCAAACACTGCACCCTTCACACGCACTGCAACATTTACATAATACATTCTATACACATGCACTTTAGATCCCCTAAACACACATTAGATCATCTACATACTCTCTGGATCCTCTACACACTCTACACCAGTTTACACACTGTGAATCCTCTATACAATCTAGATCCCTTACAAACACAATAGAAGCCTTATAGACACACACTAACCAAACTACACACACACACTACATTCTATATACACAATGCCCTCTATATACACACACTCTCTCACTCTCTGCAGCCTGTAGTCACACATATTACACCTCAATCTACACACATGCAATCCCACAAGCATCCTCCAAACACTTGCACAAAATGCTTTCTAGGCCCATTTGTCCTCTGATTTTACACTTATGGAGACCCCAGAGGCAAGTCACAAGCAAACATAGCTCAAGTGTATCCCTAAATTTACTTGCACTGTGCAGAACAAATACAGACAGTTTTCTTGTGAAGAAGTCTTCAGCAGGGCCCGTGCATTGTCTGCCCTGGAAGAGCATTGAACCAACATACTCACTCATTGGTGATGACAAAACCCCTCTGGCCTGACCCCATCTCACTGGGCTGCTGTGAATAAAAAATTCCTGGACTGAACTTATTTCCTGGGCCTGCCATACGATAACATATTGGCCCCTTCACTGCAAAGCAATTTGCCAAGAATTGACTGCCAGAAACTGGTGTATTTGTGTCCTGGATAATAATGAATGATTTCACTTTTCATAGATAGGATCGATAACATTTTAAAAACAGTTTATGGAAATGTCAAGTTATATTTAAGGACATTGACATTGTTTCCTACAAATTTAATAATCCATATATTTTGTCCCCCCTCTCCCTCCCCCTCCCCCTCCCCCTCCCTCCTTCTCCTTCTCCCTCCCTCCTTTTCCCTGCCTCTCCCTCTTCCTCCTTTCCTCTCCCTTCCCCTCCCTCTCCCTCTCCCTCCCCTCTCCCTCCCCTCTCCCCCTCTCCCCCACAGCCCCCATCCCTACCCCTCTCCCCCCTCTCTCCTCCCTCTCTCACCCTCTCTCCCCCCTGTCCCCCTTCTCCCACCCTCTCCCTCTCTCTCTCTCTCTCTCTCTCTCTCTCTCTTTCTCTCTCTTCTACAATGTATTCATGTTCAGGTGAGTGCAGCCCTCTTGGTTTCATATGTAAATATTCACTATTCAACCTTGCACTGCAGAGAGCCACACGAGGAAGGATTTCACAAGTAACTGGGTTATTCTCATACAAGCAGACATTAGATTGCTAGGTAGTGATGTCCCGAACGGTTCACTGGCGAATAGTTCCTGGCGAACATAGCATGTTCACGTTGGCCACCGCGGGCGAACACATGCGATGTTCGGTCCGCCCCCTATTCTTTATCATTGAGTAACCTTTGACCCTGTATCTCACAGTCAGCAGACACATTCCAGCCAATCAGCAGCACACCCTCCCTAGCAGACCCTCCCACCTACTGGACAGCATCCATTTTAGATTCATTTGGAAGCTGCAACCATTTTATTTTATTTTTTCAATTTTTGTAAAAAAAAATTGTGCATAAAAATGTTAGAAGCAGATACTCCCCCCATACACTCTGTATTACTGCAGATATTCCCCCCAGACACTCTGTGTTACTGCAGATACTCCCTCCAGACACTCTGTGTTACTGCAGATACTCCCTCCAGACACCCTGTGTTACTGCAGATACTCCCTCCAGACACCCTGTGTTACTGCAGATACTCCCTCCAGACACTCTGTGTTACTGCGGATACTCCCTCCAGACACCATGTGTTACTGCAGATACTCCCTCCAGGCACTCTGTGTTACTGCAGATACTCCCTCCAGACACCCTGTGTTACTGTAGATACTCCCTCCAGACACTCTGTGTTACTGCAGATACTCCCTCCAGACACTCTGTGTTACTGCATATACTCCCTCCAGACACCATGTGTTACTGCAGATACTC
The DNA here is from genome assembly GCF_036172605.1 of Pelobates fuscus. Taxonomy (NCBI): domain Eukaryota; kingdom Metazoa; phylum Chordata; class Amphibia; order Anura; family Pelobatidae; genus Pelobates; species Pelobates fuscus. Next base: position 70,483,167 of record NC_086320.1, on the reverse strand, counting down.
CCTCCAGGCACTCTGTGTTACTGCAGATACTCCCTCCAGACACCCTGTGTTACTGCAGATACTCCCTCTAGACACTCTGTGTTACTGCAGATACTCCCTCCAGACACTCTGTGTTACTGCAGATACTCCCTCCAGACACTCTGTGTTACTGCAGATACTCCCTCCAGACACCCGGTGTTACTGCAGATACTCCCTCCAGACACTCTGTGTTACTGCAGATAATCCCTCCAGACACTCTGTGTTACTGCAGATACTCCCTCCATAGACCATGTGTTACTGCATATACTCCCTCCAGACACCCTGTGTTACTGCAGATACTCCCTCCAGACACTCTGTGTTACTGCAGATACTCCCTCAAGCTACTCTGTGTTACTGCAGATACTCCCTCCAGACACTCTGTGTTACTGCAGATACTCCCCCCAGACACCCTGTGTTACAGCAGATACTCCCTCCAGACACTCTGTGTTACTACAGATACTCCCTTCAGAAACCCTGTGTTACTGCAGATACTCCCTCCAGACACTCTGTGTTACTGCAGATAGTCCCTCCTGGCACTCTGTATTACTGCAGATACTCCCTCCAGACACCATGCGTTACTGCAGATACTCCCTCCAGACACCCTGTGTCACTGCAGATACTCCCTCCAGACACCCTGTGTTACTGCAGATACTCCCCCCAGACACTCTGTGTTACTGCAGATACTCCATCCAGACACTCTTTGTCACTGCAGATACTCCCTCCAGACACCCTTAGTTACTGCTGATACTTCCTTCAGACACTCTGTGTTACTGCAGATACTCCCTCCAGACACCATGTGTTACTGCAGACACTCCCTCCATACACCCTGTGTTACTGCAGATACTCCCTCCAGACACTCTGTATTACTGCAGATACTCCCTCCAGGCACCCTGTGTTACTGCAGATACTCCCCCCCAGACACCCTGTGTTACTGCAGATATTCCCTCCATACACTCTGTGTTACTGCAGATACTCCCTCCAGACACCCTGTGTTACTGCAGATACTCCCTCCATACACTTTGTGTTACGGCAGATACTCCCTCCAGACACCCTGTGTTACTGCAGATACTCCCTCCAGACACCCTTAGTTACTGCTGATACTTCCTTCAGACACTCTGTGTTACTGCAGATACTCCCTCCAGACACCATGTGTTACTGCAGACACTCCCTCCATACACCCTGTGTTACTGCAGATACTCCCTCCAGACACTCTGTATTACTGCAGATACTCCCTCCAGGCACCCTGTGTTACTGCAGATACTCCCCCCCAGACACCCTGTGTTACTGCAGATATTCCCTCCATACACTCTGTGTTACTGCAGATACTCCCTCCAGACACCCTGTGTTACTGCAGATACTCCCTCCATACACTTTGTGTTACGGCAGATACTCCCTCCAGACACCCTGTGTTACTGCAGATACTCCCTCCAGACAACCTGTGTTACTGCATATACTCCCCCCACACACCCTGTGTTACTGCAGATACTCCCTCCAGACACCAAGTGTTACTGCAGATACTCCCTCCAGACACTGACACAGAGCAGAATAGGGACTGTTCCCCCTACATAGGGTCACTTGGCAGATATGGATTGACACCTATCCTAAGGATCCCTGATAGACACTGACACAGAGCAGAATAGGGACTGTTCCCCCTGCATAGGGTCACTTGGCAGATATGGATTGACACCTATCCTCAGGGACCCTGATACACACTGGGGGGGGCACCTACTGTCCTCCCCCCTGCCCCCACCCCTGCGCGGTGGGTGGGGGCCATAAATCACAATGGGGGGACCTACTGTCCTCCCCCGGCCCCCAACCCTGCACGGTGGGTGGGGGCCATAAAAATAATGAGGGGGGGACCTACTGCCCTCCCCCACGGCCCCCACCCCTGCGCGGTGGGTGGGGGCCATAAAAATAATGAGGGGGGAGGGCTCCGCACAGACTGAGCTCTGCAGGGCGGGGAAGGCTTATAAAGCCTTGCCACACCCTGCAATTAGGCTAAGAACACTCTGATTGGCTGGTTTAAGCCAATCAGAGTGCTCTTTGTCATTTTACACAGCGTGGGAAAATGCTAAAGAACTTTCCCACGCTGTCTAAAATGACACAGAACACTCTGATTGGTTAGATTCCAAGCCCACCAATCAGATTGCTCTTTGTCATTTTACACAGCGTGGGAAAATTCCAAAGAACTTTCCCACGCTGTGTAAAATGACACAGAACACTCTGATTTGTTAGATTCCAAGCCCACCAATCAGAGTTCTCTTTGTCATTTTACACAGCGTGGGAAAATTCCAAAGAACTTTCCCACGCTGTGTAAAATGATACAGAACACTCTGATTGGTTAGATTCCAAGCCCACCAATCAGAGTGCTCTTTGTCATTTTACACAGTGTGGGAAAATTCCAAAGAACTTTCCCACGCCTTGTAAAATAACACAGAACACTCTGATTGGTTAGACTCCAAGCCCAGCAATCAGAGTGCTCTTTGTCATTTTACACAGCGTGGGAAAATTCCAAAGAACTTTCCCACGCTGTATAAAATGACACAGAACACTCTGATTTGTTAGATTCCAAGCCCACCAATCAGAGTTCTCTTTGTCATTTTACACACCGTGGGAAAATTCCAAAGAACTTTCCCACGCTGTGTAAAATGACACAGAACACTCTGATTGGTTAGATTCCAAGCCCACCAATCAGAGTTCTCTTTGTCATTTTACACAGCGTGGGAAAATGCCAAATAACTTTCCCACGCTGTGTAAAATGACACAGAGCACTGTGATTGGTGGGCTTGGAATCTAACCAACCAGAGTGCTCTGTGTCGTTTTACACAGCGTGGGAAAGTTCTTTGGAATTTTCCAACGCTGTGTAAAATGACAAAGAGCACTCTGATTGGCTTAAACTAGCCAATCAGAGTGTTCTTAGCCTAATTGCAGGATGTGGCAAGGCTTTATAAGCCTTCCCCCGCCCTGCAGAGCTCAGTCTGCGCGGAGCCCTCCATGGGTGAAGATGGATTATTTTTTTGCGCTGGTTTTTTTTTTTATTGCGTCGGTTCTTATGGCTTTTTATTTGGCCTTTTTTGGGGCTGAAAAAAGAAGATTTTAGAAAAAAGAAGACGTCAAATGGTAAGTTTAATTTTTCTTTACAGGTTTGTTATTTTATTCCCCCTTCACTATTTTTTAGGGTGAGGGGGGTAGGTAGCGGGTAACTTTTTTGGGGGTGGGTGACTTTGATTGGGGGGGATTTTTTTTTAGGGCCCCCACCCACCACTCAGGGGTGGGGGCTGGGGGGGGAGGACAGTAGGTCCCCCCTCAATTTTTTTATGGCGCCCACCCACCGCGCAGGGTGGGCGCCAGGGGGGAGGACAGTAGGTCCCCCCTCATTATTTTATGGCCCCCACCCACCACACAGGGGTGGTGGCGGGGGGAGGACAGTAGGTCCTCCCCCCATTGTGATTTATGGCCCCCAACCACCACGCAGGGGTGGGGGCAGGGGGGGAGGACAGTAGGTCCCCCCCTCAATTTTTTTATGGCGCCCACCCACCGCGCAGGGTGGGCGCCAGGGGGGAGGACAGTAGGTCCCCCCTCATTATTTTATGGCCCCCACCCACCACGCAGGGGTGGTAACGGGGGGATGACAGTAGGTCCTCCACCCATTGTGATTTATGGCCCCCACCCACCGCGCAGTGGTGGGGGCCGGGGGGAGGACAGTAGGTCACCCCCTCATTATTTTTATGGCCCCCACCCACCACGCAGGATTGGGGGTGGGGGGAGGACAGTAGGTCCCCCCCAGTGTGTATCAGGGTCCCTGAGGACAGGTGTCAATCCATATCTGCCAAGTCACCCTATGTAGGGGGAACAGTCCCTATTCTGCTCTATGTCAGTGTGTATCAGGGATCCTTAGGATAGGTGTCAATCCATATCTGCCAAGTGACCCTATGTAGGGGGAACAGTCCCTATTCTGCTCTGTGTCAGTGTGTATCAGGGATCCTTAGGATAGGTGTCAATCCATATCTGCAAGTGACCCTATGTAGGGGGAACAGTCCCTATTCTGCTCTGTGTCAGTGTGTATCAGGGATCCTTAGGATATTTGTCAATCCATATCTTCCAAGTGACCCTATGTAGGAGGAACAGTCCCTATTCTGCTCTGTGTCAGTGTGTATCAGGGTCTCTGAGGACAGGTGTCAACCCATATGTCAAGGTGTCAATATGTCATATGTCAGGTGTCAATCCATATCCATTGTGATTTAGGAATGTTAGGTGATTTATGCCCTTTATGGATTAAAACCAGACTCTGCATCAACTGTGTAATTTTCCATGGGAGTTTTGCCATGGTTCCCCTCCGGCATGCCACAGTCTAGGTGTTAGTCCCCTTGAAACAACTTTTCCATCACTATTGTGGCCAGAAAGAGTCCCTGTGGGTTTTAAAATTCGCCTGCCCATTGAAGTCTATGGCGGTTCGCCCGGTTCGCCGGTTCGCGAACATTTGCGGAAGTTCGAACCGAAAATTTTGTGTTCGCGACATCACTATTGCTAGGATAGGATCTACATGCAAATGCAATGTATTATCACATACTGTAACTAAACCCCCATTTTTTTTTACCTAAGTCAGGTGGTTTTAACACACTATTACATTTTGTAAACTTCGAAGTTGGTCATGTGTCATGGTAATTTGACAACATATGCATATGCAACATGTTTTGTGTATTGTATATGTTGCCAAATTAGAATAACATTGCTCATAAAAGGTCTAGATGATTTTTGGAAATAGGACTTTATAGGCTACAATATTGTAGCAGTTAAAAGCGTGTTGATCCAAGGAGATATCTCATTGCCATTCTGAAATCAAGAATACATTTTCCTGTTTGGAGCACAACTGGAAATGGCTTCAAATTGTTTTGTTTTTGTATTCTTTTGGTTCAACCGTAGAAACAGTTGCATGGATCGTTGAACTTGATGATCTTGACTCTTTTTTTTTCACCCTAGGTTACCATGTTGCTATGTTATTAGATAGGTATCTGCTCTCTAGTTGCTATTTGCAGCAGCTGCTATTAATTCCACTCTGGAGAGAACTGAATTAAAATTGTGATAGCTGAATATAGCAAGTGTTCTCTAGGAGCTTAAGTCAAATTAATCTTGGGCAGACCATTACATGCATAACCTGGTGCAACCCAGGTATTTTTATTATTATTATTATTGTATGGTGGCAAACCATATTTTTACCAGATGACTTGTTTAAATAAAACTAATGTAAAACGATAAATATAATGCACAGAATACCAGCCAAGAAAAAATTTCATAATTATAGCTTTGTGTTAGTTAAAATAAATAATTGATTCAAAATTGTTTTTTCTTTCATATAAGCATAAACATTGTGTTTCATTTTAGCAATAAAAACAGAAATGAATAGGAGTTTAAAATAAATCACATCATAAAAGAAAGCTTTATAAAAAAAATATATATAAATAAAAATGATTCAAGTAATTGAAAATATAAATCACCTTAGATTTCGAGTAATAGAATATGAGTCTGGCAGGAAAGGAAAGCTTGTTTGTTTTCCCTTCGAGAGTAAGTGAAGTGTTTCTAAAAATGGTTCTATTGTTTGTTTAAGCATGCTTTCTGTATAGTGACTGTTGCACCCCCAACCTTCACATATTAAAAAAAAAAATCTCTTTACTTTAAAATATAAATATAATGAAGTTTATTTTTCCAATTCTCCACATGAATAGGTCTCCAGCCTCCAGCTTGAGTTGTGTTTTATTTTTATTTTTTTTGTAGTACTGGGTATCTCACATGAGGTACATTTGTCTGATTATAAATAAGAGGGCCTAAATGTAACATTTGTGGCACAGAGAGGAAAGGACTTTTGGTAAGTAGATATTCTCTCTATTTGTCCATCCAGGTATTTACACCTTTTGGATGTATTATTTAAAGTGCTTGTTGTGGTTTTTATATGTCGAGACCCTACAAATTACTGGTCTTCTTTAAGTAGCTCTCTGTGATGATACAGTCAGCTTGGCACAGCCGAATAATTCTTGAATAATTGGCACAGCCGAGTAATTCTTGATTCCACTTGGAGACTTGTTCATCCTTGTAATAGTTTTGGCCATTTCCTGTATTCTCCTTGATATTTATCTCCACAGTCAGAAACCAACTGAATCCAAATCCTGTGTAATTATATATATATAGTATTGCAGGAGACTTTGCTAATTATGCATGTGGTACTGAAACTCTAGCACCAATATTCGTATACACCGCATTATGTAGAGAGAGCATAGATGCCTTCAACATTGAGGCAAAGAATTTCTCAGTGATTGGATGTCAGCCAGCCTTTTCTGACCTCTAGGAATGGAGATGTTCTTGCCCAAGTATTCAGAAGCAGCTAGATTGAACAACTTGGAATATTCTTCAAAAAAAGACAGACACAACCCATATAAATCATAGGTGTATGTGATTTATGAACAATACGTCTTTATTGCACAATATTTTTGGAGGAGTGGGGCTTTTTTTTTGGCAGATGTGTAACTGCTCATATTGGACATTTTTGGGACTATAGATTCCCTTTAACACATTTTTTTTTGGGGGGGGACTATTGCTTCCCTTCATTTGCTGTGGCCACTGCAGCTGCTTGCTCCACCTTCCAAGACATTATCATGCCTGGAGATGTCTTCCACAATCTCTTCCATTACAATGCTTATCATAGAGAAGCATTGGATTAGATATATGCATGCATGGCTAAATGCCATGCTCTTCCCATCAAATGCTGTTATGAGCAATATTTAAATGCAGGATCAACTTTCACTCAGTTATGGAAGAGTCAGGAAAACAGCCACTAGAGGTGTATTCAACCCTAGTAGTTTCTACTAAGCTTCAATGTTTTAGATTGCAGATTTAAAATGATAGGAACACTGTCCGAGTGGTCTGGATGACTTTTAGATTTTCAATATCCTGTCTTTTATAGCACGGTGCCTTCATGACTGAGAAGTCACAACATTTACAGGTTGTTTCTGCATTCTGTAGAGTTAGACTTTAACAGTTTGTGGTGGGCTCTATAGAAGTCAATGCCTGAAATTATAAAAATAATTCTTCTTGATTTAACCCCTTAAGGACACATGACATGTGTGACATGTCATGATTCCCTTTTATTCCAGAAGTTTGGTCCTTAAGGGGTTAAGGCAGTTTCTTAGAAAAATCTGTGACCACTCACTTCTGTAATCAATGGTTTGAAGTGACAATTAAATAAAAATGCTCTTCTAACTTAAAATCAAGGCTTAAATGAGTGAAAAATACTGTGCCACAAGTTCCATTATTGACTAGGTTGGTGAGTTAGTCCATAACATAAAACTGGTGCCAGCTCCTTCAACGCTGTCCTAACTATTAGTGTGGTAAATTGCCAGTCTAAAGTTAAGCCAATAGGGATTCTGCTGCCCCACTTAGTAAGACATTATGCATTTGGCTGTAAATTGCATGCTTTTATTTTTTCATTTATTATCTCCCCTGACTGTATTTGTCCTCCAAGTCCACGCAACATATTTTTTTGAAAATCGGGTTGTCACTACCTCCTTCTATCCTTTCTCCACCACTTTTGATCTTGTGCCTGCCTACTAGGATACATTACATGCCAAGCACTCAAAATCAATGCAGTTGTACTAGGCACACACAATGCTAGGTGAAGGGCTAGAGAGCATTGTGAGAATTGAGATGAGGGACACGATGGGCAGGTATTGTGGGAAAGTGGGATTTGACCAAGGAAGTAAAGCCTGCCTTAAACTCCACTCTTTGTCACGTTTTGTCAACCAGATTTAAAAAAATAAAGTAATCCCTAGTTTGCCTTATGTGTTTTAGGAGAAAAAGATCAGAAACAATGAAAAGAAAAACAGATTATGAGTATGGTAGAGAAGAGAAATAAATTGAAAAATTAATAAAAATAATTTGGAGTGACAGAGCCCGCTTTAGAGATTATTAAAGTCATGTGTGTAGCTTGATTTGTGTGGAATAAAATTTCTTCTGAAGTCCAGCAAGATTTGTAGGTATTACAATATCTGCAGCTAGCATGCAATAACAGTTACTTCGACTTAGATAATTTGTATTACATAATGTATAAACCATATATTGTTTTCCTCTGACTTTACAAGTACACCTGAAAACCATTAGGTTATCATTCAGTTAGTTCATTAAGTGTATAGCAACTGATTTTTTTTATGACTTTTTTCATTTTATATAGAAATATAAATTTAGTTGTCTACATGTTTGTATTCCTGACACTATAGTGTTCCTTTAGTCAAATTAAAGAAACATTCTGGTCACCATAACAACTTCATCTAAATGAAAATGCGATGATGCCAGGAAGCCCCTGAAGCCCCCACTCTCAAATGGTTTAACCCAAAAGACTTCCTCCAGCTCCTCCAGCTTTCATTGTCCGCAGGAATTTTTCCAGGGGGCAGGGCATAATGGTAATGACATCCATGCTTGGTCCCTTTTTGACAGTGTCATGAAGGGGAGGAGCATAGTCATTATCACATAAAGCCAGGGTGAATAGCATTTTCACAACTATGGTGTCAAGAATACATGTTTGTATTCCTGACACTATATTGTTCATTTAGGCAAATTAAAGAAACATTCTGGTCACCATAACAACTTCATCTAAATGAAAATGCGATGATGCCAGGAAGCCCCTGAAGCCCCCACTCTCAAATGGTTTAACCCAAAAGACTTCCTCCAGCTCCAGATTTCCAGGTCGCTCAGTGGTATTTGGCTTCTGAAACAGAGTGTCAGGAAGTGCAGATTGTGGTCAGGCAGGGGTGCTACAGATAGAGTGGGAAGTTGATGCTCTAAGCCAATCGCTAGTTCCCGGTTCATAAAAATGTTTTACTTTTTTATGAATGGGGAGCTACTGATTGGCTTAGAGTGCCAGCTGACCGCTCTAGCCAATCAGCGACACCCCTCCCCAGCGGCCCTCTGTACTTCCTGACACTCAGTAAATAAAAGTGAACACATTAACACTGATAATTTTTTTACCTTATGAGAAGGTCCAAAGTTTCCCTGCCAGGCCCAGGTACCAAAGCCTTATGATGTGGTGACCAGAATAAAGTGGAGGGTTCACTTCACTTGTCCTTCCTGCTCCAATCTCCTTTTCTTCTCCTTAATTTGACAACGTCTTCTTTTTCTTCTGACACTGTCTTCTCCCCTCCTTGGCTCCTTCTGCTCCTTTACCTTTCTGCTACTTTCTGCTTATTATGCTCCCCCTTCTGCTCCTGTCTCTCTCTGATCTTTCTGCTCCTTGCAGACCCTTTCTGCTCCTTCTCCTACTTTACCTTTGTGCTCCTTGCTACCCTTTTCTGCTCCTTCTCGTACTTTACCTTTGTGCTCCTTCTGATTCTTTCTGCTCCTTTACTTTTGTGCTCCTTCTGTCCCTTTCTGCTCTTTGCAGACCCTTCCTTCTCCTTGCAGACCCTTCCTACGCATTGCTACACCTTGCAGACCCTTCCTTCTCCTTGCAGACCCTTCCTGCTCATTTCTGTTCCTTCGCCTACTTCACCTTTGTGCTCCTTCTGTCCCTTCCTGCTCCTTGCTGCTATTTTCAGCTCCTTGCTGACCCTTTCTGCTCCTTCTACTTTACCTTTGTGCTGCTTTACCTTCCAGCTCCCTGCTGACTCTTCCTGCTCCTTGCTGACCCTTCCTGCTCCTTGCAGACCCTTCCTTCTCCTTGCAGACCCTTCCTTCTCCTTGCAGACCCTTCCTTCTCCTTGCAGACCCTTTGTGCTCCTTGCAGACCCTTCCTGCTCATTTGTGTTCCTTTGTGCTCCTTCTCCTCCTTTACCTGTTGTGGTCCTTGCTGTCCCTTCCAGATCCTTGCTGCCCCTTTCTCCTCATTTCTATCCCTTCTCCTTTCTGCTCCTTCTCTTACTTCACCTCCCCCATCTCTTACTTAACTGATCTATAGGCTGTCTTCCCCCCCATCCCTCACTTACCTGATCTATGGGCTGTCTCCCCCCATCCCTCACTTACCTGATCTATAGGCTGTCTCCCCCCATCCCTCACTTACCTGATCTATAGGCTATCTCTGCCCCCCATGCCTTACTTTGATGATCTGTAGGCTATCTCTGCCCCCCATGCCTCACTTCCCTGATCTGTAGGCTCTCTCTGCCCCCCATATGCCGCACTTCCCTGATCTGTAGGCGCTCTCTGCCCACCATATGCCTCACTTCCCTGATCTGTAGGCTCTCTCTGCCCCCCCTCTATTCCACCCTACCCCCATATGCCTCACTTCCCTGATCTCTAGGCTATCTCTGCCCCAGGGCCGGCGCTACCATAAGGCGGCACAAGCAGCCGCCTTAGGGCGCATGGACCCGAGGGGCGCAAAAATGTCCGAGTGACCGGCAGGAGCACGGAGAACTCCGCTCCCGCCGGTCAATTTCTGCAGCAATCTGCCCAGGAAACTTGCAGCCACTGAGGAAAGGGGGCGGAACAACGAGGAGCGACCGCGGCGAATATCTTCCTAAGCTACAGGCTGCTGGGATATGTGACATCATATCCCGGCGGCCAACTGCTGTGGAGAGAGGAGGGAAGCTACAACAGTGCAGCGGGACCTATAAGCAACTATAAGAAACAGTAAGTGTGTGTAAGAGTTAGTGTGTGTGTGTTAGAGCCAGTGTGTGTGTCTGTGTAAGAGTTAGTGTGTGTGTGTTAGAGCCAGTGTGTGTGTCTGTGTAAGAGTTAGTGTGTGTGTTAGAGCCAGTGTGTGTGTCTGTGTAAGAGTTAGTGTGTGTGTGAGAGCCAGTGTGTGTGTGTAAGAGTTAGTATGTGTTAGTGTGTGTTAGAGCCAGTGTGTGCATGTAAGAGTTAGTGTGTGTGTGTTAGAGCCAGTGTGTGTCTGTGTAAGAGTTAGTGTGTGTCTGTGTGTATAAGAGTTAGTTAGTGTGTGTGTGAGAGACTGTGTGTTACAGCCAGTGAGTGTGTATTAGCAGTGTGTGTAAGAGACTGTGTGTGTCTGTTAGAGCCAGTGAGTGTGCATACGCAGTGTGTGTGTGTGTGTAAGCAGTATGTGTGTAATGGTCAGTGTGTGTGTGTGTCTGTTAGAGCCAGTGAGTGTGTATAAGCAGTGCAAGTGTGTAAGAGACTGTGTGTGTTTGTGTGTAAGCAGTATGTGTGTAATGGTCAGTGTGTGTGTGTCTGTTAGAGCCAGTGAGTGTGTATAAGCAGTGAAAGTGTGTAAGAGACTGTGTGTGTGTGTGTGTGTGTGTGTGTAAGCAGTATGTGTGAATGGTCAGTGTGTGTGTGTCTGTTAGAGCCAGTGAGTGTGTATAAGCAGTGCAAGTGTGTAAGAGACTGTGTGTGTGTGTGTGTGTGTATAAGCAGTGTGTGTGTGTGTAAGCAGTATGTGTGTAACGGTCAGTGTGTGTATGTGTATGTGTATGAGCGAGTGAGTGTGTGACGCAAGGGGGTAAAGAAAAGTGGGAAGAAGACACAAAACACATAAAAAAGAATGCCAGACAGGGGATACAATATACAAAAAGGGAAAACAAGAGAAAAAGGTAGTAAACTGCACAAAAATGGGTAAGAAGGGCAAAAGTGGGAATATTAGACAGACAGGTGAAGATAAATTTTGGGGGCAGCAAAATGTGTCTTCGCCTGTGTAGACAGAAGTCATTGCACCGGCCCTGCTCTGCCCCCCCATATGCCTCACTTCACTGATCTCTAGGCTATCTCTGCCCCCACACCCCCATATGCCTCACTTCACTGATCCCTAGGCTATCTCTGCCCCCCCATATGCCTCACTTCACTGATCTGTAGGCTATCTCTGCCCCCCATATGCCTCACTTCACTGATCTGTAGGCTATCTCTGCCCCCCATATGCCTCACTTCACTGATCTGTAGGCTATCTCTGCCCCCCATATGCCTCACTTCCCTGATCTGTAGGCTCTCTCTGCCCCCCCTCTATTCCACCCTACCCCCATATGCTTCACTTCACTGATCTGTAGGCCATCTCTGCCCCCCATATGCCTCACTTCACTGATCTGTAGGCTATCTCTGCACCCCCATATGCCTCACTTCCCTGATCTCTAGGCTCTCTCTGCCACCCCCATGCCTCACTTACCTGATCTGTAGGCTATCTCTGCCCCTCCATGCCTCACTTACCTGATCTGTACGCTATCTCTGCCCCCCCATGCCTCACTTACCTGATCTGTAGTCTGTCTCTGCTGGCTGCATGTGGTACTCCCCTGCAGATTCAGTCAGAGAGAAGCAGGGATGAGATGCAGCTCCCTGTCCCTGTCTCTCTCTATACATACCGGCACCAGTATTGTACTGTATTTTCAAATTTACTTGAAAATCAGCAGAACAAGCTGAAAAATGCGGGGGGGGGAGGGGGGGGTGCAAGTGCTCTCCTTTGCCCCCCCTCTCTCCCCCTGTGGACGCCCATGATGACAGTGCTTTTGCCTAAATAACATCTTGATTGAGGCAAGCTATATACAGTATATAAAATAAGATTGTAGAATTGGGAAAAGTCCCATAACAAAACTGGTAAATATGTACATGATGGGGAAAGTACATGATAATTGATGAGATTTTGTTTTAATAAACCAGGAACTGACAAGTACATTTTTACTCTAAGCTAAAGTAGCTGGATGGAGATTTATTTCCAACTTGGTTAATTTGGACTAACATTTGTTTGCTTTCCTTACACTTCTCCATGCCTGCATATATTATCAATCTTTTCAGGAGCTCCAGGAATGCACATTTATGGCCGTATCTACCTTGGTTTGGAGGAAAGACGAGACAGAGGGGATATGATAGAAACATTTAAACACATGAAGGGAATCAGTACAGTAACGGAGGAAAGTATATCTAAAAGAAGAAAAATGACCACAACAAGAGGACATAGTCTTAAATTAGAGGGGCAAAGTTTTAAAAATAATATCAGGAAGTATTACTTTACTGAGAGGGTAGTGGATGCATGGAGTAGCCTTTTAGCTAACGTGGTAGAGGTTAACACAGTAAAGGAGTTTAAGCATGTGTCGGCTATGCATAAGGTTATCCTAACTATAAGATAAGGTCGAGGACTTATGAGAATATTTAGAAAATTGGGCAGACTAGATGGGCCAAATGGTTCTTATCTGCCATCAAATTCTGTTTCAATATTTCCATGTTTGCTCCTTGAACAATCCATTTAACACAGTGACTCACACGTTAGAGTGGATAATCTAAATCTGTAATACCCAGATGTGTTTGAAAGAATACAGGACATTTCTAGTTTTCAAAGAGGAAATATAATCACCAAACACAGTAAACTTATATGTGCAGCGTACATTTTAAAATGCTTGTATAAATATAATGTTTGAGACAAATCTTTTTTTTTAGATGAACATAGATGGTATATTGTACTTGAAATCAACAGAGCACTTATTAAGAGTAAATAGAAAAATACATTTACATCAATTGGTATTTTTAATAATTGGAGCAACATTTCACCATGAACTCTGACCTTGATGTGGCCTTATGTTCTTTTAATTATTTGCATTTGTCTGGATGTTAGTTTTTCGGTTATTATCTACATAATATGTTTGGAAAAGCTTTGAAATTAATATTACATCAGGAATTAAATGTTAGCGGCAAATTGAGAATAATTTTTCGTGATAAGGTTATATGCACACTCAATGTTTTTTTCAATGTTTTACAAGACAATAACAAATAAATATATGAATAAAAGTTCACACATGAGTAAATGTCATTGAAAAAGACATCCATAAATAACCCATAAGAAAAAAGGGGTTATTGATTAAATCCCATATGTTTTTTTTGGTTTTTTTTTACATTGGAAATATAAATCAATGCGTGATACAATAAACTAAAGGCAATATATTGGAGGGTACTCGCTATACTTATTATTATCAGACTTTTTCAAATCCCCCTCTGAATTGATCTGATTAAGATTATAAGTAAAGCTCACTTGAATTTATCCAAACAGTCACAAATTCAGTCAAAATAGCCCCAGGTGGCACAGGCTAGTTTGAAAATTGCTTGCAAATTAAGTCTCACAAAATTACAGAAATGTGTCAAAAAATAAAGAAGCAAATCAGTTTGTTTGCTTTACAAGCAATGAGTAGGCAAAAGGATAAAACGGATGTGGGTCCCCTGAATCTCCAATTTGCAAATTAGAGTGTTTTCCATGGATTGGCCACTCTATTCCCTAAACCTGTGATCAGTAGCATGAGAAATAAAGTGAACCTTTAATGACATGGTTCACTTTAACAATTAACAGTTCACAATATAAAAACCATAAAAAGAATATATGAATTATCATGGTGATAAATTATGCGTTTAGTTGCTCTGCTCTGGAAGCAGTTAAATTTTTACTTATCTGCAGATCTTCACTCCAGTGTCACCATTCTCAGAGGTCCTTGATTGTTACAGTGCAATTGGCCCTGCTCAGAGACATGTCCCCAAGATGGGCCATCCTCCGTGATGACTTCAACATCCTGGCTTTTTTTGCCACAACATTGATGTCAGTGCATCCCCAGTGTGGAATTCCTTCTCAGAGACTAACAGTATGGTAGGGAGTAAGAGATCCACCAACCAGAGGAGGGTTCTCATTCTTCCTCTGTCACACTACTCAGCATTATACTGTGTGTTTGTCACAGGTCCAGGATCTAAAGCTGAAGAGTTAATTGACACATGGGGAATGAAAGAGTTTTAAATTCAAATATATACATTTGCTAACATATCTGGCATACCTGAATGGCAGGGAATAATGTTACTGGACTTCATGGGTTCGTAAGAGGTCAGAGAGTCCATTTTTTTTTTAATCCCCTAATTCCATGCTACTTCTGCAGTCAGTGTTAATCTTGCATTAAAAAAATTTAATCATATCTATATATTATATAAAAAAGCAGTAAGCAGAAATCTCCAAATGTGCTTAAATAAAGCCAACTAACGCTCAACTCAGTGTCAGTTTGATAATTGCTAAACTATAAAATATCTATACTTTCTATTTGTTACAGATATTTTCAGCACTAATGTTTTAGTAGATACCAGATTGTTTGGAATTGCAATAAAACATTCTGTACTAGTCTCTAAATGTACTTTCAAATTTCCATCAGTGAATTGCACAGTCATAAAAAAAAGGAATCAAATGTTCCAATTTTCACCACATTTTGCAATTCAGTGGCACATAGTCGTGTACAGTGGTTGATTATAGTCAAATACCAATAGAGAAATGCTTACTGTGAAATATTCATGGTTAATTGATTCAAAAATGTTTCAGCCAGTGTTGTTGAAGATCAAAGAGAGAACAATCTCTCCTATATGTTCATACCACCTTGAGTTATATAAACAAGCCTATTGGCAGCCTAGATATCTCAGAGTTATTATTATTATTATTATTATTATTAATATTATTACTGGTATTATTATTGAGCACCAACTAATTCCACAGCGCATTACAATATTATGAAAGGGGGGACATTTACAACAAATGAGACAATTACACAGTGACACAGGAACAATAGACAAATGAGGACTGTGCTCAAATAAGCTTACAGTCTAGAGGTGGTGGGGTATAAATACACAAAAGGGCAGCAAGGGCGACAGCCACCAAACAAGGTGGAAAAGACATATGGATGAGGACAGATAAGTTACTATGGGAGTCCAAAAGCATTTCTGAACAGATGTGCTTTGAGGTACTTCTTAAACAATTGAAGAATAGGAGAGAGTCTGATGGGGGTAAGCAGGCTGTTCCAAAGGAAGAGAGCCACCCATGAGAGATCCTGCAAGAGCGAGTTAGCAGTAAGGGTGCGAGCAGTGGACAAGAGAAGGTCACTGGCAGAGTGATGGGACCGAGAAGGGGCATATCAATGAATCAGGGAAGAAATGTAACAGGGGCTAGAGTTGGTTAGAACTTTATAGGTAAGGGTTAGTATTTTGAATTGGCACCTATAAGATACAGGAAGCCAGAGTAAGGATCGACAGAGTGGCGAGATATGGGAGTAGCGACGGGTGAGGAAGATCTGCCTGACGGCAGCATTCATTACCAATTTTAGCTGGGCAGTTTGGCTTCTGGGAAGACCAACTAGGAGAGAATTACATTAATCCATGTGAGAGATTACTAGAGCATGAACAAGCTCGTTGGCAGCATCTTGTGTGAGAAAGGGTCGGATATGGACAATGTTTTTAAGGTGGAATCAACCATTGACACATACCTCATAGGCATTATTACAGTCCTAATAATTTGAGTTTGATACTTTTAGTATTCACTCTACTGTTTGTGACATACTTCAGAATTGTGTACCTTCTTAGTGTGAGAACAAGACGTCCCATATGTTAGTAGGCCTGGATTGTACTGCTCACATTTGCTGTAGAGAGCTCTGAATAGCTCATGACATTCATATTGTACATCACCTGCATATCTCAGATAGGACATTGAGGGGTCCTTCTTTGGCTTAAAAACTTGAGAAATCATGTTTCCACAACCAACCCAGCTATGGGCGGCAGTTTCAGCTCTGTAAGTCTAACCAGCCTGACTTTAGTTTTCATCTGGAAGTTGAAGTCTTTCTGAGAGCATATAGCTTGGTACAAAAAACAAATCTGTTGAGATCAAACACAATAAAATTTGACACGTTACAAATGCAAAAATTATTGTTATGCTTGACCTCAAGTTGGACTAGATAGATAGTAAAATCACCTTAGGGTGCCTCCCCTTGGATATATGGGGGGTATTTCCAGAACTCCCTCTTAGCTGGTTGATGGTATCGCCACAATATGGAAGTCTGGACTCAGGAAATGGTTAATAAATCTGCTTTATTTAGTATGTATAAAAAGTAAAAAGTGTAAAAAAAATGGACCATATTTGTTTTTTTCTTTTTATACATACTAAATAAAGCAGATTTTCTTAACCATTTCCTGAGTCCAGACTTCCATATTGTGGCGATACCAGCAACCAGCTGAGAGGGAGTTCTGGAAATACCCCCCCATATATCCAAGGGGAGGCACCCTAAGGCGATTTTACTATCTACATCTTGTAAGTACCTCTTATATTTGTGCAGTTCTTATGTTTGTTTACAATACCACACTATTGTGTTATGTTTTGTTTCTGTAGATTATCAGCTATACTCCTCTGCCATCTATATACATCGTTATGTTGTGCTCTGAAAAATGTTCTGCTGGAAAACCTTGAGTCATGACATTCATGTGGATGTTACTTTGACACATACCATCTACTTAGAGATTGTTGTGGACCACCCCTTCATGTCAATGGTGTTCCCTAATAGCAGTGCCCTCTTTCAACAGGATAATGCACCCTGCCAAACTGCAAAAAATGTTCAGAAATGGTTTGATGAACATGAGAAATAGTTCAGTGTGTTGTCTTGCCCTCCAAATTCCCCAGATCTGAATCAATTTGAGCACCTGTGGGATGTGCTGGAACAAGAAATCTGATCCATGGGGACCCCACCTTCTAACTTGCAGAATGCTGCTAATGTCTTGGTGCCGGATACTACAGGACACACTCAGAGGTTTTATTGAGTCTATGCTTCGATGCATCAGAGCTGTTTTGGCAGCACAAGGGAAACCTACCTGACATTAGGCAGGTGGTTTTAATGTTGCAGCTGATCTGTGTATGTTTTTGTAAAGACCACTGTCACTCCAAATGCAATATTACTAATGATATACAGTTCAAATACCCCTTTGCCACTGATTTTCATTCTTGTAAACTGATAGCTGGATAAATGCAATCAGATGGCTGAGCGACTATCTGTTCTAGTTGTAATCAATGTATGGTTAGATATTTCAAATACCACAAAGTGAACAGATTATAGACTTTCTTTCACAAATTATTAAAATGCTTCCTTAAGGAATGTATTCTGCAAATACAGTATATGAGTAAATTCTATTCAACTGCATGCACCAGTTACAAAGAATCTGCACATTATGACTCACCCCTGTTTTGCTTTTACTCTGCCCTGATAATGTGATTGATGACCATTTTTTTATCTGATCTGATCACTGGCCCATAGAATTGTTTAAACGTTTAGTCTGTAGAGTAAAAAAAATATAATAAATACACACTATTAGGCAGGTGGTGCTAATGTTGTGGCTGACAAATAAACATATATATATATATATATATATATATATATATATATATATATATATATGTGTGTGTGTGTGTGTGTGTGTGTGTTCTTTTAGGACAAGGAAATGTTACACACATTAAGTAACATAACATAATATTATTTTTTTTAAAGAGGGATTTTATTTGAGCTTTAGCTTTTAAGGATAATGTTTTGTATCTCTTCTAATTGGCTCATCATATGTTGCTTACGTCCCAATATCTTGCCTAGACAGAATACAATTATGTATTCCTTTGTATCATGTTTGAAGTGTCTTCAGCCTAATCTTTGTAAAGCAGCTGTAATTATGCTGGCTTTGGTCTTTAGCTTTTGTTTCCAACAGCTTTTTGAATATGCGTGGTGATTTGTATTATTCTAAATGATTAACATCAATTATATAATTTAATAAATTTAATAGAAATGAATCATTTACTGGGACTATATAAAATAAAACTGCAAATAGTTGCAGATTTCTTTTTGACTATATTTGAAATAAAACAACAAAAAGGACAGATGTGGTCAGATTCAAGAAATCAAATGAAACTAACCGCATCTCTGGAAATAACTATAGCGGCAGTGTCTAGGATTATAATGCTGGCTGTCGGTAACAGGTGTAGCTGTGAACCGCTAAGGGTGTCACTATAGACCCATGAGCAGAAAAAATGCTATTAAATACAAAAATGAAGTATATACAAAAAGTTACTGCTAAATGCAAAAAATAAATAAAGTATATACAGTGGTACTAGGATTCCACGCCTGTCAATAGAAGGATATGTATAGGTAGGGATATAATAAGCCAAATGGCAACAGCAACTCACCCCTAATTATCAGCTTTAATATAGTGCACTATAAGGAGATGAGAAAAATCCCCAAGTCCCAACCATAAATACCTCCTATAGAGAAAGTAGTAGATACATGGTAAACAGAGGCTCCAAATGAGGCTAGTACAGGGGTGAAGGGAGATTGAGGAGGGTATGCAGTGTTAATAGCAGTCAAATTCGGACTGCTAGTTTTAAATTTAAACAACCTCTCTCCCTGTAAATCCTGTACAAAAAGGATTATAGGTCCCCAAATCACAACCATAAATACCTCTTACAAAAAAATACTAATGATAGATACAGAGTAGACAGAGGCTCCAATTGGAGCTAGTACAGAGGTAAAGGGAGATTGAGGACGGTAGACAGTCATAATAACAGTCAAATTCGGACTGCTGGTTTAATTTATAAAGCCTCTCTCCCTGTTAATCTAGCTAGACAGGCATAGAAAAGAAAGAGTAAATCAAATATACATTAAGTGATTAACATGGTGCTAAAACCACCAGTGCCCAGTGCTCATATCCGTCAAAACCACCAGTGCCCAGTGCTCATATTTTTTTCCTCATATCACGGATATGAGCACTGGGCACTGGTGGTTTTAGCACCATGTTAATCACTTAATGTATATTTGATTTACTCTTTCTTTTCTATGCCTGTCTAGCTAGATTAACAGGGAGAGAGGCTTTATAAATTAAACCAGCAGTCCGAATTTGACTGTTATTATGACTGTCTACCGTCCTCAATCTCCCTTTACCTCTGTACTAGCTCCAATTGGAGCCTCTGTCTACTCTGTATCTATCATTAGTATTTTTTTGTAAGAGGTATTTATGGTTGTGATTTGGGGACCTATAATCCTTTTTGTACAGGATTTACAGGGAGAGAGGTTGTTTAAATTTAAAACTAGCAGTCCGAATTTGACTGCTATTAACACTGCATACCCTCCTCAATCTCCCTTCACCCCTGTACTAGCCTCATTTGGAGCCTCTGTTTACCATGTATCTACTACTATCTCTATAGGAGGTATTTATGGTTGGGACTTGGGGATTTTTCTCATCTCCTTATAGTGCACTATATTAAAGCTGATAATTAGGGGTGAGTTGCTGTTGCCATTTGGCTCATTATATCCCTACCTATACATATCCTTCTATTGACAGGCGTGGAATCCTAGTACCACTGTATATACTTTATTTATTATTTTTTGCATTTAGCAGTAACTTTTTGTATATACTTCATTTTGGTATTTAGTAGCATTTTTTCTGCTCATGGGTCTATAGTGACACCCTTAGCGGTTCACAGCTACACCTGTTACCTATCATTAGTATTTTTTTGTAAGAGGTATTTATGGTTGTGATTTGGGGACCTATAATCCTTTTTGTACAGGATTTACAGGGAGAGAGGTTGTTTAAATTTAAAACTAGCAGTCCGAATTTGACTGCTATTAACACTGCATACCCTCCTCAATCTCCCTTCACCCCTGTACTAGCCTCATTTGGAGCCTCTGTTTACCCTGTATCTACTACTATCTCTATAGGAGGTATTTATGGTTGGGACTTGGGGATTTTTTCTCATCTCCTTATAGTGCACTATATTAAAGCTGATAATTAGGGGTGAGTTGCTGTTGCCATTTGGCTTATTATATCCCTACCTATACATATCCTTCTATTGACAGGCGTGGAATCCTAGTACCACTGTATATACTTTATTTATTTTTTGCATTTAGCAGTAACTTTTTGTATATACTTCATTTTTGTATTTAATAGCATTTTTTCTGCTCATGGGTCTATAGTGACACCCTTAGCGGTTCACAGCTACACCTGTTACCGACAGCCAGCATTATAATCCTAGACACTGCCGCTATAGTTATTTCCAGAGATGCGGTTAGTTTCATTTGATTTCTTGAATCTGACCACATCTGTCCTTTTTGTTGTTTGATTTTGTATATATGGGGTTATGCCCCTTCTTGAGACATCTGGAGTCTCTAATTGGTACACCAGTCTCTGAGTAGACACTCGGCATTACTTCCTCGGGTTATCCGGGGTTGTCGGCACAGGTGTACACCCAGAGACACTGAACTTTTTGTTCTCTGTTTTCCTATATTTGAAATAATGCAACACTTAGTTCAGTAGACAAAACGTGTTAAAAAAAAAACTATTTGTCTGAACTAAACCCAATATATTAAAAATAATTATCCCTAACACTACCCACACTTATCTCTAAAATCAAAATTTGCCACCACCGTGGAAATGAATAAATGGGGCTTCTTGAGTTACTCCAACGGCTCATATTTAATAACCTACAGTTTAGCAAAATATCTATGAAATTAAAAATGTTAATAAATATGTCTCTTCAGGTAATGTGATCCTTGCACCAGACAAAGGCAGAACTTGATAAAGGAACATATTTTATAACTAAAATGATCACAGCACATACATATAAAATTAAATAGGCACTATGTTAAGTAGATTACAAACAAATAAAAGTAAAAATGAGAACATTAACTGAAAATCCTAATTAATATTCTGTTCCTGGGGCAATGGCTACTTACTCAAAATTAGATCTTGGCCCCAAGTAAGCATAGTACTCATTTATATTACATAAGATTATATACAATTTGAATCTCACTCAGGTTTCCAAGCTGGCCCTAAAGGATGTTCAGGTTCTATGGTAAGTGACTGTTGAAATCCCAAATTGAAGCACTTTCCATCTCACCATTGACCAATTTAAACATTAGTTTATATAAAATAATTAAGTAAAACGGTATCTAACAGCTCTTTTTTTATACTCTACAGAAATTAACAGTCACTAATGGTTGGAAAATGTAATAGGATATTGAGGTGAAGATAGGTAAAACAGTCATGAATTTTAGTCTTGATTGAAATTAACTTATTTAATTGCTTGCAGATGATATTGTAAAACTTGAGAAATATTTGCTTTTACGGAGGGGAATCAGGGTACAGGTCTGGATTTAATTGCAGATGATATTGCAAAATTTTGGAAATGGGTGATTTTGCTAAAGGGGAATCAGGGTGCAGGTCTGGATATGGAGAAAGATGTAAAAAAAAATTAATAAACTGACATAGTATGAATTTATATTCACTAAAAAGGTGCAAGCTAATTAGAATTTGCCATGAGCAGTGTTTATGAAAATTGTTTGCATTTACCTACATTTGCACCAATGGTGTATTCTACAATCGATAAATGGAATTCTGTACCGATCTTTCTGGATATATTATAAAAGTTCCATGACAGAAGATACTGTACAATATCTTATATCATGTTTACTATGTTTCTACAATAATATGAAAAAAAATAAAAATATTTTTTTTTTATTTTTGTTGGAAGCTTTAAGCCCACTGTATAACATATTGTTAAAATATTTAATTCACTTTATAAATGTACATACTGTATTGAAAATAAATGCTATACCTTCCCTAGGTTAATATATTTGATACTGAATGCATGTTTCATTGTATTTTTCCCTTTGGTTTCTTTGTTCTGTTTATTGTACTCTTTAAAAATGTAAATACATTTTACAGCAAAATATTATATTAACATGTAGATCTCATGGAAATATTTGAGGTTTTATTGTTACGTTTGGTATTAAATTGCCAGTTATCATATTACACCATCTGATAAATCCTATTATTTTCAAAAGAACCTAGAACAGTATTTTCTAAACAAACTTTCTGGGAATTAGTAAATTGAACCATGATACATTTTATATTATAATGTTGCTATTTTATTATTTGAGAAATGTGAAATACAATTACATACTGTGTAGTTTCCTTTAAGTTCTAAGTTGATATGTTTAAATAACATTATTGTTACATTATCCTTAGAAAAAGTCCTTAAGGCTATGAAGGACAAATAGTCAAGTGGCACCTCAAATGTAATTGATAAAGATTTATTCACACTAGGGAAATACACAAATATTATTACCCACCTGTTGCAAGACAGCTTTATTAGGACCCAGAAAAATATGAGACAAGATTTCACGTCTTCAACATATGTGAAAATATCAGATATATTATCATAGTTTTACACATTAAGCTAAAGTATATTACATAATGTCTTTGATGCTTTCTAGATCTTTAAAAATACTTGAATCTGTACAATTGAACCAAACATCTTAATGTTAACACCAGAAGAAAATTAAATACAATATTTTTTAAATATACTATATATTTATATTATATGTTGGAAGGCCATTTGGCCTGAATTTGTGGGAGGAATTATGACCCCTATTTAAACTCCTACCCCCCCACTTACCTTTGCCGTTCAAGCTGTTTGTCTTCTCCATAGCAACCAGCACTTCCGGTCCGTAGTTCCCGCCTAAAATACCAGTCTCCAGCAAGCAGTTTGGCGCCAGTAGCTCTCCTGCCTACGACCTCCGTGCCCGCCAACCGGCTTCTATCCAACATCGCTACCCGCTACCCGGCTTCCGGGCATGAGACCGGTATGTCTACGTAAGCATAACGTGGGAAATAACGGGGATAGGCTCCCTTCATTATACTTACCCGTTCGTGCACATTCGCCGTTCGTGTACTTCTGCGTTCGTGCGGCTAAAAGCTGACCGCAGAGTACACACACCTTCATTTGTCTTTAGCATAAACTAACTGCCGACCGCACTAAACTTACTTACATTCGTCTATTTATTTGTATGTCTGAACAGCCGATCGCAATATAAATGGCTTTCGTTTAGTCTTTCGTATGCTCCATTAACCGACCGCAGGTATTTCCTTTCTGCTTACAGTCCATAGTTCCTGCCAAAAATACCAGTCTCCAGCAAGCAGTTTGGCACCAGTAGCTCTCCGGCCTACGACCTCCGTGCCCGCCAACCGGCTTCTATCCAACATCGCTAACCGCTACCCGGCTTCCGGGCATGAGACCGGCATGTCTACATAAGCATAACGTGGGAAATAAAGGATATAGGCTCCCTTCATTATACTTACCCATTCGTGCACATTCACCGTTCGTGTACTTCTGCGTTCGTGCGGCTTAAAGCTGACCGCAGAGTACACACTCCTTCGTTTGTCTTTCGCATAAACTAACTGCCGACCGCACTAAACTTACTTACGTTCGTCTAGTTATTTGTATGTCTGAACAGCCGATCGCATGCTCCATTAACCGATCGCAGGTATTTCCTTTCTGCTTACAGTCCTCTCGTTCATTCGTTTAGCCGAATGCAGGAGGCTTCAGCGTTTAAATTCACTAATCTGTTATGAATGTTTTTAGTTATGCCATTCGCTTAAACGAAAGCACTCGCCCTTTCACATTATATGTATCCTATATTAATGTATGTGTTTAGTATATGGCTCTTCAGTCACTACTGGCTAAAATAGTAATTCTGTGTTGCACTATTTCCCATCTATGGTCACATTAAAATTATGGGACACCATTTTTTACACAGGGGAATTTTCTTAAAGGCACAGTGAGGCCACAATCACTTAATAAGAAATGGTATGCTAAATACACCACCAGGCACCATTATTTACCCCCACTGGAACTTAGTCTATTATAGTACAAATTTCTTTTTCCTTTCCCTAGTATTTAAACTAGCCTTCTGAGAACCTAAGGTCGCTCCGCTCACTACATCTTTTCTTATTTTTGCATGTCATAGGTGAAGCTCTTACAGTCCTTTTTCACCAGGCTCATTACAGACCATTAGCACCATTGCACAATCTCTGTTTCCTAAAAAACCTTATATACTGCTTACTTATACTTAGAATGCATATGTTTTTAGGTTCTACTACTTTTTCCTTCAAACAGTCTCCAGGAAGCGGTATCCCAGTATCCCGTATTACTATTTCAGGTAAGAAGGTTTACCAGTTTTCATTTTCCCCTTGAGGCCTCATTCAGCCTCCCCACCTCCCAAAGTGGGTTCTAAACTTCAAAACAGGATAGGTCTAAGATTCCTCACTATGATTTCAACAACAATCACATAAACCTACACCACTTTGCTACTACTAATTTAACGGTACATTTCTTGTCTATCATTTCTACATATCATTACTTGGACCTAAGTCATTACCGCAGTTACACCAAGTTCTACGCCTTCAACCACCAACAGACTACCTGGTTTCCTGCATTTCAGTATCAGGTATTGTTAATCTTACTCACTACGATTACATTTCTCCTTAAGGCCTCACTTCGCCTGCATCATTTACATTTCACAATTGTGGGAACCCAGGGGCTTGTCTCTAATTACGGATCAACGTTCAGGTCCCTCAGCTTACACAGGTTCTTACGTTACAGTATCATTTATACATACCTATCCATACGTTCAACATTTTTACACTTGGCATACCAGTGGCACGCCTCAGGCCCACTAGCATCTTTCTTACCCTTAGGATACCTTGACCTGACCGGTTCCCTGCAGAAGCAAGAATATATATTGAAGTCTTCCTGTGCTTTGTCCAAAGAAATAGGACAAATACTCAAGGTTAGTATCTACATACGTTCAAGTACATCATTCTAACCATCAGGTTAGAGAACTGGCATTGAAGGTTAGGCGCTGGCCTTAGCTATCCTAAGTAAATACACTGGTCCCGCAAGGTCTACTCCCCAACTCAACACGGAGGTTCAGCCCCACGACCAAATCATAGTTAGCCACCTCGTTCGCCCTTCTTTAGGGCTGCAGCTAGGGCTTCTGAAGTCTCGGCCACACATTTTGAATCTCTTACGGTCACCGAGAGGCCAACATCCTGCCACCACCTTCAAGTGGCCACAAAATTCCCTTGGCCCAAATCATAGGTAGAGCCTCTCTCCACAATTTGGCACTAGCAGGGCCTCACCTGTCACTTGGTTCTAGTTAAATTCTTCGCCACGGCACTAGTTGCAGGCCAGTTCTCCGAAGGTCTCATCCACACCTTCATAACACCTTACTTATCCAAATCATTATTCCATTTTCAGAATGTCTCAGGAATCCATCCCAATCATCGATCTGCCATTGAACGAAATACCGAGCACGCCAGTCAGCCCTGGGTCTCTAGAGGAATCCCTCACCCTTTCTACCTCCAGATACCTGAGATATTGGACCATTCCAAAAATATTGGCAGAGCTCAGACTCAGGGGTATCCCCTTTCCAGCCACAGCCAGAAAGGCAGAAGTATACAGGCTCATGACGGCACAGGCCAACGACCCTAGGCCTGGCTCGAGTTTGCAAGGACTGCCAGATTACACCTCAGATTCCACTCAGCAGACCCTGGTCGCTATTTTGGCCAGGTTTCAAACAATCAACAACAGGCTGTCGAAAGTGGAATCGGCCATAGCCACACCAGGTGTTTTGTTAGGCCCGGTAGGCCCTCCCCTGGCGGTCTCGGTTGTACAGACTAGCATACCCCTCATTTCCCCTCCCCCACCACCCACAAGCACTACTGTATATGTCTCACTGGCCCACTCTGTTCCAGCTTCCATTAAGAAGGAAATTCTCGATGGAAAGGACGTTAATCTAATGTCACTACTCATAACTTCCCAAGTTATCCTAGAGAATAGAGGTTATATTCATGGTGACATTTCAATAGTCCTAAAAGAGAGTGATCCATGACTTAACAAGAAGCTTTCCATTCCCCAGTTTGTCACCTCCACATAGGAGGGAAGAGCTTGATTTATACTTACACAAGGTGGTAGACTTAGGTATCAAGTACGGAGGGTTCTCATTTTATGAATTTCATAAATCAGTGTTGGCCAAGGCAGCTACTCATCTGGCACAGTTCAACATAAGAATTAACTGGTGCCAGATGGACACAGAACTGTTTTGCTGTCACTTTGCTGGTTTGAGGCCCCCGTCCTGTGCCTCCTGTAGTTCCTCTTCTCACTTCACCGACTTGTGCCCTTGCGAGACAGACACTTCCATTTCTCACCACTCCTTTACCCCACACACTAGACAGGGAGGCAGGCAGAGGGACAACCTGGGCAGACCCATTTCATTCCTGGGCAGGGCGTGGGTGTGCAATGACTTTAATACGGGGGCATGCAGTTTCACTGCATACAGGGCATTGCACATCTGCTCCATCTGCTTCAGAGCCCACACCAAGTCCATGTACCTAGCCCGACTGTCACCTAAGAAACAACTAACCGAGGTTAGCATTGACATCCTGGAATACTATCTGCATTCACACCCAGCTAGGCATCTGGTAGATTATCTGGTGATGGGTTTCTCACAAAGCTTTGTGATGCGGCCATGAGGAAAGACCATTCCACCCAGACAAAAGCCTTCTCCACATCTGTGGAGATGAGAAGTAAGGGTAGTCCATTCCTGCGTGTGAGATGTTGGATGGAGAGCACCTGTAGGGTGCTGTCTCTTGCCTCTGTACCTGGGATGAACCCCGTTTGTTCCGGGTGTCCCAGTTCAGGAAGTTTCGTACCAAGACGAACTGCTAGGATCTTCACGAGGAGTTTAACATTGATATTGAGCAACGAAATTGGACTATAGCTTCCACATGACTCTGGATCCTTCCCCTGTTTGTTGGGGTAAACTAAGTGTTGCTCCAGTAGATTGCATTTTTGTGCAAACTGAATTACAGAACTTTTCAAAAGTTGGAATGTGAAAAAATTGCACCAAACTAAGTTCCTGTTTAGGACTTATTACCCTTGGATGTCCCTTTAAAGGAATGTTCCAATCCCCATCATTTCTTAAACTCAGAACCTCTGTCTCCTGACTCCCTTCCATGGGCGTAGGAACCCCAAAAAATCTGGGGGGATAGCATTTTTACTCGCCGGGTATATTCTTATTCCGTAAACTAGGAGTTGTTTATCCCATTGTACAGCGCTACGGAATTTGCAGTCGCTATATAAATGATTAAATAATTACATTAAAGGGTCACTACAGGGAAGGGGTTTTACTTACCCGGATACAGCGCCGGGATCCTCCTGATTAGAACCACCCCTACCCTTCCCATGAATATTAGAACCAATCCTACCCCTTCCATGCACAAAAGAACCCCACCTACGCCTTCCACGCATATTAACCCCCTACCCCTTCCATGCATATTAGTACCCCCTAACCCCTTCCATGCATATTAGAACCCTTCCATTCATATTAGTACTCCCCTAACCCCTTCCAATAATTTTTCTACCTCCCCCCTCCTCCCATCCATATTAGTAGCCCCCCAAACCCTTCCAATTATTTTTCTACCTACCCCTCTTCCCCTATCCTTATTAGTAGCCCCCCTAACCCTTTCTAATTATTTTTCTGCCATTTTAACTAACGCCAGTGCTGGAGTGCCGCCATGTTTACATTAAAAGGCCTGCAGGGACAGGCTATAGACACCAGAACCACTACAATAAGCTGCAGTGGTTCTGGGGACTATAGTGTTTCTTTAATGTGAGGTAAATTAGAGATTAGTGCCACGAATAATATGCTAGATTGCCTACTTACAACCAGATGAGGATGATGATGGGCTCTAGCTGCAGTCTGGCTCCACTGGTCTGGTGTAGAACAGGCTCTCTGGAGGCTGTTTGTAATTGTGGTCACAAAAATCAATGTTCTGGGAGAACGGGAAGCAGCTCCATTTTTTGGGGGCCATTTACACAGCTCAAGGTCTGGGTCCCAGGGTCCACCTTCATGTTCCACCAATGAGCTTGTTCACAGAGGGTGGAGTGTGTAGGGGATGTCCTGATATGTGTGTAAGGAATGCATTGTGTGAATCTGTGTTTGTATATGTAAGGGCTGCAAGGTGTGTTTCTGTGTATGTACGGGATGCAGTGTGTGCGTCTGTAAGGGGTAAATTGAGTGTGTGTACAGGGTGCATTGAGTGTGTGTAAGGAATGCATTGTGTGTTTCTGTGTGTGTAAGGGTTGCATGATTGTGTGATTGTGTGTGTGTGTGTGTGTGTGCACGGGGTGCATTGAGTGTGTGTAAGGAATGCATTGTGTGTTTCTGTGTGTGTAAGGGTTGCATGATTGTGTGATTGTGTGTGTGTGTGTGTGTGTGTGCATGGGGTGCATTGAGTGTGTGTAAGGAATGCATTGTGTATTTCTGTGTTTGTAAGGGTTGTATGATTGTGTGATTGTGTGTGTGTGTGTGATGAATGTCAATCTCTCTCCCTCCCTTGTCACTCTCTTTCTCCCCCTCCCTCCCTCCCTCGTCACTCTCTTTCTCCCCCTCCCTCCCTCCCTCCCTTGTCACTTTCTTTCTCCCCCTCCCTCCCTTGTCACTTTCTTTCTCCCCCTCCCTCCCTCCCTCCCTCCCTTGTCACTCTTTCTACCCCTCCCTCCCTTGTCACTCTTTCTCCCCCTCCCTCCCTTGTCACTCTTTCTCCCCCTCCCTCCCTCCCTTGTCACTCTTTCTCCCCCTCCCTCCCTTGTCGCTTTCTTTCTCCCCCTCCCTCCCTTGTCACTCTCTTTCTCCCCCTCCATCCCCCCTTGTCACTCTCTTTCTCCCCCTCCCTCCCTTGTCACTCTCTTTCTCCCTCCCTTGTCACTCACTTTCTCCCCCTCCCTCCCCACTCTCTTTCTCCCCCTCCCTCCCTCCCTTGTCACTCTCTTTCTCCCCCTCCCTCCCTCCCTTGTCACTCTCTTTCTCCCCCTCCCTCCCTCCCTTGTCACTCTTTCTCCCCCTCCCTCCCTCCCTCCCTCCCTCTCCACTCTCTTTCTCCCCCTCCCTCCCTCCCTTGTCACTCTCTTTCCCCCCTCCCTCCCTCCCTCTCCACTCTCTTTCTCCCCCTCCCTCCCTTGTCACTCTCTTTCTCCCCCTCCCTCCCTCGTCACTCTCTTTCTCCCCCTCCCTCCCTCGTCACTCTCTTTCTCCCCCTCCCTCCCTCGTCACTCTCTTTCTCCCCCTCCCTCCCTCCCTTGTCACTCTCTTTCTCCCCCTCCCTCTCCCTTGTCACTCTCTTTCTCCCCCTCCCTCCCTCCCTTGTCACTCTTTCTCCCCTCCCTCCCTCCCTCCCTTGTCACTCTCTTTTTTTCTCCCCCTCCCCCCTCCCTCCCTTGTCACTCTCTTTCCCCCCCCTCCCTCCCTTGTCACTCTCTTTTTTCTCCCCCCCTCCCTCCCTTGTCACTCTCTTTTTTCTCCCTCCCATGTCACTCTCTTTTTTCTCCCTCCCTTGTCACTCTCTTTTCCCCCCTCCCTCCCTCCCTTGTCACTCTCTTTTTTCCCCCCTCCCTCCCTTGTCACTCATGCTGCGCCCAGGCGATGCGCCCTCATGGATGCACCAGCCCGGGCAAAGCTGCAGCCGCCTGAGGCTCTTTACAGAGCGCTCGGGCGGCTGCAGCATGAGGGGGACCGGCGGAGCTGGGGGGGATTTCCCCATAACCTGTCCCCCGCATGATTTGCAGTATGAGGAAGGTTTAGTCGGGCTGCCAGATGGAAGCACTCTCAGTTTTTAAGATAGAAGTAAGTACAATGGTATGTATGAGCACATTCGATTTTATTTTCCAGACATCACAATAGAATGAGGTCACAAACACTTATTTCTTAAATATAGGGATTTAGTAAACATACTTCTAAAAATCTTGCTAAGTGTTACTTCCCCTTTCTGGATAAGTATATATATATGTCTTTATGAAAGTGCCAATGCTTTTCAAAGACAGTATCAAATCCATACACATTTCTATTTATCTGATCCCAGAGTTTTTTAATTTTTGGGCAGTTCCACCATATATGTATGTAACCTTTCCATACATCTACAGCACATCTTTGAGGCATTAGGATCTATTCTGTTGAATCTTGTTGGTACAATATACCATATATTACATATTTTATAAAAAGTTTCTCTTAAAGATATATTATGGATATTTTTATTTAGTTTAATAAATATTTCCCCCCATATAGTATGTTTGATTTTAATATTAAAGGGACACTTTGGAGTGCCCATTGGAGTGGTCTGGGTGCCAACTCCCACTACTCTTAACCCTGCAAGTGTAATTATTGCAGTTTTTTATAAACTGCAATAATTACCTTGCAGGGTTAACTCCACCTCTAGTGGCT
Source organism: Pelobates fuscus (assembly GCF_036172605.1). Lineage (NCBI taxonomy): Eukaryota > Metazoa > Chordata > Amphibia > Anura > Pelobatidae > Pelobates > Pelobates fuscus. The sequence continues at coordinate 70,452,304 of NC_086320.1, read as the reverse complement.
GTCTACTAGACAGCCACTAGAGGGCACTTCCGTGTCCTTCCGTGTCTGTGCTAGAGCATCACTGAACGTCCTCACGCTGTGTGAGGACCTCCAGCGTCGCTCCTTTCCGCATAGGAAAGCATTGAAAAGCACTTTCCTATGGGGAGCTCTAATGCGCATGCGCGGCATTGGTCTCCCCGGCCGGTGGGCGGGATCAGTCTCGCCCACTGGCCGACGCAATCACTGGGAGGAGTGACAGAGGAGGAAGAAGCAGCGACGTGGGACATTGTCGCTGCCTCTGGTAAGTTACTGAAGGGGTTTTCACCCCTTCAGCAACCGGGGATTGGGGGTTGGGAGGGAGAGGGGGCCTGCAGTGCCAGGCAGTGTAGATAATATTAGAGCTGGTTTTGATAACAGTTTAGAGAAAGCCATTGGATCAAAAACCTGTTTCATAAGAGTAACATTTTTTTTTTTTTGGTCCTTCATAAAAATATTTTAGTATATATGATTGAATTCTTAGATAACTGAATATCTCAGAGTTGGGGAGATCATGTTTCTTTATTAAAACTGAAAAAGGATTAATTTTCCATTTCTTCATCAAATTATCCATTACCTTAATATTTCTATCTTTCCATTTATCTAAATTGATGTAATCTATGAGAGATTCCAAAATCTCCAGTTCCATAAAACCATATATTTTCCCATTACACTGCATCGTTTTTTTTATTTTTTTTTTCAATTTTACAATTTTTATTTTGTCTTAAAACATTAGGGGTACAGAAGAGAAAAGGTGAGATTAGGAAAGGAAACATTGTGCTAGTTTTACATTTTATACTTTATATAATTACATTGTTTCCATGCGTGCTTTATACGACTATCCGGGTCAAATACATCTACTTGCCGAAGTATACCTTAGTTCAGGGTGATATTCCCGTCTATCCTATCCCTGTGTCTGGTGTTTGTTTGGGGCACTTACATGCGTATGTGAGATGTAGGCAAAACAGCGCATGAGGAGGCAACCCTGGTTGGTAACTCATGAATGAGGAGGGGGATGGGGGGAGGGGGGGCAGAGGGGGGGGTCTGTCAGCATCCTGTATACTGATCATTGTGGATAAATCAAATCCACTAATGTGCCTATGGTGTAGTGTAGTAAGCGTCTATAATACAATTTCCCTCAGAGATATGTTAGCTATGTCTCGTTTGTCATGGTGTGAGTATGGATCTACTTGATCCCTTCTTCGCAGTGGAGGTATGTTTGTCCTATTCGTTAGGTGTATCTTCATGTCGGGTGCTTTAACTCCCAATCCTCCCATACCTCGTGCTTCCCGCTATTGCCGGGTGGTACCTGTGAAATGTTAGATTCGTATTTTTCAATTTGGGACACATATCTAATTATTTCTTGTATTGAGGCATTATTTGGTGATAGCCAGTTTTTTGCTATAAGTTGTTGAGCTGCCACCAGTATATGAAATATTACATATTTCGCGGATTTGGGGTAGGTGGTGCCGAACATGAATAGGAGTATAGAAGACGGGGTGTTTGGTATTGTGACAGACGTGTGTTGGCGTATCAGTGAGATGACCGCCTTCCAGTATGGTTGGAGTTTCGAACACTGCCACCAGATATGAAGGAATGAGCCTGATTCTTTTTTGCATCTCCAGCATGTGCTGGGTAGTGTTGGGTCTATTGTGGCCAGTCTTGTGGGAACCATATACCAGCGATACAAGATCTTACGTGTTATTTCTAGGTGAGAAGCGCACTGTGTTAAACCTTTCGTAATATTTGCTGAGGCTAACCAGGTTTTCTCTGGTATTGTCTGGTTTAGGTCTTTTTCCCAGGCGAGTACGCATGAGAAGGTTTTGATATCTCGTCTGGGCAGCAACAAAGCGTATATGGTGGATATTGTTTTTTTAACCTGTTTCCCTGCCGTAATGAATTTCTCAAAATCTGTCAGTGTAATACTAGTCTGAGATTTAGAGTTCTGTGAGTTAGATTTCCACCAGGATGATAATTGGAGGTAGGAGTGATTGCTAGTGTGGCAGGGAGTGCTTGTGTGGTGTCGCCTCTGCTTTGTGGGGGCAACCACATTAATGTATTAATATCTTGGTTTTGTAGCCAGTGTTGTCCTATGGCTACCCATTGTGGTTGATTAGATTCTAGGGTGACGGGGAAGAGGCTGGCTAATACTGCTGCTCTATGGTACAGTTGCACATTGGGTAGTCCCATTCCACCCGTAGTTTTAGGTTGGTATAGTGTGGATATGGCTACTCTGGGTCTTTTCCCATGCCAAATAAAGAGGTTGATTTGTTGTTGGAGTGACTTGAAATAGGTTGGTGATATCCGTAGGGTGAGTGTCCTGAATAAGTATTGTAATTTGGGCAGTATTACCATCTTGACATCTGCTATACGTCCTGACCAGGAAATTAATTTATTTTTCCAATTCCGGAGTATTGTTATGATCTCTTTGCTAAGTTTGGTATAGATCAGGTTATACAGGTTTGACAGATTGTGTGGAAGTTTGATACCTAAAAATGTGAGGTAGTCGGTTCTCCAATCATAAGAGAATTGTTCTCGTAGAGCCGACAAGTATTTATCCTCCATCCCCACCCCCATGGCCTGTGTTTTGGAGAGATTCAATTTATAATATGAACACTTACTGTATTCCTGTAGTATGGTATGGAACACTGGTAGTGACACATGGGGGTCGGTGACAGTGAGCAGGACATCATGTGCAAAGAGATTCAGTTTGTGTTCCTTTCCCCCCACCTGTATCCCACTGATCTCCTTCGCTGAATGAATAGCTTCGGCCAAGGGTTCCAAGGCCATAATATACAAGAGGGGCAACAGGGGACACCCCTGCCACAATCCATTCGTTATGGGGAAGGGTGTGGATTGGAATCCCGACGTGAAGACCAGAGCTTCTGGATTACTGTACAGTGATTTGACCACTGAGATGAAATGTGTGGGCTTAATTGAATTTGGCCAGGACCGCCCGCAGAAACGGACAATGCAGGCGATCAAAAGCCTTTTCTGTGTCTAGAGATAATAAGAGACTCTTAGGGGATTGATTATGCATGGTGTGTAGGAGTGCAAGGGCTTTATGCGTTCCATCAGTTCCCTGTCTGCCGTGCACAAATCCAACCTGGTCGGAGTGTATGATGTTCGGGAGTATATTCGTCAGACGGTTGGCATAAACTTTTGCTAGGATCTGAGTTTAGAAGGGAAATGGGTCGGAAGTTGGCACAGTGGGTTGGTGGTTTTCCCGGTTTAGGCAGTGTGGCTACGTTGGCCGCAAGCATATCCGATGGCATGGATTCTAGTGTGGTGGTGGATGTAAAGAGTGACACCATTCTAGGGGCAAGGATGGAGGAGAACTTTTTATAGTACACATTGGGTAGTCCATCTGGACCTGGGGCTTTGTTTAGTGGCAAGTTGTGTATGACTGTATCTACTTCCAGTTGGGAGATAGGTTCTGCTAGGGATGAGTGTTGCGCGGTTGTTAGTTTGGGGAGGTCTACTCCCTCTAGAAAGCTTGCTATCTCTCCTTCGGTGGGCTGGTGGACTGTGGGGTCATTTTTTAGATTATAGAGTTTCCATAGAACTCCGCAAATAGGTTACTGATGTCTTGGGGTTTAATTATCTTCTTCCCATCTTGTGTAAAGAGGTGGGATATTTTGGTGTGAGCTTGGGCTTCCCGGAGTCTGCTCGCTAAGAGCGAGCCCGCTCTGTTTCCCATACAATATTCTCTAGTTTTCAGTCTATGAAGTGTGCGTGTTGTCTTGGCTATGTTGAGGTCATTAAGCTCTGATTGAAGTTGGGTCATGAGTTCAGCATCCTTTGGGTTTGGGTTAATCATATGGGATGCAGAGACATCCCTCAATTTCCTCAATAGGGTCAGGGATTTGGTCTGGGAGATCCGCTTGAGATAGGAGGCTCGTCTTATAAACAAACGTCGTACCACTGCCTTATGGGCTCCCCACACCGTGGTTGGAGGTGTCTCTAGTAGTTCATTAGTGGAGAAGTAGTGCTTACGATCTGATTCTATCTCCAAGCTAAACTGGTCATCTCGCAAAAGCGATTTGTTTAATCTCCATGGATTACATCCCCGATACTAAAGTCATCTTTAAGAGTTGCAATCACTGGCGCGTGGTCGGACCACAAGATATTTCCCAGGACACATGATTGGATTAGATTGAGTGAAGGGCCTGGTATAAGTAACACATCTATTCTAGAGAAAGATTTGTGGGACTTGGAGTAGTAGGAATATTCTCTGTCGGAGGGGTGAAAAGTTCTCCAGCTGTCTTATAGGTTGAAGTTCGTCAGTAATTGCGTCAGAGCTTTGCAGTTTGGTTTAAGGGATTTGTGTCTGGTTGTGTGGGGGGGGTGTCGAGGTATCGAGATGAGGGACTGAAATGTGGTTTATGTCTCCACAAATCACTGTAGTGCCTCTCTGCACTTTTGCCACCTTTGTGAGCACACTAAACAGAAAGTTCTGTTGGTTCTCGTTCGGTGCATACAGGTTTACTATTGTGTAAATCGTGTCGTTCAGTGAGCAGATTAATATCAGATATCTGCCATTTTTATCTGAAATTTTTTGTAGCAGTTCAAAGGCTATTGAGTTGTGAACATATATGGACACTCCCCTAGATTTGGATACATAAGACAAGTGAAATTGGTTGGGGAAATGTTTCATGCCAAATTGGGGGGTGTATGCCTTAGTGAAATGGGTTTCCTGGAGGCAGAGTATGTCCGCCTTCAGTTTGCGAGCCTCTTGTAGCAGCATGTGCCTTTTATGGGGTTTGTTACTTTTACTGAAGATCTACATTATGGCACTAGATCTTCAGTGTGAGGCATTAGTGGGTCTGTTACTTAAATGAGTAGGGGCTACATTTGGAGGTAGATACTCTGCACCATGTAGGATAGGGAGAGGTCTGAGTAAAATTTTTAGATGGACCGGTCCTGAAGTAGGAGGCTGGATGCTTGGCCTAGTGGACAGGGATAAAACCAGGGAAAGAGGGCTGGGGAATTGGGGGGGGGTGTGAACTTGAAACAAAAGTATATACAAAGAAACCCGATCTCGGTGCATGGTGCCAAGGTGCAACGCCGTGAGGGGCATGGGATCGGAGGTGGTGGACAGTCTTTGGCCTGAGCAGGCAACTTGGGTGAAGTGCTACTTTCACAACTATATAACTTCAACCTAGAGGATCCATTACATCTAAACCATAATGGAGTTTAGTATGAGCCCTTGTATCTGCGTGTAGTAAGCGAGTCATCCCTGCGGGATATCTGTTTTGGAGGAGAAGTAGTGCGTTGTTTAGTTCTATGAGGCGGTTGGCATTCCCGCTACGGTACTAAACTGGGAGTTTTCCGTAAAGTATTTTCACCAAGATCAAAACTCAGGACTATAATTGTACACATATGTCAAGTGGGGAGGCATTGAATGTGTGTGTGTGTGTGAAACTGTTCGTTAATAGGGTGGATGAGTATAGGGTCCATTGGTCTGGCAGGTAAGCAAGAGGGTCCACGATGCTCGGGTTGGGTCCCCTAACCTCTTAGGCTCTCACTTCCCTCGTATGTGTACCGGTCATATGCGGTTCCCCAAGGTGTTGCAGGTGCATTGTATAAACCATCTAGTCGGCAAGAATTCTATAAATGTACCGATTACTTAAAACATGGTAGGACACTTCAGGTACAGTAATAAACAAATGCATAAATAAGATACATACATTCATTGTTTGATAGATGAGGTGCGTCCTGGACCTGCTAGTACCTTGCGGGTTACTACTACCTGTGCCCTCTATAGTCTACCTGGGTACATGGTGCCATTCCCGGCTTGATCAGTAGATATGGTTTGTCTTAAGATTACATGCACTGTAGGGTCGCATACGACTCAGTCTGGTACTATTGTATTATACAGACTTGGTATGTCAATGGACCACTTGTGCGTTTCGTGGCTGGTATGATCTATGTCAAATATATTAGCATGGTTTGCGTGTGCTGGTGGGCATTCTGAAGGTGAAGTAGGTGTCTTTGAGCGCTTCAGCTGGATATGGCATCGATTAGCGCTTTTTGTTTTAACTATGCCGCTTTTTACCTGCTGATGGCTCAGTAGGTTTGATAGTTAGTCGTGGTGTTACTTTGTGGCCCTGTCACAGCTGTTAAACTGTATGGGCAATGATAACCAGATGGGGGTATCATTCCAACTAAGCTAGGTAATAAATTCTCGGTACTGTCCCCAGGCAATACGGCAAATGGAGCATTAGCAGCATGTCAGTGAGGTGAGATTTGATATGGTCTTTCGGTCACATCTGGCACATCGCATGGGTCAGTGACCAACTTGTAAGTATGTGTAGGTAGAGAAAGGTACTATCTGGTCAATATAAAACTATATAAGTGGTTACCATACACTCTAGTTACTTCTGGTTACTACTTGCAAGTTTCATGGGTTAACAGTTGTGACATAGATTTGCGTATTTGGTATAATACATCTAGGTATCATTGGTATTGCTGTGACCACATGTACCGCAAGCGCCCACACAACTATGACAGTAAAGCGCAATGTAATTCAGCACTGCTAGCTAATCGGTTAACTAGCTCTATAGTTGGACCATTTTGTTGTGATGTTATATGGCACTACGAGTGCTGTATGTAAGTAATATGGGCAGATGCTGGTCTTACTTGTATACTTGGTAGGTGGGTTCTACTACATCCCCCTAGGTACAGATTGTAAGGTATGCGCTCTAGCTAGCTTCCGCATATTAGGCCCATAAGGTATGAGCTATATTCATGGGTATGTTAACAAGTGAAATCACGAGTGCTTATATGATAAGTCAGTATGGTACCATTCTATGTGGTACATCCGTCGCATGGATGTGTTTGAGTGAAATATAGTGGGATGATTACGTGAGTGAAATATAGTTTATATGCCAGTCATGTACCGCCAAAGCGGGAATACTTGCGATAAGTTGTCAGTTAGTAGTATGCCATTCTTTATCCACTCGTCGCGGTGGTTTAGGTGTTTGGGTGACCCCCACCACGGGCATGTTCCACTGGCGGAGCAGGTTCAGGCCTTCTTCTGCTGTGTGGATGACCTCTGTGGTTCCATTTCTGGAGGCTATGAGGCGGAGAGAGAAACCCCATCGGTACAGGACATGGTTGGCTCGGAGGGTCTCTGTCACACGTTGAAAGGATTTTCTTTGTCGCAAAGTGGCCGCAGAGAGATCAGAGAACATCTTGATGCTGGAGTATTCGGCAGGTAGGTCTTTGGCTGTTCTGCTTCTCCTCATCAGAAGGTCTTTCACGTGAAAATAGTGGGCTTTCAGCAATACGTCGCGGGGTAGTGAAGCCGCAATCTGCTGGGGCTTCAGGACTCTGTGCAGACGGTCCAGTAGCAGCACATCTGCGTGGATCTCGGGGACCAGAGCTTTGAAGAAGCCTTGTACATAGCTGGAGAGATCTGCCTGGAGGACCGTCTCCGGTATGCCTCTCAGCCGGATGTTGCTTCTCCTGGACCTATCCTCGAGGTCCATAATCTTTGTCTCACATTGTTGTAGCTGGGAGGTAAGGGATTTGATTTTTTCTGTGGATGCATTGTGTGCATTGATCAAATCCTCCATTTTGGCTTCCACGTGCGTTGTACGGGAGCCAATGTCTTGTATGTCGCGCTTCAATTCTGCAACACTGGATTGCCAGATTGTAATTAGCCTTTGAGATTGTTCCTCTAGGGCTTGTTTCAAAGTCGTTATTGTAAGTGGCCCTCCATCTCGTGGCGATTCTGCCCCCGATCTCGGACTGCTATCATCAGAAATTTCGGCGCCATCTTGTTGGTCCGCGGCCGTGGACTGAACAGCCAGAGCAGTCGCCTTTTTCTGTGAAAAGAAACTCGATCTGTCAGGTTTTTCTTGTTGCCGTCGGGATTTAGACTGCGACATCTTGGGTATGGCACTGATTTCACCGCAGGGGACTCACGATTGCTTAAGTTCACCTAGCTCGTGGTGCAGAGCTGAGGGCTCAAGCAGCCATCTTTCTCCGCGGTCAGCCACGCCCCCCCACTGCATCTTTTTTTAAACTTAGACCATGTTGGAGTAATATGAGTCAGAATGTTATTATTTATTTATTTATTTTAATTTTCCATATCCAGTTTCCTGTCATATAATTTTGTTCAGATTTTATACTCAGTTGGTCTGTTTTTGTCGAAACCATTCTGTTTCCCTCATTTTTCTTTTAGTTAAAGTCTGTACACCCTGTTACAAATTGTTATGCAAATAATATTTTTCTCATTTACCTAAATAATTGATGTAAATAACAGTCAGCATAATTCTCATGTTATCAGCTATTAAGAGTACAATTCAAATTTTATTGAACAAACCTCCTAATGATAACAGTATTTTTTTAAAACATAAAAAATTTACAATGCACTATTCCAAATTATTATGCACAGTAAGTTTCAAAACACTTTATAGGTTGTAAAGAACTGAAAATTGTCATTTGTTGTGTTTGCAGCATATTTACTGAACTCAAAAGCTGTTTCAATTAAACTTATAACAACATTTTAACTTTTTTAAACATTTTAATAGGTCACATTACATTTTAACATAGGACCCCTTATTTGATAGCAGCTTCACAAGTCTTGCATCCATTGAACTTGTGAATTTTCGGACAGTTTCTGCTTGAATTTGTTTGCAAGATGTCAGAATAGCCTCCCAGAGCTGTTTGGATGTAAACTGCCTCCTATCCTCATAGATCTTTTGCTTGAGGATGCTCCAAAGGTTCTCAATAGGATTGAGGTCAGGGGAGGATGGAGGCCACACCATGACTTTCTCTCCTTTTATCCCCATAGCAGCCATTGATGCAGAGGTATTCTTTGCAGCATGAGATGGTGCATTGTCATGCATGAAGATGATTTTATTATGGAAAGCATAGTTCTTCCTTCTGTGCCAGGGAAGAAAGTGGTCAGTCAGAAACTCCACATACTTTGCAGAGGTCATCTTTACACCTTCAGGGACCCTAAAGGGGCCGACCAGCTCTCTTCCCATGATTCCGTCCCAAAACATAACTCCACCACTTCCTTGCTGATGTTGCAGCCTTGTTGGAACAGGGTGGCCGTCCACCAACCATCCACTACTCCATCCATCTGGACCATCCAGGGTTGCACGGCACTCATCAGTGAACAGGACTGTTTGAAAATTAGTCTTCATGTATTTTTCTGCCCAATGCAGCTGTTTCTGCTTGTGAGCATTGGTTAGTGGTGGCCGAATAGAAGGTTTATGCACAGTTGCAAGACTCTGGAAGTCCGTGGGACTCCAGAGGCACCAGCAGCTTCAAATATCTGTTTGCTGCTTTGTAATGGTATTTTAGCATCTGCTCTCTTGATCCGATGCATGGATCTGGCAGAAATCTTCATCAATGTGCCTTTATCTGCACAAACCCATCTGTGCTCTGAATCAGCCACAAATCTCTTAATAGTGCGATGATCACGCTTAAGTTTTCGTGAAATATCTAATGTTTTCATATCTTGTCCAAGGCATTGAACGATTTCACTCTTTTTGGCAGCAGAGAGATCCTTTTTCTTCCCCATATTGTGTGAAAATGGTGCTCTGCTTAATAATGTGGAACACCCTCCTTTAGTAGTTTTTTCCTTAAATTGGGCTCATCTGGCAATCTAATTATCACAGGTGTCCGAGATTGTTTTCAGTGATCAAATGAGCCCTGAGACACAATGCCATCCATGATTTAAACTGAAAAACAAAATATTTAATCTTTGTGACACTTAAATAGAATTTGCATAATAATTTGGAACAGGGTGTATATGATAAATTATACAGGCTTGATATTATTTTTTGATATTTGGGAAATTTAGTCCTCCCTGGCTTGGGTTATTACTCAAGTAGTTTAATCTAATCCGAGGTTTTTTTCCCCGTCCATACAGAGTTTCTAAAACTTATTTGAATAATTTCCAGGCAACTATCAGGGATTTTCAAGGGTAACATCTTAAAAAGATAGGCCCATATGGGGAGGACATATGCATTTATAATATTTATTCTACCCAACCAACTTGTCATTCAATTTTCCCTTTTTTTTAAGTGAAAGTGCGGTTAGTTGATCAAATGGTTCTCAAAAAAATCACTTCCATTATTCTTTCTACTTTGTTGGCAAGCAAAATTCCCAGGTACTCAACACTTCTACTTCAGTAAATCTATAAGAATCCATAATTTGTTGCTTAATTTTTTATCACAATTTTTAAACATTTCCGCTGTTTTCTCTATGTTCATTTTATAATTTGGGAAGATGCTATACAGTGATATCTCATCCATTAAATGTTTAACCAAATTTTCAGGGTCAGTCAGAGTTATTAAAGTATCATCCGCATACATGCATAACTTTAAATCGCTTCTGATTGTTGGAACTCCTCTGATAAATGGATTTATTCTTATCCTTTCAGCAAGAGGTTCCTAAGATAAGACGTTTAAAATTGGTGAGATGGGACAACTCTGTCGGGTAATATTATTCAGTGAAAACCATTCAGAACATAAGTCTATCCCCACAACTCTAGCTGTTGCTCCCTGGTATAATGATATTGTTGCTAATAACATCCATCCACAAAAACCAAAGGATTCCAAAGCTCTAAAAATTTATATTTCCCAGCTGACCCTGTCAAAGGCTTTCTCTACGTCCAATGATGGGGACAACCCCTACTCTCCCCCCAATCCAGTATATCAATCAGACGTCTAGTATTAAAGCCTGCTTGTCTATTTGGGACAAAACCTATCTGATCTTCATGAATTAAACTTGGGAGCACTCCCTTTATCCTTTCTGCCAAAATTGCTGAGAACAGCTTTGAAGCAACATTTATCAAAGAAATTGGGTGATAGTTTTTGACTTGTTGTGGATTTTTATATTTCTTCAAAATTTGCAGTATATTTGCACACAGCAATTCCCTTGGTCCCGCACCATTAATAGCAATCTCATTAAATGTATTAGTTAGATGTTCACTAAGTATATCTCTATACATCCTGTAAAATCTATTGGTCAGACCGTCAGGTCCAAGCATTTTAAAATTGGCAAGTTTATCAATAGCCTTTTAAAATTCTAATTTAGTCAGGGGAGAATTTAGGATTAAACTTTGCTCCTGTGTGATTTTGGGAAGATTAATTTATTTCAGATAGCTAACTAATTAATTCATTAATATATCTATTTAAAAGCTCAACAGTTCTAAAAAAAATATTTATTGTACATTTGCAAATGTAATGTTCTGAGCAAAACAATAGGAACTACAGTCTGTATTTATTATTATTTTATTATTACTAACATTGAGTGATTTCTTGCTGGGAAAATTAGGCTCAACATAACTATTATCATTATAAAACCATAAATGTGTTTGCATAATTATAGCTATTTTACTACTATTTGTTTCTAACCTTTGAAAGTCGCATGACTCATAAAAGAAATGCAAAAAACAGACAACCCCCCCAATAAAATATAATAAAAGAAACATTTTCCAAAAAGATTAGTAGCTAAAAGTACTAAAGAAACTTGCTGAGACCTTGGCACACAGTTTGTCCCTTTGTGTTATGAATACAGAGATAGTTTGGTTATATAAAGCAGCAATATTTTAAATTAAGTAGGTAAGCAGAACATTCAAATTTACTCAATCTTAGTCATTGCAAAATAAAAGGTATTAAGCTTTCATAAGAATTGATGAAACCATATCTCTCAACATTTCAACGTTGAATAAATAGAGATATTTTAATTTAAGGTGTGTTATGAGGGCGTGGCCATGGGCAGGACTCTTCACAGAATATAGTTGGCTTACTAAGAATTATTTATGCAATTAAAATGCAATTGTAAAATGTAAATATCTTGTTTTTACAGACTGATTTCTAAACATATTTTCCAAATGTATTGTTACTGCTGGGATCTGGTACAAAAGAGTGTAATTTGGATCCTAAATAGGGACACTCGGGCAGTATGTAAAAACTATAAAATGATGAATAGTAAAAATGCCTTGCTTGATTTCCACTAAGCATATGTTTTCATTCATTATAATTGGAGTTATGAGGTAACAATGTATTTGAAAAGATGATATGTATTGAATGGTAAGTCATTATTGCATAGATTAATGGTGCACCTGTGTGGAATCCCCACAATGTACATTTTAAGCATCCAAGGTTTTATGTTTTGTATAAAATCATGCATTATTACAGTTGACATGGAGACATAGGATTCCAATGCTTAAACCCTAAACCAAAGGCTGGCCAGCAAAAACTGCCAGTAGTTGTTATTTTATTGTGGAAAAGGCACCAAGAGTGTGAATGTTTCGGCTATGAGGCCTTACTCATACATTCAGATATAGACAATTAAGTGCATATGTAGCAATATATATGATGAATGGGTGGGTGGGTATATAGACATATAGATAGATAGATAGATAGATAGACAGACAGACAGACAGACAGACAGACAGATAGATAGATAGATAGATAGATGATAGATAGATAGATGATAGATAGATAGATAGATAGATAGATAGATAGATAGATAGATAGATAGATAGATAGAAAAAACACGGGTCATACAAATACTTAACACATATCATGTGTACAGATAATAAATGCACACAAGGGGAATATATACTCATACTAACATATTCAATAGTAAAATTTACCATAAATTGCAAAACATACAAATCACACAAACATACAAGGAGCAAACAACTTTTCAAATCATCCTGGCAAGTTTAACATCAAGTTTTCTTTTGATCATCCTTCCAGAGAGATGCTGCAAATACAGGTTTTACAAAGAATAATTATTTAATGATTAAAAATATCAAAATACTAATACACATTTCCAACAACAGAGCTCATTTAAACTAATCATGTCAATACGGGAAAAAGACTACACCAGTGTGTTACCTCCACATCGGATGGACATATCAGATGATCATGACATCTCAAACTAAAATCTTCAACCTGCAGAGAGAAACAAACATAACAAAAACAGACAAAAATAATAAGATGAAATAATATTACGTAGCAATAAGAAAAGCCTATTTAGTGCACTGGGCCACACGGTATCCAGAGTATGAATTCAGTATAGTTCCCTCTTCTTTCGTAACAGGTCCATTATTTCCTAAATGACATGATCAGTTTAAATTAGTTCTGTTGTTGGAAATGTGTATTAGTATTCTGAATTATAAATAATAATTTTTTGTATTCATCTGTTTTTGCAGCATCCCTGTAGAAGTATGATCATAAGAAAACCTGATGTGTAACCTGCCAGGATGATTTGAAAAGTTATTTGAACCTTGATTCATATGTTTTTTTTTTATTTATGGTTAAATTTTACTATTGGATATGTAAATGTCAATATATGAACTTCTTGAATGCATTTATTATTTGTACACATTATTTGGGTTAGGTATTTGTTTTATTGGTAATGCAGCACATGACCAGTTGTGTCTGATGTAATTTATCTATGTATGTGCACTTGATTATCTATGTCTGAATGCATGATTAAGGTTTCATTGCAAAATTTTGCACCTTTGTGGTTATTCATATTCACAGTGGCTTGCATACAAATACTTTTTACTGTGGCATTGTGAATGAAAGGTGATTTGGACAGTATGTAGCATTCACATGCTGAAAATTGAAATCAGATATTTAATCTCAGTGTCTCATTTGAATGGTTAAACTAGCTGAGTAAAGCATCCTACAGTACTGAAACAAATGTAATTGAAATCATTCCCAAGCAAGTACAAATCACACTTACGTTTCTTTAGAGATATACGCTGTGGAATACCATGCCTCACCCAGAGGTGGAGTTGAGGCATATCTATAGAGACACTAAGGGACCACCCCCTTGTGTCCAGACCCCCATCAATTCAAATGGAAACATTTGGCTCTATCTTCGCATATGTACCTGCCACAGAAATAATACTTGCGTCTATGAATTTATTATTTTCCTATTCTATAGATATGTTTCACACTGTACTTGCGACCCAATATGGTGGACATCACAAGTCCTTCCTCTATGGTCAAGTTACGCAACCCATGTTTGGGCTTGATTAGAAGATTGTGCTGGTCACATTTCAAATATAACAAAAATGAGGCTTAATTATTCTGTAAGTAAACATTAATGTTTCTTTCTTTTGGATATGATACTGGAACTAGGCTAATGGCCATTGACATATCACAGAGATTGACTCATCAATTATAAGATATGGCCAAATGGCTGAAGCTAGCTAGACATTCAGGCTTTTAAAAGTGTAGGATCTCACATCCTGCAGAGCCTTGATTAATTCACATCCATATGCTAAAATCCTTTACATTCCTACACCATTCACACTACCCCTTCTGTCATCTGACCTCTGTGGGGGTCCCAGCATCAAAAGATGTAACCCCTTTTGACCTCCATACAATCAAATTAACCCCTTTCAACATTGACAATACCATCTCTGCCAGGCCACCAGTTAATGCACTATACAAACTACATTAAAGGACAATATTTCATAGTGCAATAATAAATTATGCACCCTTGCCTAGACAACTACCATTTTCTTTTTCAAATCGTCATATTTAAAAAAAAAAAAAAAAAAAACACTAAAGAAAGTTTCTGGAAACTTGCATGTTTTGATTTACTTAGAGCCAATACCCTTTATTGTCAGTTTGTTGGATCCTGATAAGCTTTTTAGCATTTTGGATCAAATAAATTACTGCCGTCAAAGGGTTAGAGGAAGCTGATAAATATTGGTTTGAATATTGAAAGTGATGCCTAGATTTTACACTGAAAACATCAGAAGCTATTCACTTCTTTAAAAAAATCCATCTGAAATGCCCTTTATTGCCTCCCACTATCACTGAGATATTGCGATATAGCGTATGTATATTATTACCGATCAAATTAAGCTTCCTCTTACCATTTACTCAAAGTGTCTAGAGCCAGGGGAAGTGTTGCTTCTATGTAAATAAACAAATATATTAACTTTTTGTTGTATTTATGTTAGAGGTAGAAAAGAGTAAATGGCTAGAATTTAGTTTGCAATGGGGTTATTCACTAAAATGCTGGATTGATTACAGAGAGGTTTTCCCAAAAGTTTGTGTCAAGTGTGTCAACTATATCAAGTATAACAGCAAGTCCATCTAAACTTATACTTCAGAACTGACCTCAAAAGTAGTCTTTATCGAACTTGTTTACAGTGAGTTACTCAAATTGAAATTGAGAACTCAGTCTTCTTCAGAAATGGAAAGTCACTTAAGGACAACTCAATACAGCTGTGAATGCTCTACAAAGTGTACATTTTCAGAATGTTCAGAACTGAGAAGCAAAGCACATAAATACACCCAAGTTGTCGAGTAGTATTTTGTCGAATTCAAGTAAGTGTTCTCAAATGTTTGAAATTATTCTCTTTGTAGTGGCAAAGCAGCATTTTTCCTTACTCAAAACTGCACACACACGTTTTTAGTTGCAATCTAGGCATTTTTTTTAAAATTAGACAAGGAAAAATAATGCGCTCTATATCTGCGCTAGAAAATAATGTATTTTCCCAGATCTAGTGCTGAAGGAAACTGTCAGTGAAAAGGTTATTGAAGTGAAGTTTTGTCAGTCTCAGATTTGCTTGTCTTCCCTTCACAATGACAAATGGCTTGTTTCTGCAGTTTGTCACTTGAAATCTAAAACAATGTTACTAGCTATTAACCTTGACCTAAACCCTGGTGGACTTTAATAGGTTTTGACAGGATTTGTGCTCTAGTTAGTGTTTCAGTGGATTTTGCAGACAGATTGATAAATAAGTTCAAAGCCAAATTTACATTGTTATTTGTTTTTCTATTGTGCTGCTTTGACGGGGACTATCGATTATTAGTTATGCCGTGCGCAAGATTATAAAGTGTTTTGTCTCACCACAAGTAATAGATTGTGAAATGAATGCTGTGCATTTTGAGTTGTCAGGCTTCATATCTGATTTAGCATATCTGACTCAGCAAACAATGCTTAATTCAGTGTGTACTTTTTCTTAACAGCGGTTAACTTGTTTATAGCCTATCAGACCATACTCCTAGTTCAATGTGTGATGCAATAAATCTTGATGACTTAGCAGATTATGTAGCTCTTTTCTTATAATCATTATCTATTTGATAATGTAACCTTTCACTTGGGAAACTGTGCTTACTATACACAGTTTCAATGTCAAATAGCTGAATACACGATTTAGAAATGATTAGCACTCCTCACTGTTATACAATCTTTTTTTGCTTAAGTTTAGACTTTATTTTAATCATATTATATTAAAGGTTAACTATAGGGTCAGGAACACAAACATGTATTCTGACCCTATAGTGAAAACCCACCATTTAGGAGGCTTGCTGGGTTAAAACTCACCTTATTTCCAGCTCTCCACGGGTCTGCTGGTGCTGGCCCCGCCCCCTTGGCGACATTGTCAAAATTGCCGATTTTTAACCAATCCAATGCTTCCCCAATACCTTAGCAACTCACCAAAATAAATTACCTGCCTAACCCACCATGCAGACAACCCGTCCATCTCCCAAAATTCGTACAAATTGCAGTTTATATGAAACTGAAGAATATTATTTACAAACTTTCTGAATGAAGCAGATTGACTAAGAGGAAATTACCTAAGTTGAACATAAGTGTTTTGTATTGAAACATATATATTGTAAAAAAAAAATCTATGTATATACAACTTGTATGCAGTAAAGGGGTCTACGCATCAAAACAAGTTAATATTAATGAAGCGATTTTGGTGTATAGATAATGTCACTGCAGTCTCACTGCTTAGTTCTGTCATTTAGAAGTTCAATCACTTTTTTTTCTTAGTATGCAGCCCTAGCCACACACCCCCTGGCTGTGACTCATACAGCCTCCATGAAAAAATGGCTTAATTTCCAACCATATTTTACATCACATGAGTTTTTAGTTTAGAAGTTCTTATTGCCTTCTCTGTTAATTGTACTTTAATCACACACATTAGGCTGTTGCAGGCGCTAGCAGTCTTTTAACAGAGCAGAGAATATGGAATTCTAAATTAAACACACTGTGTAATAAAATAAGCTACAAAATGTACATTTGTTTTCAAGAAGTGTGCAGTAAGGCTTTGTGGGTTTCAATCAGAGGAAATGTGGCTAGGGCTGCATAACATGGCAGATAACTGAGCAGAAAGTATTTAGGCGCATGACCTATACACCCAAACCACTTAATTAAGTTGTTTGTGTTCTTAGTGCATCCCTGTTTACTCATTTTGCATGTTTGCTTAGCTACTGACACACATCCAATTTTGATGGTATCATCTGTTAGTTTATCTCAGTGTCAGATTATTACCAAGGCATAGGATGCTGAGTGTGTGTAGGTTCAAGAATACCAGAATGGGTATTATGATCTACTGCTAACCAGCAAAATTGTACATTAACTATGCACTTCAAGTTATTGGAATGGTCAAGATACAGAGTCAAACTATGATACGCAGTTCCAAGAATCTCTTACTGTCACTGGTTAGTTAATAAAAGCCATGGTATTTTTTAAAAATGTTTTATTTATTTTACGGGCATTCATGTTTTATGTTTTCTTACTTATATTTTATATGGAATTTAATTATGCCAGTTTCAATAAAAATGCAGTAATCTGCAATCATTCAAATCAACTCTATACTGTTGAAAAGAATAGGCAAATCTGAGTACTAATTAATTAGTTTACTCTCATAAAATAAATATTTTCATTTTACCCACACAAAGTGAATCAGCTTCAAGTTTTCAAATCAATCGAAGTCAGAAATTGCCCTCTGGTGTCACACCACCCCAATGCTCATCATATTCTCTGATTACTAATTAGAATGTGAAATGCCCTAATGTATTTTGTAATTATTGCTTGATTTGTGAAGGTTTAAAAAGTAATTACGTAATAGGATATTCCTAGAAAAAAAAATAAGTAAAAGTACAGTTGAAAATAAAATGTAGACATTAAAGCCTAAAGTATTCCAAAGCTAATATTAATTAGAGAAAATCATTTAAATATATGGACCTGCAAGAAAAACAAAACAATTAGTTATGTGCAATAGTTTGGATGCAGAATTACTGTATGTTTTATTTTTTATCAATGTACATGTGAATATGGCATATTTATTGCATATTTTAATCCATGTATTTATATTTTTATATTTAAATAGCATTTGTATTATTTATTTAAATATATTTATATGAGTATAGTACTGTATTAGGATATAGTACCCATAGGGTCACTGCACTCTTTATGTACATTTTCTCCTACATTTGGTGCCCTTTTTATATGACCATGCTTCTCTATAATATATGTAACATACTCTAATAATTATTTCTTGTTCTTTTTCAGTATAAAGATATTATAAAATAATTTCCTGACATATTGTTTTAACCATACTTTCATGAGCCTTTTGGAGAGTGCAATGTGAAGAACTGTTAAAATTGGCACCAATTATTAAAAAACATATAAAAGGTGTGGCTCGTAAGCACTCCCTTCTTTGTCACACCCCATACCAACTAAAATCTTAAAAAACTTTTAAAGAGTTTAGTGCTAATATATTAAGTGCCAAAAAGGTAAATTAATTTGAAAGTCAATTGGCACAGCAATAAATGTCACAAGAATAGATGATAACCTAATAAATTTATCCTATGCACCTGGCAATAGGCACATGTCTACTAGAGGGCACATATTTTCAGCACTTTTTGGTGCTTAAGTTGGCTGGTGGGGAGATACATACTTAGAGCCTTGACCATAGTCCCCTGTAGCCCAGCCAGCTAGCCAGATAGCAGAGCTGAAAAAGGGTGTACATCACATTGCTGTTCCAACATCTTCATTGTCTGTGTGTGAGGCTGGATAGGAAGTGGAAGCAATTACTTCTCATCTGCCCACTAACAGCCTGTCACACAGGAAGTACCTTGCATGAGGAACATGAATAGTATTGAGTGATGCACACTGTATAACAGTTACTGCAGTACTGCTATCACTCATAGGAGGCTGACAGTACTACAGAAGATATAGGAGGGTGTCAATTTACACTAAATTTAACCCCTTCCAAAATCTAAACAATCAAATTCCTAATTCCACAAGGTAAGCATCCAAAGCCTAAGCCTAAAAAGATCTCTTTACCTTATTAATCATAGGTAGTGATGTCGGGAAAATAAAATTTTTGGTTTGCGAATGGCGAACGCGAACTTCCGCAAATGTTCGCGAACCGGCGAACCAGGCGAACCGCCATAGACTTCAATGGGCAGGCGAATTTTAAAACCCACAGGGACTCTTTCTGGCCACAATAGTGATGGAAAAGTTGTTTCAAGGGGACTAACACCTGGACTGTGGCATGCCGAAGGGGGATCCATGGCAAAACTCCCATGGAAAAATTACACAGTTGATGCAGAGTCTGGTTTTAATCCATAAAGGGCATAAATCACCTAACATTCTTAAATCACAATGGATATGGATTGACACTTGACATATGACATATTGACACCTTGACATATGGATTGACACCTGTCCTCATAGACCCTGATACACACTGACACAGAGCAGAATAGGGACTGTTCCCCCTACATAGGGTCACTTGGCAGATATGGATTGACACCTGTCCTCAGGG
Organism: Pelobates fuscus; assembly: GCF_036172605.1. NCBI lineage: Eukaryota > Metazoa > Chordata > Amphibia > Anura > Pelobatidae > Pelobates > Pelobates fuscus. The sequence goes on along the minus strand of NC_086320.1, from coordinate 70,432,710 downwards.
ACCCTGATACACACTGACACAGAGCAGAATAGGGACTGTTCCCCCCTACATAGGGTCACTTGGCATATATGTATTGACACCTGTCCTCAGAGACCCTGATACACACTGACACAGAGCAGAATAGGGACTGTTCCCTCTACATAGGGTCACCTGGCATATATGGATTGACACCTGTCCTCAGGGACCCTGATACACACTGACACAGAGCAGAATATAGACTGTTCCCCCTACATAGGGTCACTTGCAGATATGGATTGACACCTGTCCTCAGAGACCCTGATACACACTGACACAGAGCAGAATATGGACTGTTCCCCCTACATAGGGTCACTTGGCAGATATGGATTGACACCTGTCCTCAGGGACCCTGGTACACACTGACACAGAGCATAATAGGGACTGTTCCTCCTACATAGGGTCACTTGGCAGATATGGATTGACACCTGTCCTCAGAGACCCTGATACACACTGACACAGAGCAGAATAGGGAATATTCACTAAATGCCAAACATTGTTATACACGGGAATATTCAGTAAATAAGGATAGGGGGGGGACCTACTTTCCTCTCCCCCGCCCCCACCCCTGCGCGGTGGGTGGGGGCCATAAATCACAATGGGGGGACCTACTGTCCTCCCACCCTTCCCCACCCATGACTTAAAAAGCTCTGCATGTCCTCCATCAACAACACGTCTGTAACGCGTCCTGTCCTTGCCGGCGTGGTCGTGGGAGGAGGAGGATTACTTTCACCTCTTCCCCTGTTAGATTCCCGTTGTGCTGTGACATCACCCATATACGCTGTGTAAAGCATACTTTTTAATTGATTTTGGAACTGCTGCATCCTTTCCGACTTGCCGCAATTCGGTAACATTTCAGGCACTTTCTGCTTATACCAGGGGTCTAGTAGCGAGAACACCCAGTACAGGTCGTTCTCCTTCAGCCTTTTTATACGAGGCATGACAGCATGAAAAGACCCCATTTGCACAAGGTTGGATGCCGAGCTACTCATTTCCCGTTCCTCCTCCTCAGTGATCTCAATGAAGGTATATTCTTCCCCCCAGCCACGTACAACACCACGGGTACCAGATAGGTGACAACGAGCACCCTGGGATGCCTGTTGTGGTTGGTCTTCCTCCTCCTCCTCAAAGCCACATTCCTCCTCTGACTCCTCTTCCTCACAATCCTCTTCCAGCGTTGCCGCAGGTCCAGCAAGCAATGCTGATAAGGCTGTTTCTGGTGGTGATGGGGACCACAACTCTTCCTCTTCCTCTTCACGCTCATCTACAGCCTGATCCAGCACTCTTCGCAGGGCAGGCTCCAGGAAGAAAACAAATGGTATGATGTCGCTGATGGTGCCTTCGGTGCAACTGACTAGGTTTGTCACCTCCTCAAAAGGATGCATGAGCCTACAGGCATTGCGCATGAGCGTACAGTAACGTGGCAAAAAAATTCCCAGCTCCCCAGAGGCTGTCCTAGCACCCCGGTCATACAAATATTCATTAATGGCTTTTTCTTGTTGGAGCAGGCGGTCGAACATGAATTCCAACGTGTCGGGCTGTCGCAAATCAAGCGCCTCACTGGCATGTTGTTTCGCCGCTGGATATCTGCAAAGTGCGCCATGGCCGTGTAGGAACGCCTGAAATGGCCACACACCTTCCTGGCCTGCTTCAGGACGTCCTGTAAGCCTGTGTACTTATGCACAAAGCGTTGTACGATCAGATTACACACATGTGCCATGCACGGCACATGTGTCAACTTGCCCAACTTCAATGCCGCCAACAAATTTGTTCCGTTGTCACAAACCACTGCCGATCTCCAGTTGCTGCGGAGTCAGCCACTTTTCCACCTGTGCGTTCAGGGCAGACAGGAGTGCTTGTCCGGTGTGACTCTCTGCTTTCAAGCAAGTCAAACCCAAGACGTCGTGACACTGCCGTATCCGGGATGTGGGGGGGTGCCGTTGATGTGGAGCAAGACGCAGCAGCAGAAGAGGACTCAGCCAAGGAGGTTATGGAAGAGGATGGAGTAGGAGGAGTAGAGGAGGTGGCAGCAGGCCTGCCTGCAAGTCGTGGCGGTGTCACCAACTCCTCTGCAGAGCCACGCATTCCATGCTTGGCAGCCGTCAGCAGGTTTACCCAATGCGCAGTGTAGGTGATATACCTGCCCTGACCATGCTTTGCAGACCAGGTATCAGTGGTCAGATGGACCCTTGCCCCAACACTGTGTGCCAGACATGCCATTACTTCCTTTTGCACAATCGTGTACAGGTTGGGGATTGCCTTTTGTGAAAAGAAATTTCGTCCGGGTATCTTCCACTGCGGTGTCCCAATAGCTACAACATTTTTGAACGCCTCAGACTCAACCAACTTGTATGGTAAAATCTGGTGGGCTAATAGTTCAGACAAGCCAGCTGTCAGATGCTGGGCAAGGGGGTGACTTTCTGACATTTGCTTCTTACGCTCAAACATGTCCTTGACAGACACCTGACTGTGGGCAGATGAGCAGGAACTGCTCAAGGCGAGAGACGGAGTGGCAGATGGTTGAGAGGGGGCAAGGAGGACAGCAGTGGTTGATGTGGCTGAAGATGCTGGACCAGGAGGAGGATGGCGGCTTTGAGTTTGTGTGCTGCTTGTACTCATGTGTTGATCCCATAGGCGTTTGTGATGTGCGATCATGTGCCTACGCAAAGCAGTTGTACCTAGGTGGGTGTTGGACTTCCCACGACTCAGTTTCTTTTGGCACAGGTTGCAAATGGCATCGCTGTTGTCAGACACACAAAATAAATTCCACACTGCTGAGCTCTGCAATGACGGCATTCTGGTGGTGGACACAGCATGCGTTGATTGGCGTGCTGTCGGGCTGACCCCGGGTGCCGATGCATGCTGTCTGACTGTGCCACTAGCTCCTTGCGACAACCTCCCCCTGCTTCCAACTCGTCTCCTCCTCCTCTCTGTCTCCCCATCTGAACCTTCGCCCTGTTCTTCTTCTTGCCGAGCGGGCACCCACGTGACATGCATGGACGCATCGTCATTATCAACCGCTTCACTTGTATCTGACAACTCAGCAAAGGAAGCAGCATCACTCATTTCTTCAAACGGATGTGTAAATAACTCCTCTGACAGAAAAAGTGAAGCGGCTGTGGTGCTAGTGTTGGTGGTGGCGGCAGGGGGGTGAGTGGTATCTTGATCGGTGCCCGAAGCTAAGCTGGAGGAGGATGGTGCGTCAAGGTTCCGAGCGGAAGCTGTAGAAGATTGGGTGTCCTGTGTTAGCCAGTCAACTATGTCCTCAGAACTTTTCAAGTTCAGAGTACGTGGCCTCTGAAAACTGGGCATTATTCTAGGGCAAAAGGGAATCACAGCACCACGACCACGACGGCCCCTGCGGGGTGGCCTACTTCTGCCCGTCATTTTTTTTTTATAAGTGGTACTTTTTTTAAGTGGTACTATGAGTGGCAATGTGCACTGGCAGAGGTTGGCAGAGTACACGCTGTAGGCCTGACACACCCGCTTGAAGACAACTAACTGCTATTCAATCTATAACAGTGAAAAAAGTTTTTGGGTATTTAAATGCACACTATTGTGACACCAGATATGAGTGGCACTGTGCACTGGCAAAGGTTGGCAGAGTAGATGCTGTAGGCCTGACACACCCGCTTGAAGACTGCTAACTGATATTCAATCTATAACAGTGAAAACAGTTTTTTTTGTTTTTAAATGCACGCTATTGTGAGACCAGATATGAGTGGCACTGTGCAGTGGCAGAGGTTGGCAGAGTACACGCTGTAGTCCTGACACACAGACGCTTGCAGATAACTAACTGCTATTCAATCTATTACAGTGAAAAAAAAATGTTTTTAAATGCACGCTATTGTGACACCAGATATGAGTGGCACTGTGCACTGGTAGAGGTTGGCAGAGAACACACTGTAGGCCTGACACCCGCTTGCAGACAACTAACTGCTATTCAATCTATAACAGTGAAAAAAGTTTTTTTGTTTTTACTGGCAGAGGTTGGCAGAGTACATGCTGTAGGCCTGACACGCACTTATGAAGGACACTGACTGCTATTATATTACAGTCAAAAAAGTTTTTTGTTTTTAAATGCAAGCTATTGTGACACCAGATATGAGTGGCACTGTGCACTGGCAGAGGTTGGCAGAGTAAGCGCTGTAGGCCTGACACACCCGCTTAAAGACAACTAACTGCTATTCAATCTATAACAGTGAAAAATGTTTTTTGTTTTCAAATGCACACTTTTGTGACACCAGATATGAGTGGCACTGTGCACTGGCAGAGGTTGGCATAGTACACACTGTTGGCCTGACACACAGACGCTTGCAGATAACTAACTGCTATTCAATCTATTACAATGAAAAAAAAATGTTTTTAAATGCACGCTATTGTGACACCAGATATGAGTGGCACTGTGCACTGGCAGAGGTTGGCAGAGTAGACGCTGTAGGCCTGACACACCCGCTTAAAGACAACTAACTGCTATTCAATCTATAACAGTGAAAAAATGTTTTTTTGTTTTCAAATGCACGCTTCTGTGACACCAGATATGAGTGGCACTGTGCACTGGCAGAGGTTGGCATAGTACACACTGTTGGCCTGACACACATACGCTTGCAGATAACTAACTGCTATTCAATCTATTACAGTGAAAAAAAAAATGTTTTTAAATGCACGCTATTGTGACACCAGATATGAGTGGCACTGTGCACTGGCAGAGGTTGGCAGAGTAGACGCTGTAGGCCTGATACACACGCTTGAAGACAACTAACTCCTGTTCAATCTATAACAGTGAAAAACTTTTTTTGTTTTTAAATGCAAGCTATTGTGACACCAGATATGAGTGGCACTGAACACTGGCAGAGTTTGGCAGAGTACATGCTGTAGGCCTGACATACAGATGCTTGCAGACAACTAACTGCTATTCAATCTATTACAGTGAAAACATTTTTTTGCATTTACAATGCTTTCCTATGGACGCTTGCGTGCTCTCACTGTGATTTTCACAGTGAGAATCACGCAAGCGCCTCTAGCGGCTGTCAATGAGACAGCCACTAGAGGATTTGGGGGAAGGCTTAACCCATTTATAAACATAGCAGTTTCTCTGAAACTGCTATGTTTATAAAAAAAATGGGTTAACCCTAGCTGGACCTGGCACCCAGACCACTTCATTAAGCTGAAGTGGTCTGGGTGCCTAGAGTGGCTCTAGATCTTTACCTGCTGTTTACGAACAAGTAATAAATTATGAGATTATGGCAGAAAATTAGTTAATCTACTAAAGTTCTAGTTTTTTTGTTTTTTTACCTATATGAATTTCTATGGTATTGAATTATTATATAAACAGAAAACTTCTTAGTATAAAGTAAAGGCTGAAAGGGTCATGTAAAATCTTCTCTCCCTTTTGTTGCCTTGAGTTTAATGTGTGTGCAACTGTCATATATGGATTACCGTATATACTCGAGTATAAGCCGAGTTTTTCAGCCCATTTTTTGGGCTGAAAAACCCCAACTCGGCTTATACTCGAGTCAAGGTCTGTATTATGGCAATTTACATTGCCATAATACAGACTGGGGAGAGGGGGGCTGGCAGAGCTGTAACTTACCTGTTCTGCAGCTCCTGTCAGCTCTCTCCTCCTCCGCGCCGTCCGTTCAGCACCTCGGTCAGCTCCCAGTGTAAATCTCGCGAGAGCCGCGGCTCTCGCGAGACTTACAGTGTGAGCTGATAGAAGGAGCTGCACGGACGGTGCAGAGGAGGAGAGAGCTGACAGGAGCTGCAGAACAGGTAAGTTACAGCTCTGCCAGCCCCCCTCTCCCCCCCACTGAACTGCCACTGGACCACCAGGGAAGGAGAGCCCCCCTCCCTGCCATGTATCAAGCAGGGAGGGGGGACGAAAAATAAATAAAATAATAATAAAAAATAATAATAAAAAAAATAATAATAAAAAAAGGGGGTATAAGGACCACTGTGGGAGGGGGGGGGGGTATAAGGACCACTATGGGAGGGAGGGGGTGGGATAAGGACCACTATGGAAGGGAGGGGGGGGTATAAGGACCGCTATGAGGGGGGGGGGATAAGGACCACTATGGGAGGGAGGGGGGATAAGGACCACTATGGGAGGGAGGGGGGGATAAGGACCACTATGGGAGGGAGGGGGGGGGATAAGGACCACTATGGGAGGGAGGGGGGGATAAGGACCACTATGGAAGGGAGGGGGGGATAAGGACCACTATCGGAGGGAGGGGGGTGGGATAAGGACCACTATGGGAGGGAGGGGGGGGAGAAAAGGAACACTATGGGAGGGAGGGGGGGATAAGGACCACTATGGGAGGGAGGGAGGGGGATAAGGACCACTATGGGAGGGAGGGGGATAAGGACCACTATGGGAGGGAGGGGGGGATAAGGACCACTATGGGAGGGAGGGGGGATAAGGACCACTAGGGGAGGGGAGGGCGAAGTAAGGACCACTAGGGGAGGGGAGGGGGAAGTAAGGACCACTAGGGGAGGGGAGGGTAAGGACCACTAGGGGAGGGGTGAGTCAGGACCACTGGGGGAGGGGGGTGAAGGAACACGGGGGTGGGGAGGTAAGGACCACTGAGGGAGGAGGAGGGGAGGTCAGGACATATGGGGGGGGCAAATATCCTTGCACCGGCCCTGCACACACTGCATTCATACACTGCATTCATACACACACTGCATTCATACACACACTGCACTCATACACACACATACTGCACTCATACACACACACACTGCACTCATACACACACACTGCACTCATACACACACACTGCATTCATACACACACACTGCACTCATACACACGCTGCACTCATACACACGCTGCACTCATACACACGCTGCACTCATACACACGCTGCACTCATACACACACTGCACTCATACACACGCTGCACTCATACACACACACGCTGCACTCATACACACACATGCTGCACTCATACACACACACGCTGCACTCATACGCACACACTGCATTCATTATACACACACTGTAAATAAATATTAAATTACGGTAATATATTTTTTTTAGGATCTCATTTTATTTAGAAATTTACCAGTAGCTGCTGCATTTCCCACCCTAGTCTTATACTCGAGTCAATAAGTTTTCCCAGTTTTTTGGGGAAAAATTAGGGGCCTCGGCTTATATTCGGGTCGGCTTATACTCGAGTATATACGGTAATAATGTTCTTTTACTATATTGAAGTACTAAATCCTATGTTCTTACAAGGTAATTTTTTCTATGTTGCGTTGACAGTACAATTTTTAATTTATTGCATTTGGAGTGGTTCCCCAGACAATGCATGCACTAATGGGGCATTATAAGTACCGGAGAACATCCTTGTGTATTTTGAAACATTGATCATCCTGTTGTTATTTATGAATTAAGTCACCTACTATTTTTACATTTGTTACAAAGTTCTGTGAGTGCTTTGATTCATACAGGATTTGGACATTTGCAAATGTGGATGCACGCAGGCATTATATATCATGCTAAAAAGATTTAAAGAGTGCTTTTTGGTATTTATATTTATTATCTGAATCTTATTGGCTGGGAAATTGCTGAATTATTACTGAAAGTAACACCATTCAAATCCTTTAAGAGGCCAACTCGTCTTGCATTCTCAATTAAAATGTATATATCAAACAACAACCATTTTACATTGCAGTAATTACGAAAACAATATTGTTGTTGACTATTGTACAATAGACCCATTATTTTCTTAATGGTAGTTTGCAATTGCTTGCTAAATAATTATGTGCCTAAAAAGGCCCATAAGATATTAGAAACCTTTGACAAGAGAAATCTCTGTGTTCAGTCCAGTGAAGAATTAAACAACGGAGAGTAATAATATGGGCTGATGCACTCAATATAACACTAATGCCCTCTGTGAACTAGAAGAAATAATTCAGTTCCTTTAAGCTGTGCCGAAGCTAAATACAGTATGACTCAAAATAGTACAAGTACTCATTAGATCTGATTGCTAATTACCCCTTTAAATGATTTAGCAAGCATGATTCTAGATAATTAGTTTAGTAATTTATTGCCACAGAACAAGCTAGTAGCTGTATCATACAATTTAAAAACATATATATATATATATATATATATATATATATATATATATATATATATATATTACTTTAAATCCCCAGCACTCACATTTACTATATACCAACGCCGGGCGCCAGACCAAGGCTCCAAGGAAATAGAAGATCCAAATGAGACAGGCTGCTCTCCGGGCTTAAAAGTTCCAAATTTTATTTCAATCAATTAAAAATACGACCAACGTTTCGGTCCCCGTTCGGGACCTTCCTCAGGGTCAAGTTCAACAGGACAATCTGTTGAACTTGACCCTGAGGAAGGTCCTGAACGGGGACCGAAACGTTGGTCGTATTTTTAATTGATTGAAATAAAATTTGGAACTTTTAAGCCCGGAGAGCAGCCTGTCTCATTTGGATCATATATATATATATATATATATATATATATATATATATATATATATATATATATATATATAATTAATACACAAGATCCAGCGCACTCTCCTATCTACTAAACAGCAACTTCAATGTTGACAGATTTTATTAGTTTGTAAAAGTTTTTTTTAAAAACACCTAATCTAGGCAAAAAAATGGGGATTTAGTTACATTATATGATCATACATTGCATAAGCCTGCCACAACGTCAATGTACCCCATCTTTGGCAGGTCCTACTCTCACAGTCTAATGTCTGCTCTTATGAGATTAACCACTTACTTAGGAAAAAATTCCATCTGAGGCTCTGTGCAGTACAAGGCTTTTTTCCCAAGTAAGTGGTGAATCTCATAAGAGCAGACATTAGACTGTGAGAGTAGGACCTGCCAAAGATGGGGTACATTGACGTTGTGGCAGGCTTATGCAATGTATGATCATATAATGTAACTAAATCCCCATTTTTTTGCCTAGATTAGGTGTTTTTAAAAAAAACTTTTACAAACTAATAAAATCTGTCAACATTGAAGTTGCTGTTTAGTAGATAGGAGAGTGCGCTGGATCTTGTGTATTGTTTATTGTATAATATGGCCCCCAGCAGCACCCCATTTAAGCATGTTTAGGTGAGTGCAACCATCCCCCCATGTTTCCTATATATATATATATATATATGTTTTTAAACTATATATATCGTTCATACCAACAGAGTTGTGTTTCAAAGTTGTTGTATACAGCAGACACATACTCCAAGGAATCCATGTATAAAGTGGAATTATGAGGCACAAATCCCTTGCAGTGGTGAGAGCACTGTTAAAGTGAGATTTCTGTAGTAAAAGCAAGTCTTATGGATTAACTGGTGTGTGTATTTGTGCTTAGCAAAGTATTAACTATATATATATATATATATATATATATATATATATATATATATATATATACACACAACACTGAAGAAATGACACTCTGCTACAATGTAAAGTAGTAAGTGTACAGCCTGTATAACAGTGTACATTTGCTGTCCCCTCAAAATGGAAATGCAAGCATTTTTGAGTGAGGGGCCCCACCTTACCAAATTAAAGATTTTTATCACTTTTATTGACATTTAGGTTTTAGGATTCCTTCTTTGATCAAAGTAACCATTAATGTTGGGTAACATTTTTCCAGTACCTTCTTTATTCATTGTACCTGTGGATTCCAAGTTGGAATGACAAAGGTCATTTTTAAGGATATAGTAAGATGTTCCAAAGGATCTTCAGATTCAGGTGCTCCCTGAAAAAAGTCAAATTGATGAGGAAATGCGTTGGGATGAGAAAGCAAAAATCACCATGGTTTTATGAAGCACAGGTCATGTCAAACAAACTTAATTGCTTTCTATGAAGAAGTAGAAGTGCAGATCAGGGTGTAGCAGGGGATGTGATCTATTTGGATTTTGCCAAAGCATTTGATATAGTTCCACACAATAGATTAGTGTTCAAGCTCAAAAAAATTGGTCTAGATGAAACTTCTTCTTCTTGGGTAGAACATTGGCAGTAAAATAGAGAACAAAGAGTTGTCATTAATGGTAAATTTTCTAGCTGGACAGAGGTGGCAAGTGGTGTGCCCCAGGGTTCTGTTTATAAATGATCTTGTAAAAAACATTGAAGTCATGTTCCAGTGTTTGCAGATGACACAAAACTATGTAAAGGAGTACAATGTGAGCTATATAAGATATTAATTTAGATAGACTGGGGGACTGGACACTTAAATGGCAGATGAAATTTAATGTTGAAAAATGCAAAGTTATGCACTTTGGGGTAAAGAATGGACAAGCAACTTATACACTTAATGGAAGTGAATTAGGGAGAACAACACATGAAAAGGACTTGGGAATTGTTATAGACAACAAATTATGCAACCATATGCAATGTCAGTCAGCAGTGGCTAAGGTCAGTAAAATATTGTCATGCATGAAAAAGGGCATTAATTATCGGGATGAGAATATCATTTAACCTTTTTATAAATCACTGGTAAGACCACCTATTTATTATGCTGTGCAATTTGGGGCACCTATTCTAAAGAAGGATATTATGGCACTAGAAAAAGTGCCGTGTCGGGCTACAAAATTAATAAAAGGAATGGAACATTTCAGTTATGAAGAATGGTTAACGCATTTAAACCTCTTTAGTTTAGAAAAATGTTGCCTCAGAGGGGATATGATAATATTATACAAATATATCCGGGGTCAATACAAACCATTGTGTTGAAATCTATTCACAAACCAGACTTTACATAGGACACAAGGTCATGCGTTTAGACTGGAAGAAAGAAGATTTTGTCTAAGGCAAAAAAAAGGGTTAGTTACTGTAAAAACTGTAAGGATTTGAAATTCTCTGCCTGAAGAAGTGTATATATATATATATATATATATATATATATATATATATATATATATATATATATATATATATATATATATATATATATATATATATATGTATAACATGGATATAATTTTTCAATGTAGGGTAATAGCTTCTTGATCCAAGGATTAATCTGACTGCCATTCAGCGGTCAAGAAGGAATTTTTTTCCAAGTTTTTTGCAAAATTGGAAGTGCATCAAACTGGTTTTTTTGCCTTCTTTTGGATCAAGAGCAAAAAAAACAAATGTGAGGAAGGCTGAACTTGATGGACCCAAGTCTCTTTTCAGCTATGTAACTATGTAACTATGTATGGGCTTTTCATTTTAAGCTGAAATTGTAAGAGTGCGTTTAAATGTTTGAGTGCATTTTATTAAAATAGGTTTTATTCCTGGCAGTATTATGCAATGTACAATAATTATTCGTTTTATTGTGCATTTTAGCTCCCAGTAGCTATTACATAATACCTATAAAAGCTTTTAAGAATACACAGATTCTGTGATAACCAATTGCCTACTCCTCTAATCTACAGCTCCTTGTTTGGTTTCTCTATCATTGACTAATGTATTGGAAAGAGGTGTGATATGAACTGCACTAAAATTGGAAAGTATTTTTTTCACTCTCAATTTTGTTATTTATGGTTTATTTGGATTGATTATGGTTTTTAAAATGATATGTTTGGCCTAATTTATAACCTTTAAATTACATTAGCATTTCTGAGATTATGGAAGCATACAACACCTTTATTTTAGAAATGTTTCCTGTATGCGGGTACTATGCTTAAATGCAGCCATTCTTTTTACATTCTATTGTCATTTTCAGTAAGCTGCGCTGCTAAATAATTCATTCAAGGCCTGTATTAATACCTGTAAACATTTTTTATTTAAATATTTTTATTCATCTACTTTGTCACATCTACTTTTTATGAGTAAAAAAATGCATTTTTGCTTGGACACTAACAGTCAGGGTCAGTGCAAGGATTCTTGATTCAACAGGCAAAGATGCATGTTAAAGGTATGAAAGTGATCTGCGTGCAAAAAGGAGCTTAAAACAAATGCCACAAATGTCAATCTTATAGCAGCTACCACACTGATGTCTCCCTATCTCCTCCTATCCACTGAAATATAGACACAGTAAAGTAAGGAGGTTGGGGGGTGAAGTGGAGAACTAATTAGAACACACTTACCCCCTGTATAAAACTGAAGTAAATAAAAATCCAGCATTATACATAGGGGGGGGGGGGAATTAGAAAAAAAAAATCCAATGGTGTAGTATGTACAGAAATGATAAGTGGTTAAATGATATAGGAAATGAACTCACAAAACTAGAGCCAAGTGTAAGGACTGGCTCAGATCACAAACACTTTGGTGTATTAAGGTGACACCGTTCCCTCTTCTTTATTCTTCCTAAATAAGCTCAAAAAACAGCAGGAGAGAGATAGCTTCTAGTGTAGTATATCAGGAACCAGATGAATATTAGTTAGAAAGCTATCACACTAAAGAAGATGAAATAGAACATTACTTTAAAAAAATAATTAGTATTTAGTACCCAGCTTTCAGGGAGTGGTACTTATTGAATCGCATAATGCTGACATACAGGATGTTTAATACAGGGATACAGTAAGAAATATACTTTATTGCTGTGTTATTTGTCAAATTATATTGTATGCACAAAAAGCAACAAAAACATTTTCCCTGTGGGTTTTTGTTTTCAATCTGATTCCAGAGTTCAGTTTTCTTGGGATACATCAAATACATATATTATACGTTTAAAGCAGTAAAATATTGTTATATGGCTATTATCACAATGTTTTGCTTATCTATGCATACAGATAATTCTATAAGCATTTTAAAATTTGGGAAAAGTAGTGTTTTTTACCTTTAAAGGCAATTATGAGTTCTCTTTATAATGATATTTGGATATAAGTTAGGACTGGTAAATTGATGCTAAGATGTTCTAACATACATTGTAATATTTTGAACACATTGAACACAAATCTTCTCCAGCCCTATTCTTACGGCAGAAAAAAAAAGTGGAAACGTTTAAAGAGTTTAAAATTTTAAACATTTAAAATTATTTATTAAATCTGGAAAATGTTTTAATTCTGTTGAAATTGCAAAATAGCCATATAAGAAAACAATCCCCAATTGTATGGTTCCACATCCTATTTTGTCATTAACTAAACATCCAGTTCTACAGTGCTAAAAATCTTCAATGTCAGTTTTTGTAAGGTCTAATCTTTCATCAAATAACACATTCACTACCAAAATTGTGTACAATTAGCTCAATTAGCTTATATGCTAGAGGGAAAGGGGGGAAATGACACAAAAGGTAAGGATAGAATTAGAGAAGTAGATCTCATTCTTATATTTAACCCATATGTATATGTGATGTGTGAAAAATAAGACACCCACATCTCTTTAACCTTGACACTTCCATCTTAATTTCCTATCAATTAGTGTTTGGATTGCATTGGCTTTGTCATGTGTGAACTTGTTTATGATGTAATTTTCTAAATCTTTAATGCACATTTAAGATTATGGAGCATCTCACAAATTAGAATAACACACATTATATGTATTTTTCAATGGCTTATTTAATTAAGTAAATTCAAGTTAAGTAATAGTTACTCTTTAATGTTTTCAAATGTCCTGAAAAAAAGTCTTCTCCCTACACCTTGTAAATGGTAAAATAAACATCAGCCATCGTATCATTCCTTCAGTTATTTCTCTTAGCATTTCATTAGCATTAAACAAAATATTTTAAAACCTTATTTATAGAAATATACAGTATTTACTGTTACCATCTTATTATGTTCTGTTGTGTAGGGGTTAATATATGTTTTGTTATAAATCGTATAGATTTGGTGCAACAACAGCATCATTTTTATTCAGCACAATAGGATGTTTTTCAAATGTTCTGATGGTGTCATTTAAAATGTTCTAACATATCATTTATAAACTTAAGATGAGGCTCCATTAAAATGATCTGTGGATAGCACAGGTTATGAAATAAAATTGCAGTCAAATAATTACTATGATAGAATAGCAATTTTGTCTGTCTTTTTCAATATATACTGTTAAATCAGGAAATAAAGATAGAACCAGGGTTGTGTTTGAATTGTGCTGGCTCTGCACCTGATCTGCCTCCTTGTCAGTCTCAGCCAATCCTATGGGGAAGCACTGTGATTGGATCAGGCTACCACTTCTGATGATGTCAGAGGTCAGAAGAAGTTCACAGGCAGTGGCAGCAGCTTCGGACTTGAATACAAGTAAGATTTTACTATCTTTAGGTAGGCAAAGGGGGGCAATGGGGCTAGACCGGTTTAAGAACAACTCTTTTGTGGAAGATTAGAGTATGGGAGTCTCGAGATGAAAAGGCTTGGAGTTTGGAAATATGTTTAGTGGTTGCAATTGCAACCAGAAACACAGTTTTGTAGGTTAGATGTTGGACAGAGATCTGTGAGAGAGAGGCATATGGTGGTTCCGTTAACACTTGAAGAACCATAGGAAGATCCCAAGGAGGAACGTTATTTCTTGCTGGGGGATTAAGTCTCATAGCTGCCTTAAAAAATCTTGAAGTAAAAGGGTGTGAAATCCAGGATGTATTGTGGAGCGCAGATAAGGCTGAAGATTGGACCTTGAGCGTACTTAGATCCAGCCCCGATTTTAAAAAATCCAGACCCTCAATATGTGATGGATTTAAAGGGTCAATGGAAACTGAACCAGCCCATGATTTGAAGGTTTCCCAGATTTTGTAATAACAGGAAGAAGTACATTTTTTCCTAGATTTTAGGAGAGTATCAACGACTTTATCCGATAGGCCCTGCTTTAATAGAGATGACCGTTCAAAAGCCATGCTTCCAAGTTCCATTGAGATGGGTTTGGATGAAGGACTGGGCCTTGGATTAGAATGTCCTTCCTGGGGGTAAGTCTCCAAGGTTTGGATATGGCCATCTTAAATAAGAGGGGATACCAGGGCCTCCTTGGCCATATGAGGATAATGGCAATGATATTTTTCCTGCTTTGTCAATTTTCTTCAATAGGCGAGAAATGATAGGTAGGGGAGGGAACATACACTCCAGTTTGAAATCCCACGGTTGAGACAGGGCATCTTGATCTGCTGACAGAGGATCTGGATTGAGGGACAAAAATTCCCGTACTTGTGCATTCTTTCTGTTTGCCATGAGGTTTATTTGGGGTATGCCCCACCTTTGAGTGATCATCCTAAATACCTCTGGGTGTAGGCTTGTCATGCCTTAACTATGGTATCCTCTTACTTCCTGGTTCCACGGAGCCTAGCCACACCCCTTTATGACACGGTCTGCCTATTTAATCTGACTGCACCAGCTGATCAGGGCTGGATTATTGAACTACGTTCCGTACTCACGAACCGGCTACAACTTCGTTGTGAAAACCTCTGTTACCAGACCGGACTGAGAGACTCTGCAAGTTCCCTTCACCTCTCCTCATCCACAACTAAAAGCTTAACACTCTCCATCCAGGATAAACGCCTCTGAGGAGATCTCGGGAACCAGTGTTCTATGTGCCGGAAGCTAAGTAAAACCTCTGTGATAAGCATTGCATCTCAAGCTGTTATTTCCTGTCTCCAAAATCCTTCGATAATACAAAACCGTTACAGCTAACTTCAACTCATACTTTATCTCAGTTAGCTGCATCTGTCTTGCTTCGGTTAAAGTCTATGGAACAGCTATTGTGACTGCTTATCACCTAAACCGTTGATTCTACTAAGAGACTCTTTATTGATTCAGTGTCTGCAATTTACTATCGTTTACTCCTTAAAGCTACAGTGCCTGTAATTGTGGACTTCAGTTATCATTTACTACTTAAAGCTACAGTGCCTGTAATTGTGGACTTCAGTTATCATTTACTACTTAAAGCTACAGTGCCTGTAATTGTGGACTTCAGTTATCATTTACTACTTAAAGCTACAGTGCTTATAATTGTGGACTTCAGTTATCGTTTATTACTTAAAACTACAGTACCTGTAAATTGGAATTAAAGTCAATACCTTTTACTTTTTATAATAAATATTCAAACTATACGAAATCTGCAGTTGTGTTCCTTCATAACAAATGTTTAGACGTGACAGAATAATCCAGCCATTGTAATGGATCCAGCAGATTTCGATTCTACTATAACTACGCTGAATCAAAGAGTTAATGCACTAGCCCAAAGTGTGCAAGACCTGCAAGTTACTAACGAGAGACTTCTCACTTATATCAGAGATTTACAAACTCATACTCCTCATACTACTCTGCACTCGGCTAGTGATCCTGCTGTGTGTAACCCTGAAAAGTTCTATGGAGATCGTTCAAAATACAGGGAGTTCCTCAACTCTTGCAAACTTTTAATTGCTTTGAAACCTAGATCCTATCCTACAGAAAGAACTAAAGTTTGTTCGGTTATTTCCTTTCTAAGAGGTGAACCTATGTCATGGGCTCATTCCTTTCTGGAAAACGATGACCCCATTTTAAATTCACTAGATGAATTTTTTGAAGCCATGTCTCTTCTCTATGAAGATCCTAACAAACAAGCTACAGCTGATTTAACAATCAGAACACTACAGCAAAGAAATAGACCCGTTGAAGATTACATTGCTGAATTCAAAAGATGGGCTATAGAAACGCAATGGAATGACATCACATTGCGCAACCAATTTCGAATTGGTTTATCGGAAGCTGTAAAAGATGAATTATCTAGAACAGAACTCCCTACTAATTTGAACGCTCTAATTCGCCTATCAATCAGCATTGACAGAAGATTAAGAGAAAGAAATGCCGAAAAAGCCCTTTCACATTCAAAAGACCGCAAACCTTTCACTCCCTCAAAAGCTCCAGATAAGACTTCCATACCAAGTGAACCTATGGAAATAGGGATAATAAGAAGTCCCCTCACTCCTGAAGAGAAAAATCGAAGACGTCAATTAAACCTATGCATGTATTGTGCCTCTCAAGTTCATTTAGTCTCTGATTGTCCTTCATTGAAACGGATAAAAGGCAGAAGGCAGTCTCACGCCTCTTCCATCCTAAGTGTACTTCCCTCTACAGCAAATACTCAAATGTCCCCTATCGTTCTTGTATTACAGTGGGACAATAAAAGAATTATAACCAAGGCTGTTATCGATTCCGGTGCAAATGGAGTATTCATCGACTCAGCCTTTGTAACAAAGAATAAAATTCCTTGTGTTCGTAAAAGAACTTCTGTACCTGTTAAAGTGATTGACGGGTCCCTCATCTCATCGGGACCAATACTTCATGAATCCATCCCTCTAAAAGTAACCATCAATCATACTCATACGGAAAGTCTTATATTTGATGTCATCTCATCACCATTATTTCCTATTATATTAGGGATCAACTGGTTAAGGAACCACAACCCTCAAATCTCATGGTTTCCCTTCTCTCTTGCATTTGATTCTGATTATTGCAAGAAAACATGCTTGCAACGTATTCCAATTCTCCAGTCTACGAAAGAACCAGCTAAAACCTCATGTTGTTCTGACACCGAACTGGAGTCTCCTCCTCCTACAGTCATTGGAATCCTATCTTCTCTTATCGACGACGTTAAAGGTCTCAGTGAAGACGCTCTTGAACTTCCTAAATCAAGTAAATTATCCAAGAAAAACGGTCTCTACTATTTTAAAGACCGGATTTATGTACCTCCCTCTTTCAGAATTAAAGTACTTGAAATTATTCATGATTCTCCTCTGGCAGGTCATCCAGGTATGAAAAAGACCCTTGAATTGTCTAAAAGATACTATTGGTGGCCTCGTCAAGACCAAACTATTGAATCTTATGTCAATTCCTGTTCTGTATGCCAAAGATCCAAACATGTGTCATTGCTAAAGCCTTATCATCCTGACCCTTTCCAAAGAAATGTCACTACTTCTCCTGATCCCATATTGGTCCAGGGTGAAGAAGAATACGAAATTCAAAGTATACTGGATTCAAGGATCCATCGTGGCTCCTTACAATACCTCATCAGATGGAAAGGATATGGTGTTGATGAAGATACATGGGAAAACTCCTCTGTTGTTCATGCTAATAAATTGATTTCCAAATTTCACAAGAGTTACCCTTCTAAACCAAGTCAATAGCACCCAGAGGTTGCTCATTAAAGAGGGGGTACTGTCATGCCTTAACTATGGTATCCTCTTACTTCCTGGTTCCACGGAGCCTAGCCACACCCCTTTATGACACGGTCTGCCTATTTAATCTGACTGCACCAGCTGATCAGGGCTGGATTATTGAACTACGTTCCGTACTCACGAACCGGCTACAACTTCGTTGTGAAAACCTCTGTTACCAGACCGGACTGAAAGACTCTGCAAGTTCCCTTCACCTCTCCTCATCCACAACTAAAAGCTTAACACTCTCCATCCAGGATAAACGCCTCTGAGGAGATCTCGGGAACCAGTGTTCTATGTGCCGGAAGCTAAGTAAAACCTCTGTGATAAGCATTGCATCTCAAGCTGTTATTTCCTGTCTCCAAAATCCTTCGATAATACAAAACCGTTACAGCTAACTTCAACTCATACTTTATCTCAGTTAGCTGCATCTGTCTTGCTTCGGTTAAAGTCTATGGAACAGCTATTGTGACTGCTTATCACCTAAACCGTTGATTCTACTAAGAGACTCTTTATTGATTCAGTGTCTGCAATTTACTATCGTTTACTCCTTAAAGCTACAGTGCCTGTAATTGTGGACTTCAGTTATCATTTACTACTTAAAGCTACAGTGCCTGTAATTGTGGACTTCAGTTATCATTTACTACTTAAAGCTACAGTGCCTGTAATTGTGGACTTCAGTTATCATTTACTACTTAAAGCTACAGTGCTTATAATTGTGGACTTCAGTTATCGTTTATTACTTAAAACTACAGTACCTGTAAATTGGAATTAAAGTCAATACCTTTTACTTTTTATAATAAATATTCAAACTATACGAAATCTGCAGTTGTGTTCCTTCATAACAAATGTTTAGACGTGACAAGGCTCCATTCTCCTGGTTCAATAACTTCTCTGCTCAGATAGTCTGCCATGGAATTGTCCACTCCAGGTAGGTACAGGGCTTCCAGATCTAACAAGTGTTTCTGGGCCAGGATCATGAGGGGTTTCATAGCTGAAAGAAGACATTTGCTCTTGGTGCCCCCCTGATGATTGACATATGCTGCAACTGCCCTGTTGTCTGTTTAAATTGACAGCCATTTGTTCTGAAGATCTGGAAGAAAGACTTTCAAAGCTTTGTGGATGGTTATTAACTCTTTTATGTTGGAATATAGTTTATTTGCCCTCTGAGACCAAATTCCTTTAGTTCAGGTGGATCAGAAATGGGCTCCACAATGGGCTGGAGTCTGTTGTAATACTAATCCAGTTTGGTTCTTCTAAAGGAAACCCTTTCTGGAGATTAGATAGTTATTTATGTGTTGCGGAATCAGGATTCTTTGGTCCCATTGTTTTGTAACTTTTTGAATTGAAGAAGGAAATTCATTTGAATTGGCCTGGAATTCCACTGAGCCCATCTCACTAGCCCTATTTTGGAAGTGAGGGATCCTAGGAGACTCATATAATCTCTTGCTGATGTGGATCTCTTTTTCAGAATCATCTGGATTTTCTCTTGAAATCGGGAACTTATGTCTGAAGAGATATTTACCGTTTCTTTCATGGTGTCTATTTCTGCTCCCAGATAGATAATCCGGTGAGATGGAGTCAGAGAACTCTTTTCCATATTCACAATCCAACCATGCTTTTGGAGACATTGGAGAGCCATCTTTGTGTGAAGTATGGCCTTGCTGAAAGATTCTACTACTATAAGGATATCATCTAGATAAATAAAAATCCTCAAACCGTGAATTCTTAAAGGACCACTATAGGCACCCAGACCACCTTAGCTCAATGAAGTGGTCTGGGTGCCAGGTCCCTCTAGTTTTAACCCTGCAGCTGAAAACATAGCAGTTTCAAAGAAACTGCTATGTTTACACTGAGGGTTAATCCAGCCTCTAGTGGCTGTATCACTGACAGCCACTAGAGGCCGCTTCCGCGATTCTCATTGTAAAAATCACAGTGAGAAGACGCTGACGTCCATAGGAAAGCATTGAGTAATGCTTTCCTATGGGCGGTTTAAATGCACGCGCGGCTCTTGACGCACATTCATCACTGACGTCAGCAGGAAGAGGAGAGTTCCCTAGTGCAGATGGCGGTGAAACCGCAAAAAAAAATGAAGCAAAAGACCGTTCATGCCCATCTGGAGAAAACTCTGCCTCTGGAACAGGGTGAGCAAGATGGCGCCGATAGGCCAAATCCCCAGCATGTGACTCTGAAACAGGGGACTGCAGGCACGGTCCAGACAGCCCAGCGACAAACTCCTCCATAAGAGCGATCATGCTGGAATTGAAAGCCTCATTTAAAGCAGACTTGCACCAAATAGCAGCAGACATTAGATCTGATATCAACAGCATAGGGGAGCGGACTGCACGCCTGGAAGAGCGCACAGAGGAATTAACAGACGCGCATAACTCCATAGCAGCAGCCTACACATCCCTGACACAAAAGATCAAATCACTGGAAGAGAAAGTTGCTGACCAAGAAGACAGAAGTCGGAGAAATAACGTGCGCATTAGAGGTATCCCAGAATCTGTGACACAGACAGGTTTAACCAAATACGTACAGGACAAATTTAGAGTGCTTATACCCTCACTAACAGACTCAGAACTATGCCTGGACAGGACACACCATCTCCCCAAACACAGACATCTCCCACCGGACACACCACGAGACACCATAACAAGGGTCCACTATTACCCTGTCAAGGACCGCATTATGCAAGCAACCAGAACTACAAGCCACTGGCCTGAACCCTATAATGTCGTTAAACTATTCACAGACCTCTCATCGACAACCATGCTCGCACGCCGCACTTTCGCGCCCATCACTGCAGCGCTCCGGGCAGCGAATGTCCCCTACAAATGGGGTTTTCCCACAAAATTATTGATCAAGCGGAATGGTGTGGACAAGCCAATTTTCAACCCAGAAGAGGGGAAGAGGATCCTCCAGGAATGGGACATTCCGCTACAAGCCGGCAGCCCTAAAGGACCTCTGCGGACCACAACTGCACCAAAGTCTCTTACTAAAGCTGGGAACACTCGACGAAGGCTCCACGCACACCCTTTGACCGTAGAACCTCTCCAACCTGAAACAACTGTTGGTTCAGTTGTCTTTAGGAGCTAAAAATGCAGCAAACCTTATAACTACACTATGGTGATTAAGATCATGTCCCTAAACACGAAAGGGCTAAATTCTCAGAACAAACGCAGGCTGGCCATACAGGAGGCTAAGAAATGTGGCGCCCTAGTAGCGTTCTTTCAGGAGACGCACTTTAGATGGAGGGATAAACCTAAGTTTACCTCCAAGTGGTTCCCCCACGACTTTCACGCCTGCTATACAGCCAAACAGCGAGGTGTTTCTATTCTAATCAGCAAAAATGTAGTGTTCTCTTTGGTCCGTAAAATAACAGATAGGAAGGGTCGATACCTTTTTTTTTTTTTTTTTTTTTTTTTTCCTATGTCTAGGTTTTGTTAACATAAGACTAGGGTAGATGGGAGTTTCAGGGCAATGCAGAAACATATAAGGAAGGGATTTAAAACTAAGAGGAATGAGTAAAGGGGTATTGAGGGGAAAAGGAAGAAGAGGAAGTAGGAAGGAAAGAGAAAAGAAAAGGAAAGGGCCCTTAGAACTTATTACATATATTTAACTTCATCCTCTTCGGAATGAAAATTGCCAAACTATGACTGAACTGTAACAATATTTATACATACCCTATGTCATTTTATTCTTAATGTGTAAATGTTGAATGTTTAATTTATGTTTTCGTATCTGTTTGTAATAATGCATGTAAAAAAAAAGAAAGAAAAAAGGGGGGAGAAAAGAAGGGGAAACTTTTCAATAAAGATTATATATAAAAAAAAAAAAACAGCGAGGTGTTTCTATTCTAATCAGCAAAAATGTAGTGTTCTCTTTGGTCCGTAAAATAACAGATAGGAAGGGTCGATACCTAATACTACAGTGTCTACTTAATAATGCCCCATATACACTGGTCAATGTCTATGGCCCAAATGAGAACCAACACAAATTTCTAACCTCGACCCTGGCAATACTCGACATGTATAAATATGGGGAGGTAATTATTGGAGGCAACACAAATTTCTTATTAGATAGCAAGTCTGACTCGTCCACTGATATTGGGCTTTCATGACATACCATGCAACAGAGAACGGCTCTCGCAGCCAAAATTTGCACTACGCTAGCTTCACACAATATGGTAGATCCATGGCACATCCTCCACCCCACAGAGGTGGACTACACATGCCACACAGCTGCACACAACAGCTACTCCCGCATAGACCACTTTCTAATTCCAGCTACCTCAATGCCTAACATAGAAGAAGCCACTGTTGGAACGATATCATGGTCCGACCATGCCCGTATTACCCTCAGTATTAAAGAAGCATTTCTCAATAAAGGGACTGACACATGGAGACTAAACGAGTCCCTTCTCGCCGATCCCTCCATAGTGTCGCAGCTCACCACAGACCTCCAACATTATTTCGCTGAAAACACGACACATAACACCTTGATAGAACAGATCTGGCTGGCACATAAGGCGGTCATACGGGGTAGTTTCATAAAACATGCTAGTCGAGCTAAAAAACTAAGGCTAGCTCACTATAACTCAATGGTAGCGGAAATCGCCACATTGACACACTCCAATAAACGCGACCCAAGCACGGCCACTTACAAAAAACTGTCAGACCTCCACAACCAATTACAAAACATAGAATTGGCCAAAACATCGTATCTATTATGCAAGGCAAAACACAACTTTTTTGCCAATGGAAATAGAGCTGGTGCCAAACTGGCTTCACAATTAAAGGAGAGAAGTGTCGCCTCCAGAATTGCCTTCCTAATAGATAATCAGGGGAACAAGATACTAAACCCACAAAATATTGTTGATCTTTTTGCAAATTACTACAGTGAGTTGTATAACCTCAAAAATGACCCCAACATGTTCCTACCGACTCCTGGTGACATTGACAGCTTTCTGCAGGGCCTCGACTTACCGATACTAAAAGACGAAGACCTAGATATATTGCAACAACCATTCTCCACAGACGAGCTCTCAGCCGTAATTTCACAACTCCCAGCTCACAAATCTCCAGGCCCGGATGGCTTTACAAACGCTTTGTCACGATACCTTACCTGACCTCCTCGGACCCACGCAGCACAGCATCCTCCTTCACTGAGCGGCAAGGCACTTCTGACGCCGGCCGCTCACTCAGCTCGGAATTTCTAGGTTCGGCGCATGCACGCCACTGCCGTCGGCTTGAAGCCGACAAGGTCCTGACGCGGCCACGCCCCCGGACCTTTTGGGGGCGTGGTTTTAAGGCTACACACACCACACTATAAAAGGGCTGCCCTGACAGCAGTAAGACGCCCTAGTGTGGTTCTTGCTGGTTCCCCTAGTGCTACTTTCTGTGATATTTGTATTCTACCCTGGTATTTGACTTTTGGCTTCTCTATTCGACTACTCTACTCTCTGGTTCCCTGTACTTTGGCTTGCTTATCGTTATCCCGTCTTCTGTTATCCCTTGACCTCTGGCTATCCCATTTGACTACTCTAACGTGAGTCCGGCCATTCTAAGGTCCGGTATACGTTCTATAGTTAGGTTACACTCTGCGAGAAGGGGTCACTGTCGTGACATTACACTAGGGCCTTGGACCCTGCAGGTGTTAACCCTCTTGGGCTTGGTACTGACAATAGGCTTGAGGAACTGGACCATCGTATGGACCAGATCGCTCTCGCCGTACAGACGTTAATTAACCGTACTGCTTATCTCCAGCCGGAGGAGCAGACTCCTAGTCAGAGACCCCAGGAACATCCCATGGAAGTGCTACCTACAGGCATTTCCAATCAGGCTACAGCGCCTCTCCGGTATGGGGGTGATCCTAAGGGATGCAGGGGGTTCTTGGACCAGATAAGCATCTATTTTGAACTCCATCCTAGAGCGTACCCTACCGATAGGGCTAAGATTGGGTATGTTATCACCCTGTTAGTAGATAGGGCCTTAACCTGGGCTAATCCCTTGTGGGAAAATGACAACCCAATTGTCTTTAATTATATAAACTTTGTTGCAGCTTTCAGGAGAACTTTTGATCCCGCAGGCAGAAAGACTAACGCTGCCAAATCCTTGTTACGTTTAAGACAAAGTACCCTTTCTCTAGTAGACTATGCTTTGGAGTTCCGTACTTTAGCTGCAGAAGTCAGATGGAACGAACAAGCTTTCGTGGATGTGTTCCTGAATGGAGTGTCTGACAGAATCTTAGATGAAGTGGTATTTGTTCCGCTACTAAATCCCCTAAGGGTCGTCCTTTAGGTCTCCTCATGCCCTTGCCTATTCCGGAGACTCCGTGGTCGAGTATTGCCATGGATTTTGTAGTAGACCTACCTCCTTCTAAGAACCACACTGTCATATTAACGATAATTGACAGATTCTCCAAGATGTCTCATTTGGTCCCTCTTTATAAATTACCTACCTCTTCTGAACTAGCTTCTATATTTATAAGGGAGGTTGTCCGCTTACATGGGGTACCCCATGATATTGTCTCTGATAGGGGCCCTCAATTTATTTCTCGTTTCTGGAAAGCGTTTTGTGGACAGTTGGGTATCAACCTTAACCTTTCCTCTTCTTATCATCCCCAATCAAATGGTGTTACGGAAAGGATGAACCAATGCCTGGAACAATACATCCGCTGTTTCACTTCGGTTCATCAAGATGACTGGGCGGAGTTGTTACCATGGGCAGAATTTGCTCACAACCATCATGTCCATGAATCCACTTTACACAGCCCCTTTTTTATCAATTATGGGTTTAACCCTACTACTCTACCAAGTTCCGTCCCTTCTACGGGAGTGCCAAGTGTGGATGACACTGTCCGGAATATGAGGGAGACTTGGCTAGGGGTTAAACAAATCTTAACTCAAAGGGCTAGTGTGTACAAAGCTAATGCAGACAGGCATCGGAGACCTGCCCCCACGTTCATGGTCGGGGATAAAGTGTGGTTAAGTACCCGAAACATTAAACTTAAGGTCCCGTCTATGAAATTTGCTCCCAGATTCATTGGCCCGTTTCAGGTTCTCAAACGTGTCAACCCTGTTTGTTACAGTCTTCGTTTACCCTCTAATATGAAAATACCAAATTCGTTTCATGTCTCACTTCTCAAGCCATTAATTTGTAATCGGTTTACTCGTAGTACCTCTCCTCCTCTTCCTGAAGTTGTGGAGGGACAAAACGAATATGAAGTGAGGTCTATTTTGGGTTCTCGTTTTTCTAGGGGTAAACTTCAATACCTTTTAGACTGGAAGGGTTATGGTCCTGAGGATCGTTCGTGGGTGGACGCTTCTGATGTTCACGCCCCTCGCCTGGTTCGTTTGTTTGAAAGGAGGCGTTCTAACCGCCCTGAGGGCGGTCCTTGTGGGGGGGTACTGTCACGATACCTTACCTGACCTCCTCGGACCCACGCAGCACAGCATCCTCCTTCACTGAGCGGCAAGGCACTTCTGACGCCGGCCGCTCACTCAGCTCGGAATTTCTAGGTTCGGCGCATGCGCGCCACTGCCGTCAGCTTGAAGCCGACAAGGTCCTGCGTGGCCACGCCCCCGGACCTTTTGGGGGCGTGGTTTTAAGGCTACACACACCACACTATAAAAGGGCTGCCCTGACAGCAGTAAGACGCCCTAGTGTGGTTCTTGCTGGTTCCCCTAGTGCTACTTTCTGTGATATTTGTATTCTACCCTGGAATTTGACTTTTGGCTTCTCTATTCGACTACTCTACTCTCTGGTTCCCTGTACTTTGGCTTGCTTATCGTTATCCCGTCTTCTGTTATCCCTTGACCTCTGGCTATCCCATTTGACTACTCTAACGTGAGTCCGGCCATTCTAAGGTCCGGTATACGTTCTATAGTTAGGTTACACTCTGCGAGAAGGGGTCACTGTCGTGACACGCTTACTACCAGAAATTCTCGACCATTCTTGCACCACACCTCCTAACGCTTCTAAACCACTGTGCCACCGTTGGTGTCTTACCTGATGAGATGCTGATGGCCCACATATCCACCCTTCCCAAGCCCGGCAAACCCCCCACACAGTGAAAAAATTTCAGGCCTATCTCCCTATTTAATGGAGATGCCAAGATTTAGGCCAAACTCATCAGCAACCGACTGGCCCCATTACTCCACAAACTGGTGCACAATGACCAATCCGGGTTCATAAAAGGGCGTCAAGGCTCTGACAACACCAGGAAAATTCTAAACATGCTCTCCTCACTCGACTCAGGCAACTCGAAAGGCCTCTTCCTTGCCCTTGACGCGGAGAAGGCCTTTGACCGCTTAAATTGGGCATACATGGTCAAAACTTTACACAAGTTCAATTTCCCTATGTTTACCATTAAGAGTATCATGGCGTTGTACCACAATCCAGCGGCCAGAGTCTCCCAAGGAGGTTTCTTGTCCAACCCTTTTCATATCACGAATGGAACCCGACAGGGTTGCCCCCTACCCCCCCTCCTGTACATATTGGTCCTGGAACCCCTAGCGTGTAAACTCAGGCTGCACCCCGACATACAAGGGATCCCTATAGGAAGCAAGACATATAGTCTAGCTCTCTTTGCCGATAACATCTTTGTAGCACTGACGGACCCCACTCGCTCCCTACCCCATATGTTGACTCTCATAAACCAATTCGGAAAAGTCTCTTACTATAAACTGAATCAGGACAAAACACAGGCCCTACCCATCAACTTAACAAAAACACTAACGGACTCCCTCCGCACCACATACAAATTTGAATGGAGGCATACCTCCATCACATACTTGGGGAATAAAGTTGCACCCTCCATCCCAGCCACAATAACATTGAATTACACGCCACTGCTGACGCTCTGTAAGACAGAAATGAACAAATGGAAACATACCATGATTTCTTGGCTAGGGAAAATTAATGCCTACAAGATGATGATCTTACCCCGTATCCTCTATGTCGTTAGGATGCTCCCCCTTAGAGTCCAGTCCCACTACTGCAAAACATTACAAAAACTATGTAGTGCGTTTATTTGGGGAGGCAAAAGACCCAGAGTGTCCATAGCACTACTACAGACAGCCACCCACTCAGGAGGTGTTGGGCTCCCAAAGAGCTGCAATATTGTCCTCAGGTGTCCTCTTACATACACCACCTAACACGATCCAATGGGTAGACATGGAAAGGGAGCAATTTAGTACTCAATCCCTACTTGATTATTTGTGGACACCCAAAACTTTACGACGGAAACGTCACGACCTCTTCCCAACCACCCAACTCGAAATAACGATATGGGACGAGTTCATGGGAGTGTAACGAGAATATACCCCTACACGCAGGATCCAGCCAAACAGGAGACAGCACAGAGGAGAGATACGTCTACCGGACCTTAGAGTGGCCGGACTCGATGTAATAGGAGAAGTACAGAGTCAGGAACGATCCGAGGTCAAGGGCACAAAGAGATAGCGTAAACGAGAACTAGCCGGGGTCTGGTACACAGGAATCAGCAAGCCGGCAAACAGAACAGACAAGGATAAAGCGAAAACGAAGTCAGAATACAAAGCCAAGGTCAAATACGGAGAAACACAACTGAACACAACAAGCACTAAAGGGAACTGTAGCAGAAACCACGATAGGGCAAGGAACTAAGGGAAAAGGGTAAGTATAAGTAGCCTTCAAACTAATGTGATTGGCTCCTGTCACTTCCACACCCCCAAAAGGTAAGTGTATGGGGTGATTGGCATGACAGGAGCCAATGGGAGCCTTTTTGCAATTTAGGCTCCCACTGTCTCTTTAAGAGCGCGCCCGAGACTCGCGGCGCGCTCTTAGCTGCAGGCGGGACACGTGACCGCCTACAAGATGATGATCTTACCCCGTATCCTCTATGTCGTTAGGATGCTCCCCCTTAGAGTCCAGTCCCACTACTGCAAAACATTACAAAACTATGGGGAGGCAAAAGACCCAGAGTGTCCATAGCACTACTACAGACAGCCACCCACTCAGGAGGTGTTGGGCTCCCAAAGAGCTGCAATATTGTCCTCAGGACCGCGCGCGGCTTGAAGAGAGGACCGCGGCCGGTCCCCGGATAAGGTAAGTAACGCTACAGTACCCCCCCCCCCCGAGGACACGCCCTCCGGGCGGGCAGGACCAGGCCTGGCAGGAAAACGCGAATGGAAAGAACGTACAAGGCGGGGAGCATGAACAGCATCCGCAGAAATCCAACTGCGCTCCTCAGGCCCATAACCCTTCCAATGTACCAAGTACTGAAGCCGACCCCTAAGGAAACGAGAGTCAAGAACAGCAGACACTTCGAACTCCTCATGACCCTCCACAGAGACAGGAGGGGGAGGGGGAGTATGCCGGGTATAGCGGTTGCGTACGTAAGGCTTCAATAACGAGGTGTGAAAGACATTAGGTATACACAGATTCTTAGGCAGACCCAAGGCATAAGAAACGGGATTAACCTTATGTATAATGCGATAAGGACCAATGAAGCGGGGAGCCAATTTCATAGAAGGCACCCGGAGGCGAATATTCCGTGTGGAAAGCAAAACCCTGTCCCCCACAACATAGGAAGGAGCCGCTCTGCGATGCTTGTCAGCCTGAGCCTTCTGGCGGGCAGCAGAGTCCACCAAAGAACGCTGAACCTGCTCCCAAGTATTACGCAAACCAGCCTAATGTTCATCCAGAACTGGCATGCCCTGTGAGGAGAATGCAGCCGGAAGAACAACGGGATGCTGGCCATAGACAACGTAAAAAGGGCTTTTGCCGGAAGAATCATGAGTGGCGTTATTCCGAGCAAATTCAGCACAAGGAAGCAGGTCAGACCAATTGTCCTGATGGTGAGACACAAAACAACGGAGGTACTGCTCCAGAGACTGGTTGGCACGTTCAGCAGCTCCATTAGACTGGGGATGGTAAGCGGAAGAAAATGAGAGAGAAATACCCATCTCCGAACAAAAGGCTTTCCAGAACCTGGAAATAAATTGGCTACCCCTATCGGATACAACAGATAAGGGAATACCATGTAATCGAAACACTTCTCTAGCGAAGATAAGAGCCAGTTCCTTGGAAGTGGGCAACTTGCGAAGAGACACAAAGTGAGCCATTTTGGAAAACCGATCTACTATCATTAGGATGACTGTGTTACCATTCGAAGGGGGTAATTCAACAATAAAATCCATTGATAGATTAGACCAAGGTCTCTCGGGAACAGGTAACGGATGCAACAGCCCACAAGGAACTCTATGAGAGGATTTCATACATGCACAAGTAGTCCAAGCACTTATATAGTCAGTGACATCCTTACGTAAGGTATCCCACCAAAAATACCGAGAAACGGCTGACACCGTTTTGGAAATACCAGGATGTCCAGCAGTCTTAGTATCATGATACAGTGACAGAATATCCCGTCTCTCGGGAACATCAACGAACAATTTATCATTAGGCCTCTCGCTAGGTGCCATGCTTTGTTTCGCTTGTATGGCCTGCAAGAGGGACGAGGAAATAGACAATATAGTAGTTGCTATTATCCTGTCTGGGGGAATGACAGGAGTAACATCAATCTCCTGTTTGTCAATAGTCTTGAACTGTCTGGACAGAGCGTCCGCTTTAGTGTTCCGATCACCTGGCCTATAGGTGATTATATAATTAAATTGAGACAAGAACAGTGACCACCTAGCCTGCCTGGAAGACAATCTTTTAGCTTCGCTAAGGTAGGATAGGTTCTTATGATCCGTAAATATGAGGATAGGATCCTTAGTGCCCTCTAACAAATGTCTCCATTCTTTGAGTGCTAAAATGATAGCAAGGAGTTCGCGATTACCCACATCATAATTATTTTCTACTTTGGACATTTGTTTAGAAAAGAAGCCACAAGGATGCAATGGCTTGTCAGGAGACTCTCTTTGGGATAAGACAGCACCTACCCCTATATCGGAAGCATCAACCTCAAGTATATATGGCAATGAGGGGACAGGATGCTGTAAAATAGGTGCAGAGGCGAACGTAGTCTTAAGAAAGTCAAAAGCTTGAAGTGCCTCGGTAGACCAGGCACGTGTATTGCCATCCTTTTTAGTCATACGAGTAATAGGTGCTACGATAGACGAAAAACCTTTGATAAAACGTCTATAATAATTAGAGAAACCCAGAAAACGCTGGATGGCTTTCAGACCTTGCGGCAGAGGCCATTCTATGACCGCAGCGAGCTTCTGGGGATCCATCCGAAAACCCTTAGCGGAAATCAAATACCCCAAAAACGTGACTTCAGATTGGTCGAATAGACATTTTTCTAGTTTGCAATAAAGACCATTAGCAAGAAGAGTCTTCAGAACTGTCGTAACATGTCTGTGATGAGTATGTAAGTCTGTAGAATATATTAAAATGTCATCCAAGTACACAATAACAAATGAGTGAATAGTCCCTTAAGACATCATTAATAAATTCTTGGAATACTGCTGGGGCATCGCAAAGCCCAAATGGCATGACGGTATACTCATAATGACCTGACCTAGTGTTAAAGGCTGTCTTCCATTCGTGGTCCTTTTTTATACGTATCAAATTGTATGCTCCTCTAAGATCTAATTTGGTGAATACCGTAGCATGTTTGAGCCTGTCAAACAATTCTGTTATTAATGGTATAGGGTAATCATTTTTGATTGTGATTTTATTAAGACCTCTATAATCAATGCAAGGTCTTAAATCACCTTCTTTTTTTAATACAAAGAAGAACCCCGCTCCAGCCGGAGAAGAGGATCTCCTAATAAATCCCTTGTCTAATGATTCTTTAATGTATTCCTCCATGACACGGTTTTCTTGAACCGATAGAGGGTACACCCTGTCCTTTGGAGGTATAGTGCCAGGCAACAAGTCAATAGCACAATCGTAGGGTCTGTGAGGCGGTAATTTGTCAGCCTCTCTTTTATTAAAGACAGTCTTTAAAGATAAATACTGAGAGGGGGGCGTGTCTGGCTTCCGGTGTGAGCAGCCGCATGGAGTAGGAGCTCCGGCGTTAAACCGTCCTGAAAGCTACAATTCAAGCTACCTAAAGCGATAACTCAACAGATTACCTTACCTTATCATAGCAGAACTTCGGTGTAAGAGATATGTCTTATCCCAAGCAGCCGAGAACTCGAGAATCGGCCAAAATAAAGAAAAAAGACCGCCAAGTACTTACCCAAGATGGCGGCGAGGAGACAGAAACTATGTCGGACGGAGCTTCCGATCAAGAATCCATCTCTTCCAAATATACGGACTCTCCAGTAACGGAGAAGAGCCTCCATAAAATGCTGCAAGAACTGAGAGCTACCATAAAAGCTGATTTCCAGCGTATCGACAAAGAATTGCGGAAAGAAATCACGAGCCTAGGCGACCGGACTAGCCACCTGGAGAATAAAACAGGAGACCTATGCAACGCCCATAACGAAGTTGTGGACAAGCTCCAATTACTATCAGATGAAAATGAAGCACTAAAACTGAAGCTGGCTGACCTGGAGGACAGATCCAGGCGGCAAAATATAAGATTCCGGGGTATTCCCGACGACATTTCCCACGATGCTCTCCCAGCGTATGTTCTTTCTATTTGCAAGGCCCTGGTCCCGGACTTACCAGACTCTGCTTGGGCCTATGATCGTATGCATAGACTCCCTCGACCGTCTCGTCTACCTCCTGAATCGCCCAGAGACGTGATAGTAAAATTTCATTATTATGTACATAAAGAATCCCTATTGTCAGCAGCGAGGAAAACGGCGAACCTTCCAGACCCACACTCTGCAATTGCTTTATTTGCGGACTTGTCTGCTGCCACCATGGCGAAGCGCAGAGAATTTATTACCATTACAAAAACTTTGCGGAACAATAATGTGAATTATAAGTGGGGTTACCCTACAAAGCTGATCGTCTGGAGACAGGGATCAACCCGTATTTTCAGCGACCCTAAAGAAGGTATGAAGACTCTCTCCGAATGGGGACTATGGCGACCAACAGGAGAAAATCAGGTGGCATCCGGGGAGAGATCTCCGAAGAAAATCCAAAATGAGTGGCACATGGCAGGAGACCGAAACACAGCGAAATGAACTTTTACAGCTATCATGCACCACATATTTCGAGCAATATTGGTATAGTATTCCATTGTATGCTCCATGGAGGTCCCTATATTGTATGTGTACACCCACCTGGTAACTTAGTGCATATACCACGGCTAAGTTTTGCTATAGGACCATAGAAAAAAAGAGCAAAAGCGAATGTCAGCACTTTACACCCTGTCAATATGGTTACAACTTCCACCATTTATTTAGTTCTTGGTCGGAAATATTAATTACTTTGCAGGCCTTGAGTCTGAAGTTACCATCATGGGCTATGTCACACGTATTGTCCCCTTAGAAGGCGTGCAGACGCTTAAGTCGACCACCCTTGGCCATGCAGATGGTTCAACTTTAAACACAATGTTCATGCTTTATTTATACTGTTTATTCTTTTACTGCCGTGATTAATGTAGCATTGGCCCTTTCAATGTGCTTTATATGTGCACAGGTCGCACTACGACTCACGGGTCATAATCGGAGACTCCGTCTGATATCCAGACTTCCATTTTAAAATTTAATGTTTAGCTTCAGTGTACACTTCTGACCTAAATTTAAAGCTAAGCTCGGTTATACAACCACCCTGACCAATACAACCTAACGATTATAACGACTCCGAACTAAGACTAGAATTAACTTGTTACTATGTACTGCAGTTGGACCCAGGTTTATATATTTGTTATGGCTACCAACCGTACTTTATTCGAATCACTTGTTATGTTGATGTTTAATAGTGATGTTTCCTAACATGAGCAGGGCGCGGCATACCCGCCATGATACTACCCGTTAGGAAAACAAGTTCTCTCTTTTTCTGCTTTTGAGTTATATACCACCGGGACGGTAGGAGCTCCACGTTCCCACGTTCCCACCAACTTTTCAGGTCACCTCTTGAGTACATCTTTCGGTGCACTCTATATGACCCTCTCTCATCTCCTTCTGAAGGGAGATAATTGTATATACTTTTGTTTGCTGTTCCCCTTTATTTTTCCCCTCTCTCCCCTTCCTCCCGCAATTTCCACACTCCTGTACATGCTACCAATGGAAGATGCATTCATCATTATTGGCTTGCGAGGGAGGCACAATCGCATCCCGATCACCTCGCAAGGCGGTTTATCTGTAAAACAAACATCCACTCAAATTACAGTTCAATTTTCTCATTTGCACATCGGACATTTCGGTCTTGTCTTTAGCACTTTCTCTACACTGTTGTTGGTATGACTCGTAATACAATGAAGATTATGTCCCTCAACGTTAAAGGGCTTAATAGCCCAAACAAGCGGCGGCAGGTATTACGAGACATGCATGCCTCTAATGCTGCAATCGTTTGCTTACAGGAAACTCACCTCCAAAAAAAAGGCCCGCCTAGGCTATACTCGCCACGTTACCCAACTGGGTTTCACGCACATGCACCAAACAAAACCAAGGGAGTTGCCATATTCTTCCACTCAGACTGGGCTTTCTCATTGTACAAGCAATATGTAGACCCAGCGGGTAGATTACTAATTTTAGTGGGTGAAATGAACGGAATAAAAGCTACAGTAGTATCCCTATATGCACCTAACGAAGCTCAATATCCTTTCATAAAAAAAGCCTTTAATAAAATCTCCAAGCTTAAACAAGGACATCTAATAATTTGCGGTGACTTCAATTGCGCCTTAGACCCACAGTTGGACACCCAACGCACGCACAAAAAAACCCCCACTAGGGCATCTATACAGAATGGCAAACTATTTACCCACCTTCTACACACATCTGATTTATATGATGCCTGGAGAAATTTATATCCTACGGGCAGAGATTACTCCTATTTCTCACACGTCCACACAACTTACTCGCGTATAGACCTTTGTATCATAGACAAATCTACTCTACCACATCTAGTCAGCCAAACCATAGGCCAGCGTACCTGGTCCGACCATGCCCCAATTGAAACCATCATCGAGGTCCCGTACCCCGCCAAGGGTCGAGGAAAGTGGAGGTTAAACGAATCACTTTTAGACTGTCCGAATAACCTTAAAACAATTGCTGCTGAATTAGACCACTATTTTCAGACTAACTCTACCGAACACACCTCCGTTGAAACACAATGGCTTGCCCATAAAGCAGTCATTAGGGGTGCATTTATA
This sequence comes from Pelobates fuscus, assembly GCF_036172605.1. Taxonomy (NCBI): domain Eukaryota; kingdom Metazoa; phylum Chordata; class Amphibia; order Anura; family Pelobatidae; genus Pelobates; species Pelobates fuscus. Next base: position 70,398,455 of record NC_086320.1, on the reverse strand, counting down.
AAACTGGGCTCAAAAAACAAAAAACGCATCCAAAACTCCATGATTAAACTTACCCAACAGCTGGAAACATTGGAAAAATCCAATAAAACTTCCCCCTCCAAGTCCATATCCAAACAAATAGCTAAAATACAAGAGGCCATTCATCATCTACATGCAGACGAATATATTAACCATGCTCGAAAATTGAAACAACATTTCTACCATATGGGTAATAAAGCCGGCAAATTGTTGGCGCGCCAATTAAAATCTAAGTACATCCAGACTAAAATTCCCTATATTACATCCAAAGATGGAGTGAAATTGTTTAATCCTAACGATATTGTTAACGAACTATCCCACTACTACGAAGACCTCTACAATTTGGGTAAACACACTGACACGCACACACCCACCATAGGAGAAATTAAGCATTTCTTAACAAATATAACTCTCCCGACTGTCACATCGCAGCAAAACGAATTGCTGAGCACACCGTTCACGACCGAAGAGGTTGAAACGGCTATCCGCTCCCTCCCCAAACATAAAGCCCCTGGCCCTGACGGCCTCTCCAATTATTATTACATCAAAATGGCATCACTTCTGTCCCCTCACATTACAAACATGTTCAATGCAGTCCAAAAATCTGGGTCCTTCCCGCAAGAAATGCTGGAGGCATTCATCATAACTCTACCCAAACCAAACAAACCCCCTACGATCTGCAGTAACCTTCGGCCGATTTCACTCCTAAATGCTGATGTTAAATTATATGCCAAGATCATCGCTAACAGATTGAAACCTTTACTGCCCAATCTAGTCTCAGAAGAACAGGCAGGTTTCGTCCCAGGTAAACAGGTGGGAGATAACACCAGGTATTGCGTTGATATATTAGAATGGGCCATGAAGAAAAAAGTACAAGGTGTTTTTATGGCATTAGACGCTGAAAAAGCGTTCGATCGCTTAAATTGGTCATACATGGAAAGTACGCTATTGGCATTTCAATTCTCCAGCCCCTTCATTAATAGCATTAAAGCCCTATATTCAGCGCCCTCTGCCAAGGTGTTCAACACTGGTTTTCTTTCTCGCAGTTTTCCTATAACTAATGGGACTAGGCAAGGATGCCCCCTTTCTCCCCACATTTTTATCCTATGCCTGGAACCACTGATCAGAGCGATCAAACAAGATCCCTTAATACCTGGCATACTCACGCCAGCAGGTGAAAAGAAGGCTGCACTTTTCGCAGATGATATCATGTTATTTCTTACTAAACCGTCTCATTCAATTCCGCATGTTATAAACAAACTGCTAGAGTATGGCAAAATATCGTACTATAAGAACAATATAGTTAAAACACAAATTCTTCCCTTTAACCTGGATACACAGCTGTTACACACACTTCAAACCCAATATTCATTCGAATGGCGCAAAACTTCTATCTCCTACCTAGGTGTCAAAATAGCTCGAACAACGAAACAAACTATCCTAGAAAATCACGAAGTGGTACTAGCGAAAATCTCAAAACAAATTGCATCATGGGATGGGGCAAATGCCTCCTGGATTGGCAGAATTAATTCCCTAAAAATGATGGCTTTACCGCATATCCTATATTTATTCAGAACATTGCCTATAGCCCTTCCTAATGCCCTGCTAAAACGTTTTCAAATGACCTTAAATGCTCATGTATGGAAAAAAAAGCCCCCAAGGGTATCCTTCCGTTCCCTGTGGTACCCCATTAAAAAAGGTGGCCTTCAAATTCCTAACGTTAAAAACTACTATATAGCGTCTGCTCTGGCTCAAGGTATAGATATAATGACACTCAAGTCGACACCTGTATGGCTAGATCTGGAAGTTAAATGTGGTACCCCACTCCCCCTGAGTTATAACTTATGGTCAATGACACATCCAACATCACCAACCATGCTGTCTACTACAACTTTTTTATTGAAATCATGGAGGTCTTGGAGCTCATTGCTGGGGCCCTGCACGGAGCTACTCTTCGCGGCTCCCTTGCAGGCGCTCACGGCTATCTCCCCAGACTTGCCACTATCACGTTGGATCTCCAGCGGTATCTCACACGTATCTTCTTTATATACAAAGTCAGGTTTAATGCCATTTCCTACCTTACAAAAACTCTTCCAGCTGCCACCAAAAGACCTTTTTGTGTACTTACGTTTGAAACATATTCTGCAATCCAGATCCATCGAATACATCAACCCACGAGAGTGGAGCAGGCTAGGGCACTTGTGCTTCTTGGCCCGCCAAAGCACACCCTCTGTAAGATCCTTATCCTTTTGTTACTCGTCCCTATCATCCAATCCAAACGAGAACAAATTGCCATACATGGTCCGATGGGAACGAGACCTAGGTGAAATATTTCCCCTATCCACTTGGGAAACCGCTATCACATACACTAAAAAATCTTCACAATGTGTTACTCACTGGGAAGCCTATTTCAAAATATTAATGAGGTGGTACCTGACTCCTTCCAGGTTAGGATTAATTTATCCAGGCTCAACCCCTAACTGTTGGAGATGTGCTGATCCCAATGGTACGTTGAAACATATATTTTGGGATTGTACAGCTCTACACACGTTTTGGGACTCAATACGACTTTTGATCAAATCAGTTAGTGGCAACAATATTCCACTCAAACCAGCCATTTACCTGCTCCATTTACTACCTGATTTAGGCGACCTCTCATCAAGAGCAGCGGTATTAAACATTTTGGTAGCAGCAAAAACTAGCATAGCCACTCATTGGAAAAGTGTAAAATGTCCCATAGTTCAGGAGGTAAAAACCAAAGTCAACTCCATTTATGTCTTTGAAAAAAAATGGGCAATGGGAAAAAACCTGGATTCCTTTAATGAAATGTGGTATAACTGGGAAGCCATTGGTAATCCGTACTCGTTAACGGACATCACTTAATTTACAGACGTAACTTAATTTCTAGTATTAGAAGGTTATTTCATTTTATTCACCAGAGGTACCAAGGTTGTATGATGCAGGCTGATCCCCTGCATAGTAAAAAAGGTTTTGCAAATTTCTATGTTTAACAGCTGCCTTACATGTTTACTGTGATGTTTCATTCACTCCTTAATTCTACAAGGATTCCTTATTCCTTATACAAATCGGCTCCACACATAAAATTCAAGCCAGTATCTTGACACTCTTACCTGATTGAGTACCACTTGCAGATCTTCTTTAACGTGAGTCATAAAAGAGCAAGGTGTAATGTATAATGCTAATCTATTGATGTTGAAATATGCTACTGTACTGTCATGGCGGTAATGTGATCGATTATATGACTGCTTATACGATTGCTTATATGTCTCTTTCCCTCCATTATCTGTACATCTGTAAATCTGTGAATTGAGAACAATGTGCTTCACTGTGTGTATTTTGCTACATCTAGTGCCCCCCCCCCCCTTCTTCCTTTCTGTATCCCCCCCCCCTACTAATATTTTTGTATGAAAAATTTTTCAATAAAAATCATACATTGGAAAAAAAAAGATAAATACTGAGAGGGTATAACCGTAGACAAAGGAGGAATGGTAGGAACATTAATAGAATTCACAGGCGTGACTTCAATAGTACATGACTCATGGCAGGCTTCACTCCATGATTTTATCTGCCCTGTCTCCCAGTCAAAAATGGGATTGTGGGCACGTAACCATGGATACCCTAACACTAACTGTGAAGAGGGAGAGGTTATGACCTGGAACCGAATGGTTTCATAGTGTAAAACCCCTGTGTACATGTGTAACGGTGCAGTCTCATGAGTAACAACTGGAGATATCAATGGTCTACCATCTATGGCCTCAACGGCCAAGGGTATCTCCTTCTCCCTGATGGGAATGTTGTTTTTCTTTACAAAACTAGAGTCTATAAAATTCTCAGCTGCCCCAGAGTCAACCAGAGCATATATATTTTCAATGATACAACTCTCTCCCATATGTAAAGAAACAGGGAGAAGCAGTCGGTTAGGAGGCAATGTAGGAGACTTAGAAATCACACCCAAGGCCAGTCCCCTATAAGGTCTTAGGTGCGAGAGTTTTCCGGGAGCAAAGGACATTCCTTTACCATATGGTCTCTCCTACCACAATATAGGCAGAGTCCCTCCCTTCTCCTATGTAATTTTTCATTATCAGAGAGTTTGGAAACCCCTAATTGCATAGGTTCCTCTTCAGATACTTTTACACTCTCCGGTGTATCAACTCTGGGGTGAATAGGTGTAACAAAACGTCTATTTCTGTTCTTGGTATAGAGCCTGTCACGAATCCTATTATCTATATCAATGAGGTAGTCAATAAGGTCCTCTAAAGCAACAGGAAGCTCCTTAGCTGCTACCTCATCCAATATAGAGTCTGATAAGCCTTCCATGAAGGCAGTAGTTAACCCATTGTTGGTCCAATCTACCTGTGAGGCAAGAGTACGAAACTGAATAGCATAATCAGCCACAGACCTAGAACCCTGTTTAACTCTCATTAATGCTCTTGCGGCATTTTTAGACCTTTTCATAGTGTCAAAAGTTCTGCGAAATGCTGTAAGAAAACTGTGAAAGTCATGCACCATAGGTCCATTAGCTTCCCAAATAGGATTTGCCCATTCAAGTGCTTTGTCGGTAAGTTGGTGCATAAAGAACCCAACTTTAGACCTCTCTGTGGGAAACGAACGTGGATACATCTCAAAATGAAACTCTATTTGGTTAATGAACCCTCTGCATGTCTTAGAATCCCCTCCATACCTAGGAGGAGGTGTTAAATGGGCCGAAGTAGTAGGCAAAGTGGATACTTCAGGAAGCAGGGGTGTAGGAGGGTTAGGTGTGGTTGCTGGAATGGTTCTAGCTAAGAGCGTCTGGAGCGCCTGAGCTATCTGATCCATACGGTGATCCTGCTCTACAAATCTAGCCTCATGGGACGCCATCTGTTGAGCTAAATCTGCGGGGTCCATGGCCCTATCGTAATGTAACGAGAATATACCCCTACACGCAGGATCCAGCCAAACAGGAGACAGCACAGAGGAGAGATACGTCTACCGGACCTTAGAGTGGCCAGACTCGACGTAATAGGAGAAGTACAGAGTCAGGAACGATCCAAGGTCAAGGGCACAAAGATACAGCGTAAACGAGAACTTGCCGGGGTCTGGTACACAGGAATCAACAAGCCGGCAAACAGAACAGACAAGGATAAAGCGAAAACGAAGTCAGAATACAAAGCCAAGGTCAAATACGGAGAAACACAACTGAACACAACAAGCACTAAAGGGAACTGTAGCAGAAACCACAATAGGGCAAGGAACTAAGGGAAAAGGGTAAGTATAAGTAGCCTTCAAACTAATGTGATTGGCTCCTGTCACTTCCACACCCCCAAAAGGTAAGTGTATGGAGTGATTGGCATGACAGGAGCCAATGGGAGCCTTTTTGCAATTTAGGCTCCCACTGTCTCTTTAAGAGCGCGCCCGGGACTCGCGGCGCGCTCTTAACTGCAGGCGGGACACGTGACCACATCTCGCGGTCACTGCCCGTCTTCCTGTTAGGAGAGTCGGATGAGCCGCGCGCGGCTCGTGCAGCCGCAGGACCGCGCGCGGCTTGAAGAGAGGACCGCGGCCGGCCCCCGGATAAGGTAAGTAACGCTACATGGAGCAATAAGGTACAGCAATTCCTTTCACCCCAAATCGCCCATAACTGCCCTCAGAGCGATAGTGCCAGATATCCCGCTTCAAGACTGGCTGCAGGGCTTACAAACATATCCCAACTGATGACTGACAGGACGGTAACGCCCTTCCCAACCCTACAGACACAGTGGCGACTTCCAAGTTGAGCCACCTTCTCCTACCTACAAGTAAAAAGCATGCTACAAGCCCATGCGATACCCCCACACAACTCCCGAGACCCACCTTTGCTTGCCCCATGTCTACTCATAGACAGATGCTGGTCCGCTCCTAATAAACCTAAAGCCCTTTCCCTGTGTTATAAAACATGGCAAGAATTCATGCCAACTAAACCGCTCCTACATAAAGCCCAATGGGAAAAGGACTGTGGAATAACCCTGTCAGACGAGGAATGGCTCAAGACTCTGAACGGGTTGTCCAAATGGACACGGTGCTTCTCACATGTTGAAGCCCACAGGAAACTCCTGTGCAGGTGGTACATGACCCCTCAAAGACTGCACCATCTCTTTCCCAAGACAGACCCATTGTGCTGGAGATGCAGTTCAGCCGCGGGCACACTACTCCACCTGTGGTGGTCCTGTAGAGGTATTCAACCTCTCTGGACGACAACAAGGTCAATCTTAGACACTCTAGGCATCCCGCAATTTGCACTGACAGCATCTATTTGCCTATTGTTGTTATTCCCAGCAGGGATAAACCCAGGTCAAAAACAAATCTTGGCGCTGGTTTTACTAGCATCAAGAAACCTCCTAGCACTTAAATGGAAATCCCGAGTCTGGCCCAGTTGGAGGACAAGGTAGAGCAATTCCGCATATATGAAAGAATGGCGATTACATCCTCGAACCACATACAACAATTTGACACCACCTGGGGGATATGGGAAAAAATTATTGAAGGGAAAACAGTAAAGAGACAACCACTGGCAACCAATCCAAGGGCACCGACTGGGACAACACCCTGAAATTACTCTGCCCCCACACCGCAAGCTAACCCTGAGCCAAGGTACTGCTAAACGACCATAGGTAATACTCACACACCTCCCCCCCTCCCCGTCCTTCCCACCCTACCCACAGTTTTATCCTGTTCAAGTAAGCACCACCCCCCCCCTGATTCTTGACACCCAAACATGGTTCATGCCATCCACACACATATGGAAATAGGAGGTATACTGAGACATCTAACGACTGCCTCGCTACTGGAGATTCACTGTTATGGAAATGTTAAATCCCAGGTTCAAGAGAGATTGTATTATACATTGTCGTAACCATTGCTGATGTGTTGAATCGAATGTTCCCCAAGTAACCTTATTACGACATGATACGTCTTTTGATGTCTGGATAGATATGTTGTATGGCTAACTAACCCTCCTATTCTCTATTCTGTACCCTGAACCATTTGATCATAAAAACAATAAAGTATAAATTTGAAAAAAATAATCTCAGAAATTTGTAGTATAGTGGTGCACTGGAATCTGATAATAGGCATCACTGAGATCTATTGAGGTGATTCAGTCTTCTTGTCTTATCAATGGGATAATTGAAGAAATTGATTCCATTTTGAAAGGCAACTTTTTGAGTTCCAGATTTTTTTTTTTTTTAGCTCTATTATGAGTCTCCACTTGTTGTTTGGTTCTGGGGCCAGAAAAATTCCTGAGTACCTTTATACACTTGGTCTCATTTGAATTCTGTTTCCTGTCCTGTTCTGGTCCTGAGGGTGGAGCTACCCATAAGTGTTGCTGCCGTGATAAATAGCCAGGAAAGTGGGAATTATTAGTAATTCAAAGTAGATTCAATGTGAATTGCAAATCTAAGGCCAGGTCTCATATGTAAAGTTTAGAAAATATATTATTTTATCCCATAGGTAAAAACAATGTGTAGAACAATTCTTGTAATGTTTGGTGTTTCTCAAAATAAGGGGAACATATACATTATGTATTTAACTGGATTAACCATTTAGTCGGTACTATAAATGTCTGGCAAATTGATGTGGTCAAATTTTTTTGTTTCACCTGTTTGAAAGTCTCTATGGTTAAAAGGGAATAGATTTTAGAAGAGATTTAGTAAGACGAAACAGGTTCTGTATGAAAACGAAGTCTTTACATAAAAATTCATATAATATCAATATTTTAATTGCCATGTTGTAATAAGTGTTTTACCTTATTTTCAGCTATTACTGTATGATGCATCTATGTCTTATTTATGATGGATTAAAATTAGTATTCCCAATTTAGAGGTTGTGCATGTTGTGAACAAGGCTTCTTAGCGTAATTTCTACTTAGAGTTTGTAATCCTACTTGATATTTTGTATATGTAATATATGTAAAGTTGATAAAAAAATATATGTTCATCCAGCTCTGTTAAATACTATACATTGAATATATTGTATACTCTCTTATAATAATTTTGCTGTGGCTCTTCTGTTGCCTACTGCAGATTCTGGATTGGGCAACACAATTGCATCCACATAGTAGAGTGGGCCCTCAATGCTTGGAACAGGGCCCAGACAATTATCCACAATAAACTGTTTACTATAACAGTGCAGCCTTCCTTAATTCTGTGGAAATCCATTTGAACTGATAAATATCCAGTTGTTTTGAGATTGATACATCATATGGCTAATTTTAAAATTGAAGAATGAGCCACAAGTCTTTTGCCAAGTAAATTAATGTGGGTCCCTGTCAAAACGATTAAAAACCTGTGAGCGAGACAAAATGGGGACAACTGAGATTTTTTCCAAAAGTACTCCATTAATAAGTTTGTGCACTTATTACATCTATGTAATAAAAGTTAATGTATTAAAAGTGTTTTTTTCTGGGCAAATGTAATGTGAGGAGTTTTGTGTTTTAAATATGTTCTGAAATCCCTACCAAATAACATGTTTTTCAGATACCTTTTAAAAGATAATTTGACAGGTATTTTCATGGACTAATGACAAGTTCACAATGTTCTGGAAGGTTATTTCACGTCTTTTGGTAAATCAGATAAAAGCATATAAAATAGTACAAGTTTTTGTTCAGTGGAGTCTACCTCTATTGTTTTGTATTCAAATCATAATTTTAAAATGAGTAACCATTAGTGATGTCGCGAACATAACATTTTCGGTTCGCGAACGCGAACTTCCGCAAATGTCACGAACGGGCGAACCGCCATAGACTTCAATGGGCAGGCGAATTTTAAAACCCACAGGGACTCTTTCTGGCCACAATAGTGATGGAAAAGTTGTTTCAAGGGCACTAACACCTGGACTGTGGCATGCCGGAGGGGGATCCATGGCAAAACTCCCATGGAAAATTACATAGTTGATGCAGAGTCTGGTTTTAATCCATAAAAGGCAAAAATCTCCTAACATTCTTAAATTGTTTGGAATAACCTGCTTTAAAACATCAGGTATGATGTTGTATCGATCAGGTAGTGTAAGGGTTACGCCCGCTTCACAGTGACAGACCAAACTCCCCGTTTAACGCACCGCAAACAACTGCAAACAGTCCATTTGCGCAACCGCAAACTCCCCATTTGCACAAGGTTGGAAACCAAGCTAGCCATGTCCCATTCCTTGTCCGCACTGATGTCATTGAAGGTCTCTCTTCCTCCATCCAGGAAGCGGGAGATGGAAAAAGATGCTTGGTCGGTCCTCCTACTTCAAATTTGGGGCACTGCGCGTGCAATCTAATGTGCCACAAGATAGGAGTGGTGTGTTAAGTAGTACTATTCCTATCAGTTTAATCCGTGTTACGTCCCCTATCAGGGGACGAGTATATAAGGCATCGATTTTAGGAAGCAGGAGATGGAAAAAGATGCTTGGTCGGTCCTCCTACTTCAAATTTGGGGCACTGCGCGTGCAATCTAATGTGCCACTAGATAGGAGTGGTGTGTTTAGTAGTCCCCCTCATCAGGCCTTTTTTAGTCGAATGTATCGCCCACTGTCAGTCCCTTTGGGATCCATCCCTCATTCATCTTAATAAAGGTGAGGTAATCTAGACTTTTTTGACCTAGGCGACTTCTCTTCTCAGTGACAATACCTCCTGCTGCACTGAAGTTCCTTTCTGACAGGACACTTGAAGCGGGGCAGGCCAGAAGTTCTATCGCAAATTGGGATAGCTCAGGCCACAGGTCAAGCCTGCACACCCAGTAGTCAAGGGGTTCATCACTCCTCAGAGTGTCGATATCTGCAGTTAAGGCGAGGTAGTCTGCTACCTGTCGGTCGAGTCGTTCTCTGAGGGTGGACCCCGAAGGGCTGTGGCGATGCGTAGGACTTAAAAAGCTCAGCATATCCTCCATCAACAACACGTCTGTAAAGCGTCCTGTCCTTGCCGGCGTGGTCGTGGGAGGAGGAGGATTACGTTCACCTCTTCCCCTGTTAGATTCCCGTTGTGCTGTGACATCACCCTTATACGCTGTGTAAAGCATACTTTTTAATTGATTTTGGAACTGCTGCATCCTTTCCGACTTGCCGTAATTCGGTAACATTTCAGGACCTACCGGGGGTCTAGTAGCGTGGACACCCAGTACAGGTCGTTCTTCTTCAGCCTTTTTATACTAGGGTCCCTCAACAGGCACGATAGCATGAAAGACCCTATTTGCACGTGGTTGGATGCCGAGCTACTCATGTCCTGTTCTTCGTCCTCAGTGATCTCTCTGAAGGTATGTTCTTCCCCCAGCCACGTACAACACCACGGGTACCAGATAGGTGACAACGAGCACCCTGGGATGCCTGTTGTGGTTGGTCTTCCTCCTCCTCCTCAAAGCCACATTCCTCCTCTGACTCCTCTTCCTCACAATCCTCTTCCAGCGTTGCCGCAGGTCCAGCAAGCGATGCTGATAAGGTTGTTTCTGGTGGTGATGGTGACCACAACTCTTCCTCTTCCTCTTCACGCTCATCTATGGCCGGATCCAGCACTCTTCGCAGGGCACGCTCCAGGAAGAAAACAAATGGTATGATGTCGCTGATGTCGCTGATGGTGCCTTCGGTGCGACTGACTAGGTTTGTCACCTCCTCAAAAGGACGCATGAGCCTACAGGCATTGCGCATGAGCATCCAGTAACATGGCAAAAAAATTCCCAGCTCCGCAGAGGCTGTCCTAGCACCCCGGTCATACAAATACTCGTTAACGGCTTTTTCTTGTTGGAGCAGGCGGTCGAACATTAGGAGTGTTGAATTCCAACGTGTCGGGCTGTCGCAAATCAAGCGCCTCACTGGCATGTTGTTTCGCCGCTGGATATCGGAAAAGTGCGCCATGGCCGTGTAGGAACGCCTGAAATGGGCACACACCTTCCTGGCCTGCTTAAGGACGTCATGTAAGCATGGGTACTTATGCACAAAGTGTTGTACGATCAGATTACACACATGTGCCATGCACGGCACATGTGTCAACTTGGCCAAATGCAATGCAGCCAACAAATTTCTTCCGTTGTCACAAACCACTTTGCCGATCTCCAGTTGGTGCGGAGTCAGCCACTGATCCACCTGTGCGATCAGGGCGGACAGGAGTGCTGGTCCGGTGTGACTCTCTGCTTTCAGGCAAGTCAACCCCAAGACGGCGTGACACTGCCGTATCTGGGATGTGATGTGGAGCAAGACGTAGCAGCAGAAGAGAACTCAGCTGAGGAGGTTATGGAAGAGGATGGAGTAGAAGGAGTAGAGGAGGTGGCAGCAGGCCTGCCTGCAAGTCATGGCGGTGTCACCAACTCCTCTGCAAAGCCACGCATTCCATGCTTGGCAGCCGTCAGCAGGTTTACCCAATACGCAGTGTAAGTGATATACCTGCCCTGACCATGCTTTGCAGACCAGGTATCAGTGGTCAGATGGACCCTTGGCCCAACACTGTGTGCCAGACATGCCATTACTTCCTTTTGCACAATCGAGTACAGGTTGGGGATTGCCTTTTGTGCAAAGAAATTTTGGCCGGGTACCTTCCACTGCGGTGTCCCAATAGCTACAAATTTTTTGAACGCCTCAGACTCCACCAGCTTGTATGGTAAAAGCTGGCAGGCTAAGAGTTCAGTCAAGCCAGCTGTCAGATGCCGGGCAAGGGGGTGACTTTGTGACATTGGCTTCTTATGCTCAAACATGTCCTTGACAGACACCTGACTGTGGGCAGATGAGCAGGAACTGCTCAAGGCGAGAGACGGAGGGGCAGATGGTTGAGAGGGGGCAAGGAGGACAGCAGTGGTTGATGTGGCTGAAGATGCTGGACCAGGAGGAGGATGGCGGCTTTTAGTTTGTGTGCTGCTTGTACTCATGTGTTGATCCCATAGGCGTTTGTGATGTGCGATCATGTGCCTTCGCAAAGCAGTTGTACCTAGGTGGGTGTTGGACTTCCCACGACTCAGTTTCTTTTGGCACAGGTTGCAAATGGCATCGCTGTTGTCAAAGGCAGACACACAAAAAAAATTCCACACTGCTGAGCTCTGCAATGATGGCATTCTGGTGGTGGCAACAGCATGCATTGATTGGCGTGCTGTCTGGCTGACCCCGGGTGCCGATGCATGCTGTCTGACTGTGCCACTAGCTCCTTGCAACAACCTCCCCCTGCTTCCAAATCGTCTCCTCCTCCTCCCTGTCTCCCCATCTGAACTTTCCCCCTGTTCTTCTTCTCTTCTAGCGGGCACCCACGTGACATCCACGGACGCATCGTCATCATCAACCGCCTCACTTGTATCTGACAACTCAGCAAAGGAAGCAGCAGTGGGTACAACATCATCATCACACCGTACGTGTGTAATGGTGCCTGACTGAGACATATCCCTGTTATCTACTTCATCTGGCAATAATGGTTGCACATCACTCATTTCTTCCAACTGATGTGTAAATAACTCCTCTGACATACCAAGTGAAGCGGCTGTGGTGCTAGTGTTGGTGGTGGCGGCAGGCGGGCGAGTGGTAACTTGAGAGGTGCCCGAAGCTAAGCTGGAGGAGAATGGTGCGTTGAGGTTCCGAGCGGAAGCTGTAGAAGATTGGGTGTCCTGTGTTAGACAGTCAACAATGTCCTCAGAACTTTTCAAGTTCAGGGTACGTGGCCTCTGAACACTGGGCATTATTCTAGGGCCAAAGGAAATCACAGAACCACGACCATGACGGCCCCTGTGGGGTGGCCTGTCTCTGCCTGTCATTTTTTTTCGATTATTGGTACTATGCGTGCAAGCTAATGTGACAACAGATATGAGTTGCACTGGTGTGACACTGTGCCCTGGCAGGCCCTGAAATGCACACTTGTGAAGGAAACTGACTGCTATTATATTACAGTCCAAAAAGTTTAGTTTTTTTTAATGCAAGCTATTGTGACACCAGATATGAGTGAGTGGTGGCACTGGGCAGGCCCTGAAACGCACACTAGTGAAGGAAACTGACTGCTATTATATCACAGTCAAAAAAGTTTAGTTTTTTTTAAATGCAAGCTATTGTGACACTAGATATGAGTGGTGGCACTGGGCAAGTGGGCACAGTATACGCTGTGAGCCTGACACACACGCTGGCAGACAACTAACTGATATTCAATCTATTACAGTCAAAAAATTTTTTATTTTTTTTAAATGTACACTACTGTTACACCAGATATGAGTTGCACTGGTGTGACACTGTGCCCTGGCAGGCCCTGAAATGCACACTCGTGAAGGAAACTGACTGCTATTATATTACAGTCCAAAAAGTTTCGTTTTTTTTTAAATGCAAGCTATTGTGACACCAGTGAGTGAGTGGTGGCACTGGGCAAGTGGGCACAGTAGATGCTGTGAGCCTGACACAAAGGCTGGCAGGCAGGCATCTGCAATTACATTACACAGAAAAAAAAAGCAGACTGATGTTCTAGCCCTAAAAAGGGCTTTTTGGGGTGCTGTCCTTACAGCAGAGATCAGATGAGTCCTTCAGGACTGTAGTGGACACTGAATACACTAGCCTAGCTATCAATTTCCCTATCAAATCAGCAGCAGCTACACTGTCCCTACTCTCACTAAGAATGCAGCTTTACAATGAATGTAAAATGGATGCTTTCCAGGAGGTGGGAGGGTCTAGGAGGGAGGGTCGGCTGCTGATTGGCTGGAATGGGTCTGCTGACTGTGAGGTACAGGGTCAAAGATTACTCAATGATGACGAATAGGGGGCGGACCGAACAGCGCATGTGTTCGCCATCCATGGCGAACGCGAACAAGCGATGTTCGCCAGGAACTATTCGCCAGCGAACAGTTCGGGACATCACTAGTAACCATTCATTTCCTTAACATTCTGACACATCCCACACAATAAAAATAATACAATCTAAAAGCAATTGGACATTTTCACTCAAAGTTGTTTTCCTCTCTTTTTTTTAATCTATTGTCCTTCCAACCTTACTAGGCACTTATCACATGGTAAGAAAGCCCTGCAGCCCTTATGACAGAATCATCTAACTAATGAAGTGTCTGTGCCCCAAGTTCACAACCACAGTACTCTCCAGCCAGCTAATGTGAAGGCCAAAGATCTATCTATGGACTAAATCTATCAATGTCTCTGTGCAGACATACACATTAAGCTTGATGTTATTTAGGGAATATATCAGACAAGGTTTACTGATCTTGTTTCACATCTAGCCCTTTTGCCAGGTTTTATGTCCCTCCTGGGCAATACTATACTCAAGTAACACTGTCTACCTCTGTCTTGTCAAATTAAATCTAGTAGCCTTTAGACATCATATTGTCTTGATAGGTCCAGAATATAACTTTGTCTTCAGCCCATGAGAGGAATCTTTGCTAAGGCTAAAACCTGTACAGGACAATATGCTAGGTTCCAGTACATTCCAAAACCATACATCCAATCTTATTAACAAACTTTAATAATGAGGTTTTGGATGGAGTGGCCAGTCTGGGCGTAGTGATGACCAACAGGTGTACAATATCAGTTTTCCTTGTGGTTCTTGATTGAGTGTCTGTGTAGATTCATTCTGAGATGCAGTTTAAGGCCAGTTTCTCCAATGTAGCAACCTTTGTCACACATTGTACACTGTATCATGTACACCACATTTGCAAATGTGCCCGAATATGATCTCTTAATGTTGTATGATTTGTTATTGTGTCTGGCTGTCGTATTGCCACATATATGTTGACACAGTTTGCAGAATGATTTGTTGCATCATACAGTGCCATTCTGTGTGAGCTCCTGTTCTGTGGTCAATTTGCTGTGGACCAATCTCTGTCTTAGGTTGGGTGGTTGTTTTAATGCTAGTATGGGGGGTTCAGGAAATATTTATTTGAGTGTGGGGTCCTCTGAAATTAATGGTTGTTTGGAAAACAAAACAAGAATCCCTCTATTAGTTACATGCAACCCAACTCTAAATTGGAGTACGTCAAATTATTGAAGCGTCATCACTGAAGTTCCAGCATGCAGCTACGCAGTACCAGAACAGCTCAAAGAGTAAGGGAAATAATCTCCAGAGCCAGTAGTTGTGCTAGCAGCAGGCAGTGAATCCATGCCCTTCATTGAAGACCTCACTGAAGTTCCAGCATGGCACTCAGCTACAGAGTGCTAGAACATCAATGATTAGCTTGAATCACATACCGCATTCTCTCCTAGTCCTCAGCCAGCTGCAGAACTGCTGTCTCGGGGCAACAATCAATGGCAGATGAAATGTGACTAGGGGCTTTTCAGGATCCTACTCAGGGCTGCAGCTCAGGGCAGCCCTTCTAGCAACACCCCAGATATGAAGAAGAAGAAAGAAGAAACCTGGTAGAACAGCAATTTTAAAAAATTGCAAAAGATTTTCTGTTAAAGAGAAACTATCACTATTCTATGAAAATTATACAATTGAATTAAACTTTGAAAATTACCTATTATTTGTGTTAAACTTTAAATGGCAATCTAGTTCCATCCAGGCAAAAATGCAATTAAAGAGCACAACAAAAGCATTGTTTCAGTTCTCCGTTTACATTGTTCAATGATATAAAAGACCAACATTTATAAAAAAAGGACTGGCAGGCAGCTACAATGGAAGTGCTCATGTAGAGGATAAATAGGTGTAGATTTCTAGGTGTCATTTTTTTTCAGACCTCATAAATACACATTTGTATATATTTAGGAATAAATATATATATTTAAAAACCAAAGGGAAAAACTACGTTTTTTTTTTTTTTTTTTTGGTTTTTAACTATATATTGGGGCTGATGTGTACTGTGGTCGTTGCTGTCGCCCAGGAGTGATGGGAGTGTGCGCAGGACTTATCTTTTTGTATGAATATATATATATATATATATATATATATATATATAAAATTGTCCAATGCTTGCACTCCTGTAAAGATGTAGGTATAGCCCGGTGCTTGTCAGCAAATTTTTCGATCTTTATATATATATATATATATATATATATATATATATATATATATATATATATATATATATATAAATTATACTAAAATCATGTGAAAGGACCCTTCCTCAATTTCTGGTGCTTTCTATTATATCCAAGTTTTGGTTTCTTAAAGTAATATTACAATCTTGCCACATTGATATCAACCAATAAAAAAAAAAAAAAAAAGCTTTATTCCAGCTCTCCTCACTGGATCTCTGATCCACCTCCTGTGAATTCATTATTGATTACTTTTTTCCTATTAGATGTTTTTGTAAAGAAGCCTTGTAACATACGAACAATGCTTCTCATACAGAAACATTGAAACCAACGCATCTGTGAGAAGCACTCCACTTTTCTTTGACCTGTTGTTCAAAGCAAGTTAAGCGAGAATCGTTCTTGGAGGTATTGCTAAAGGGGACTTATAATAATGTTGATTTTTCTGGAATTCATCACTTTCATAAAATAAGCCAGACAAGACATATAGTAAACTCACGAAGTGTCCCTTTAAATCATAGCAGTGCAAAATTGTCTGTTTATTGTCATTGTCCCCATATAAACGTAATCTTTGGTGCAGTTAAAACTGTTTTTATTTTAAAGTTTCCTTTTACATTGTTAAATCCATCTTGCCTTCAACACTAACCAACTTGTGCCAAATAAAATCATCTTTATACATTATATTGTTACCACCATGCTTAACTTAGTTATGTTTTTTACTGGGTCGATAAGAAGTGTTAGCGTTGGGGTACGCGTTCCACATGTGTTGACTTTCCTAGAAATTATGAAAAATTGTTCTACCATTTTCCACTTGTTTACTGTGCTTCCCATATGCATTTTATCACATCAGTATTGGATTTGATAAGATTTCTGTAACACTATTGACATACTCCTTGCTCTCCTTTATAAGGCTCTGATGAGCTTCTATATAAGTGTTGTCCTATTATTGAATGAATATGTCCATGCTGTGGATAAAACCAGTTCCTTCTTAACAGTGGCACTTTTTTTTCTTGCACTTACACCATCCACAGGAAGTCTTGTTGGACAGCTTTTGGTAGACAGAATCAGGGTCATGTCATATTTTAAATATCAGATGAACGGATTTGAGGTCAATTTGTTGACCCCATTCCCAACTGGTGATCTTCTCAAAAATGGCTTGCTTTTAGTAAGCTTCACCCTCCAGTGCGATCGAAACCTCGCTGGAAACCCCAAATAGCTGGCAAGTGAGAGGTTGTCCGGGAGTTAAGCTTCACCTTATGGGAACAAAGTGCATGGGAGTTTTACCAGCCAGCTGTTTTTACTGATGATTGAAAGAAAGTCTGACTACCTTTACCACACTCCTTGTCATATTATTTGGAGCAAATATAGTTAGAGCAGACTGTACTGCACTGTGTCTGTGAGTGCTTCTCCTTCCTTTATTTATGACTGTATGTGAGCTGGAAATATTTACATGTGATACTAAATTGAAGCGATTTACCTACCTAATCCATTGTGTGTGGATATATATTGATTTAAGTGGATTGTTGCACTTCACACTTTACACTGTTTTTGCACAGTTTATCATAGCACTTTGTTGTATTATTTGCACATTATGCCATTGGCACCACTGGTATACTGCACTTTAATAGGTATTGTTTGCATTTTATTCATATGCAATTATTTTTTTATAAATTAAGTGGTTTGAACATTACATTGTACTATTTGTGTATTATCTATTGTCGTAAAGACACAGCACACTTTTATTTCCTATCTTGTATGTGAATGGTATGGGTCTGTACACTGGTGAGGAGCAGCTTTTTAAGTAATAGTTTATTTTTATTTTCTTATTTCATTTTTTTAGCACCTTTAATTTTACTTGTTTAGTTTACATGTAACCCTTTACTCATGAATTTATTTTTAAAGCATTTTTGGTTCATGATATTGTTTATGTGTTCATGTGACATTAACCCAAGTCATGTTGTGCTAATTATTTGTCTTCTGATAGCAATTGTTTGCATTAGCACTGCATATTGCATAATGACATAATGACGACTTTTCGAATATTTATTTGTAAATGAATATATCTGTACCACATACATATATATATATATATATACACTTCAATATGTTGATATGTGTAGGTCTTAATTAAGTTTAATGATAGCTTGCAATACAATATAATGTGGAAATGTCTGAGATGGAAGAATATATGACCGATATGTTACAAAAATAACAAGTGTGTCATCTCTTTCTGTATCAAGATATATGAACACATATAGAGGCAAATCAAAGTAAATGAGGAACGGCGCAAAAAGCCTTTTCAAATGATTTTGATCTTAACTCTTTTCCTTGCCATTTTATGCAACCTAATATTATATAGTATTTGTGTGGAGTGTAAAGGTTGAACCTTTTTAAAAATGCAAGTGCCTTTATTTTATATACTTTTAATTACCCACCTGCATTATATTTTAATATCATTCTTACAATAAAACTAGAATTGGTCAGGAATAAGATTATTTAATATATGTTCATTTATTATTTTACTTACATAACGTTATTGCAAACCACAGTTTGCTTTAATCTGTTTTGGTATTCACAGTTCAGCTAAATTAAAATATTTTCTTACCACCTTAGTGTACATTAATTTGCTTGCTTTTTAGATATTTTATCTAAAACTCTTCTACTATTATACCATCTATTTATTTTTTGATGTAGTGCTTGCTCTTGAATGCAATTAAATCATCATCAGCTGCTGCATAATAGATGTTTTATTACACATCATAATGGTGAGAGTGAGGGCAATAAAACCTAACTTGTTTTATTGCCCTCGGAAGAATTACATTTAAAATTGACCTTGCTAAGAGTTGAACCTGTGGCCCTTTGGCAATGCAGTTGGAGCCTCTTTCATCTGGTAGCTGCAATGTATCAACTAACACTACCTCGAAAAACATTTTGTACAGTATTTTCCACTGCTCTTCGAAGGGTAAAATAAACCTTTTTGCTCGGAGATAATAAAATCAGATAATCACAGGATGCATTGTATAAAAAAAAAATTCTATATCCCATGGACTGTATTTGTAGTAATGAGAAGCAAAACATATAGATGCTACAAAATGACCCATGAATCTGACATTGTATGAACACAGAGCATTAAGAATGTTATTGTACATGCACTGGTGCGTAGACATTATGACTATAAAGCCATTACCGCTGAAAAATATTTTCTACCCAGCATGAGAGCAATAGCAATAATACACCCAGTTTCAACCTTATCTCTAAAGAAATTAGAATACTCTATAATTACTAATTGAAATGGTAATAGACTTATGTTCACTAAAATTGAATGCCAATCACTAACACCTCACTTTTCAAATGATGTTTGAAATATAATCACATGCCAGCTCAAACTTGTGATATTCACTATTGGATTTACTACCCTAATAAGTTTACCTGAAAAATGTCTAAAAAAAAAAAACTAACCTATAAATTACCTCCATCAATGCTGGTTGATGGCTAATTCATACTTTTTTAGTGGCATCTTATCAACATTGGGTTTCAAGATGCAGCATCAAGATTGGTAGCACTGATCTACTAGAGAATAAATATATAAAAATGACTACTAGATAACTATAAAACATCAGGCACTATTATTGAAAAAATGTTTGGAATATTATGTATCACTTTGGAGATCATATTCACAAAAAGTGTCATATTGTAAATATGTCTCAAACAGCGCAAGATTTTACTTGTGATACTTGGTAATATATAGGGAGCATCTTTAATATTTTTGGGGAAAAAAACAGTGCAAGGTGGTACAACAGAAATGTAGAAAATTATAATTTAAAATAGCCACTTTTTTAACATTGCACTTAGTCTATGAATAATATGACAGCTATTTCGTTTTTTATAATGCGTATTTTATTTTAAGCAGGGACCCTCCCTTCTTTGGATTTAACATGCACGCTGCACATTGATTTCTGACCAAATATCACCATTCACTGCAGCTGCAAAACATAATTTTAATAAGGCTCATCATACTTATTAAATTAATAATTCAGTTGGAAACATGGCTGGGTGGTAAGAGTATATCTTTAACATGGATGTACATTTCTGGTTTAAAAGAGAAAAATAAATGTCCCCTCGCCAGCAAAAATTTACATTAAAAAGATTTTTCACTGTAGCAAAGTAGTGAAGGATTACACTGTGAGTTTATGCTCAGAGATTAGAACATATAGGCACCAGATTAAGATATCTGCTTTTAAAAAAAGGGTGCTTGAAAAAATGAACCAAAAAAAATAAAGAATTTAACATCTGTAATGGGTCATAATGCTTTTCTTCGAGTCATATCCCTGTCAGATAAAAATTATCTACCAAAATAGACTACAAAGGATATTTCATGTCCACAGCCATCATCTTTTCTTTCAGAAAAAAATATTCTTCACTTAAAACATTTGTGAAGATGTAATTCAATATAATTGTTTTATTTTTTTTGTCATAAATCTCACCCAGAAGAGAAAATGAGTAATGGTGTTAAATCAGGAAAAAAGAGCTTAAGGGTTGGCTTCTGAGTGTAACTCACTAGAGTAAAATCTTCCTGCATTGTGTTTGCACAGTACAGAATGCATAGGGAAAATGGCCTTCAATGCTTGAGTGTCACGTTACCTCCTCACGGTGCCTGCAGTACCACGTAATCCCACAACCCGAAACCTCCAATTTCGGCCTCCTTTACTCACCATGCGTCCCAACATCATGACGTCTCGTTTGGACGTCATAGATAATGCGGAACACTAAAACTCTTTATATATTTAGAGAGGCATGGATCACAGGATGAATCAATTTGTGCTGCAAACCATTGTCAAGTTAACTGAAAGGAGTGCCAAAGATTAATATACAGTCAAATAGTTATACAAAAAATGTGACTCACCAATGAGAAGTGTTAAAAATTTTACCGTCTGTGTTTGAAAATTAGAAATTATGTGCATTATGTGAACGGTCATGTGATATGTGTCATGTGGTGCAGCATACTGTATTAGTGGCATGTCTAAATAACTATTACAATTAATTATGTGATGAAACACTTAACAAAAAAGAAAATGTTACATACGAATTGACTACATAGTCTTAATAAAGGATTTAACGTTTAAACCCAAACAACAAAAAAGATTTAACCCCTTAAGGACACATGACATGTGTGACATGTCATGATTCCCTTTTATTCCAGAAGTTTGGTCCTTAAGGGGTTAAACAAAACCATAGGGCACATTGCCTAAATGAACAAATATTCTAAATGTAACTACCAACAAAATGTGAATAATATTTAAATTCACTATAAAACCTAGAAATGATAACCAAATCAAATGAATTAAAAAAATAAGAAATACAAATCATAAAATTAGGCAAAATAATTATTTACAGCAATAATGTATGACAAATATAAAAAAATGAAAATAATGTGAAAAAATACAATGTAAAGCATTGTGAATAAGTATAGCAAATATTCAAATAATTTATGTGAAAACAAATGGTAATAGCTCATGCTAGAGTACAGAAATACAAAACACATAAAGGTAAAATGAGATAACAAATTGCCACCAAAGTCACAAGAAAGAAGCAGATAGAAAGTGTATCCCAGTCTAGTTTACAGTTTGCTTTCATATTTTTTTGTACACCTCACCAGTACACCATGTGCACATATTGAAATATCTCCAGCAGATACTTCCTTAATGTGTTCAATAATGTTCTGCATGTCATTGCATTTATTTCCTTTATAGAAAGTAGCTGTGCGTTTCATTAAAAACATAATTTGTGATCCTAGTTTAATTTACATACTGCAGAGATAAAATATTGCCATCAATTCTTGTGTAATGAGATTTTATCTAGTTCCTCCAGTGATAATCATATTGTCATTGTTTATTAGGTTATCTTTTTAGGTCTTATCAAAAATTATGAATAATCACCATAAGCCTAAAAACTTGTTTTGATGCATCTCATAATACATTTCAAGTTATTTTGGTGGTCTAAAATATCATAATTTTCACTTTAACCCATTTTGAGTTTTAATATATTTTTAGTACTCTTGTACAGTTTTCATGTTATCTGAATATTTGTGTTTGAATTATAATTTATCAAATATAATTTAAATACCATATGTACTACTTTTATTTATATTTCTCATGCTCTATATAAGTTTGTCTTTCATAAAGCAGATTAGAAGATAACATAATATATTTAAACCATTATAATTTTTTCTGCGTATGGAAATAGCTAATTAAAACTGATAAAGATACACGTGTTTAAGCCAAGAAATCTTGAGAGTGCTTCATAGATAGACCTACATTCACAATATCCCAATGCCTGGGCTATTTCTCTAATGCAAAAGTATATTTCAGGGCCGCTTAAGATGAAAACCCTGATGGCACATCCTGGCTTTAAGTGGACTAAACGTTAAAAACACTGATTTCTGTTTGCTTTTTCTTGCGTAAAATACAACTTTAGACTGCTGCTTGACCCATGGTCGACAAAAGCATTTCGAGATCATAACTACTTAATATGAGTGTGTGGCATTCTTAATCATGATTACATTCTAACACAAATACACACACACACATATATATCATGCCTTTTTATACTATGTCAATAATATATTGTGGTTTATTTATAGTGGCTACAATTTCTAAAGGTATACTAAATATTATCAATCTCACGATACTAAACAATTAACATACAACTTTAACAATTTCCATGCTTAACCTTTTATTTCTTTGGTTTTTAATGTAGAGATTTGTGTACACCATAAATTTATTTTCAATAATAAAATACTCTGTAATAGTAAAACTAATCTAGGAATGAATTATGCACACTATCAAGTCAATTACAATCATGTGTGAGTAATCTATCATAAGTGTCACCATAAGTGACCATAAGTGACAACCATTGGATTATGTAAGGAATAATTGACGACAGACCATTGAATTATTAGAAAAATAATGCACACCCGAGGTGGTAATGTAGTCACGACGCGAAGCTGAGTGGCCGTTACACCTTGGGTGTGCATTATTTTTTTCTAATAATTCAACAGCCTGGAGTCAATTATTCCGCTTATACTACAGTTACCACACCTCAAAACATTGTTCAGATGATGTATTTCAAGAAGTTTGTCAAGTTTTTGTCATTAAAACGCTCTTGTATGTAGGACTAATTTCTTACGCAACTATAATGCAGTCAAGACCTGTCTGGAACTACTTTAGCTGTGCGTCTCCCTGAAAATAATGCACACCTTAGAACGTTCGTCAACCAATCAGAGTGAAGCATTCAACGGCCCTGTAGTATAGGGTTTAAACAATCACTTGTAAGCTAAAGCAAATATCACAGATTCTATACCACACCCAACCTTAAAATGAATAGCTCCAGTACCATAACACAACTTGTGTTTACAAAAACACAATATTCTCCTAGAGGACCCTCATCAACTGCTCACTGTGCACATGCAATCATGAAGCGGAAGGGTGGCTAAAATACCATAAAAATAAATCTGTGATATGAGAGAAGATCACACCCATGTGGGATTCCAAAGAGTGTTTGCTAGAGTGAAGGTTGATATGTGTGGAGATCTCGGTTCTTGCTGATGGTACAATACTCTGCTGATGATTTTTAGGCTGACCTGAGATAGAGCTCCCTCTTACTTATCCTGCCTTTCTTTATCAAAGGGCAGTTCACAAAAGTATAGTTTGAAGTTATTTACTCACATCTGTTTGGTAAATGTTTTTTATACGTTACCCCAGTATGTGTTTATGTATTGTTGGTACCTGTCCAACAGATTACTTTCTGTTCCCAGAAATTTCTAGTCTGGACCTTGATCAATTTATACCTGTCCATTCAACTTAAGCTGGTTCGCAAGGGCTAGTATTGATATAATGCATATTATGATTTATTATTCAAACTGGTCTTTTCCTAGTGGTGGTAGGTAACATATTAAATTATTTATTTAAGTATAAATAAGTCTTATATAGATATATATCATATATTTATATTTTGTATCATGATTATTTCGCCTTCAAGAGGGGGCAAATCAATGCTCATTCATTAAATAATATCATCAATATATATTAAGCAATCAACTATTTTAGCTTACAAATACCATTTATCCTATTTTCTTCAATCATATTAAAAATCAAATGCACTTTGATTCTCTAACAGAATTTGTATGAAACATATCAAACATTATTTCATTATGGACATTTATTAATACATCTCTGCTCACAGCACGGAATGGTTTCCATTAAGTCTTTTCACATTATAGTTGAAGGTTAAATTCCATATAACTGATTCAAACTGATCAGTTCCGATGCTATTTCAAGAGACACATTCTAGAGAAAAATCTGATGTCAGGGATTTGTGAAGTGGCCATGTAATCTTTATCATTTGTTTATTCTACAATGATTGTGAATATGGATTTTTTTGTTGTGAAATTTGATATTTGGAGTCTTGCCTGACTAGCACAGAACCTTGAAGCTCCCATTGTGTAGAAAACAAGTTCCTTGTTTGCGTGTTCCCAAACCTAGTAAATGGTAACGTTTCTGCAACATGTTTCATTCTCCATAACTTTGTCCCAGCATGGCTTAAGGTATGAGACTATATTTTGGAATAGGGAATTTATTTAGACACATGATTATAATTAGTTATATCATATGTTCACAGTCTATCCACAAATATCCTAACATAACATGTATATTGGCAATGTGCCATGTTCATATACTGTGTATTGTCCAGTTAGTTCAGTATAACTTAACCCCTTAAGGACACATGACGTGTGTGACATGTCATGATTCCCTTTTATTCCAGAAGTTTGGTCCTTAAGGGGTTAAAAAGCTAACATACAGAGTAATACCTTAATAAAATACAAACTTTTTTCACTTGATGTTTCCTTTTTATAGAAACTCAGTATAGTATATGCATCAATATCTCTACAGATCACCAATTGCTCTGTATTGTGTAGCAGAGTTGTGCAAAGCAAAAAATATTGGTTTGGGTAAACCATTTTACCCCAACAAGGAATTATTTTATCATTAACTCATTAAATTTTGTCCACATATCAGTTCTCCTAAGCAGCATTTAGTTAGTGAAAACCCAATTCAGAAACAAATCAGACAAACCAAAAGGGTGTAAAATAATGGCCAAACAGTGTACTGAAAATATAGACATAAAATAATATCATATAATAGTATGTATATATTTTTTAGTACACTGACAGGATCATTTTCCCACCATTTGGTTCACAGATCAAGTGAGAAAATGTACTAAAAGAAAGAAACTAGCAGCACAAATAAATAGTAAAAAATCTCTATATATTTATTAAGTATATAAAATATAGGAATAGATCTGTGAAAAAAAAATCAACATTTAGTGGCTGCCATCAATCATCATTTTTTCCACCAAACTGGATTTATTTTCGCAATACAGGAAAAATTTAGAATCACAAAACAAAACAAAATGAACGTGCTATTGGTCCAATGATTTGGCCACATTTTGGTTTAGAGTTTTGGAAATTTGACCGATCACCCAATCAACCCAACTTTGGACAAACTGCCATTCAGACCAACATAAATCTGCAAGTCTGGATTGTAATAACAAATTTGAAAATATGAACAGTGTCAAAATACTCCTCAATAGTAGCACCCAGCTAGATGTCAATATTAGTATATCATAAATCTCCTCCGCAGGACTATTTAATTTTATCACATTACTATGTACTGTAGCATCAGTCACTTCTCTCTCAATAAACTGTGGACATAGCAATGCAAAATAAAATTTAACCATATAGCCACATCTAGAATTTTACATCTAGAATTTTATTTCACCCAGTACAGAGAATACTTTTTCTGCTAGATCTCTTCCCTTTGCATTTGGCTGAGAATGACAGCCCCTTCAGTTCTCCCACACAGTACAGAATGTTTTGAATTACAAATTCACTGCTGTATTCTAAAAACTGGTGCAAGAGGGGTTAGAAGTGGGGTTTAACATATTGATTGAATTACAGGAATTGTTTCATACTATTGTATCATCTTACATAGCCCCATATAGTAAGGTTAGTTAGGGTAACTTTACCTACTTTCAAAAAATGTCATCTGATTGTATACTATTACTCATCAGAAAGGAAATTTACCAGTTTTTTAGTTTTTTGTCAATTTATTGTATGTGGCACTTTGCATAGAATGATCAATGTGCAGTCCAAGAACAATACTACAACTATACTGAAAACACAAAATTTTAAAAAATGTATAAATAAATAAAAAATATGTAGGAAATATTTTTTGCACTACTGACCAATTAATGTTTATGTTTTTCTTTTCTTAATAAGCTTAACAAGCTAAAACAATCAAATGTACCCATAGAGACCTAAACAAGTTGGACAATTTTCAGTTCTAGTTTTGAGGATTAAGTAATGGGTACCAGTGCTACCAGTTTTCATAATTTGGGTCCCATAAAATTGGATGGAGAGGTTAAAGATAAAATAGTTGTGTTTTTTTTATGTAACATGAACATCTTCATAATTTAACTAAACAGTGCAGAGTGGTATATGTATATTCAGTAAATAATAAAATACATTGTTGACAAAAAAAAACTTGTTTCAATTATTCATTATACCAGAAATAATTTAAACAAATAATGAATAATATAGTGTAGTATTATTAACAAACATTTGATTTTGTCAGTGTACAATATGGGGAGCCAACTAAATCTGGCTGTGAGAGTAAGGAGTCTGGTGTCTTTCAGGAGGTTCCACCACACCTCCTGAAATACACCAGACTCCTGACTCTCAGAGTCACCAGATGGAAATGCTGTACACAATGTGCAAGTGAGGACCAGAAGAGACATCATGCAAGTACCATCGCCTGACCTGTGATCACCTTATTCGGAGCTGTTAGCAGCTATGGACCATTATGGAGAATTAAGCATCCTATATATAGGGTCATAAAGACTGAGGGATGCCAGAGGCACCTGAGAAAAAACTATTTAGTTGGAGCCAGACAGTAGTGAGATACTATATATCAGTTTTGCTCTATCTCTATCTTTTACCTGGTAAAGCCCTGTTTTTATATTATTTTATTGTATTTTGTATTGTAGTACTCCATTTTGGAGCTATCTGCTGGTGCCTGGTTCCTGTTTAACAATCCTCAATATCTGTCAATATATTGTCCTATATGTGCTACACTATGAGATCTCTATCTGTTCCTCTTTTCTATGAGATGTCATGTTGCTCCATCATTATCCCTAATGCTATAAAGGAGAGAATTGTCTTTTACAGCCCTTTATTAAGTTTGGGGTTAGTTCACTTTGTTTTGTTCACTTTGTTTTGGACTGATTTCTAGTTTGCTATATTATGCATTATGTGTTTCCTTTTTTTTTCGTGTATGATAAATATTTGAAACAAGTTTTTATTTTTCTAATAAGGTATTTCATTACTTACTTTGGGTCATGATCCAAACAACGTATTAGCGTCAGTCAGTGCCTTGGCGTGCTGAATCATTGACTGAAAAGAGAGAGCTCGTCGGGAGTATAGGCTTGTTGCCAGCATGTGCTTGGGGATGCGTCCCAAGCAGGGAAAAATCAAAGAAGAACAGAGGTGGAGTGCAGGCGTAGTGAAAGATGACCAGGAGCTGAGTTTTACACATAGAGTGACACCCACAAAGCAGTGCAGGAACTGAGAAAATAAATAAATCTTTATATTTTACATTGAATACACCATGTATCTTATGATGTGTGGTAAATTTAATGAATCGATTTAGGGTAAGTCATTCTTTCCAATAGAAAAAAAATCCATTACTACAAAAATAAAAAATTACCACAAAAAAAAATGCCAAATTAGCTTATAAAAATGTCATATTTTCAGTTATTCTATTTAGCCTAAATTTTCCAAATTAGTGGTCAATTGAGCAGAAATCAAGGCAAGGCAAATAAATCCACAATTATTCTATTAAAGCATGCTTTGCGATTTTTGGCTTGTGCAAAAAATAGAACATCTTTGCTTTGAAAAATCTGTTTTATTCTATTAAACATAGAACACATCTGTGTCTCGTTTAAAATTATTGAAGGCAGAAAATACATATTAATAACCATTTACTCTGATTGCATGGTCTACAATTATTACGTTGCTTTTGATTTATTGTATGTTATGTGTTATAAACTCTATTCTTTCCCTGAAAATTTATATTGCTATTTAAATAAATTATTGGAACAGTGTATGCACTCAGGAATATATCATTGTCACGAGGTTTATGCATAGGTCACCAATTGCATTTCTGTGTAAATAAAACACGCTTATAATGCTTAATTGGAAAGCAATGCCTATTTGTCTCTTCTGTCATTTTTAACTGTGATCAAGCAACTGAAATGATCTGCATATTGTGCAAGCTATGCTTCACAGTTAAAGTTTGTGTTGCCTTTATTAGGAAAAAAAGATTAAAGTAATGGTCCAATGTCAGAAAAGATGAGAGAAAATTGGATATTGTCAGTAAAGATTCTTTCGGCTGTCTTATAGGAGATGATTAATTTATTTTAAGCAATTAAAGGTTCTGATACAACATGGAGTGTTTCTGTGAGATGTCTTGTATTGTGAGTGACTTAAGTAGAATGAAGAATGGCTCTATATGCTTTCTGACTAATTGGATTACAGCCCACTCCACTAGTGTAACCACAGGGTTCAGTAATGGAATATTTGCTGGGGAAAATGCCAGTTTTGTAGTGAAATGAGCTGTTAGCCAAAGCGGATTTCAACAGGAAAAGGTTAGCTCAGCAAGTCATCTGGGAATAGAATGTTAACAGCACATGTAACTTTCCTATTTCAATACTTTCACGCTTGTGGTTCTGTAAAAGGTCACGTTATTTTGTTTGTAGCATTTTTCTCAAAATAATTTAAGTTCCATAGTAAATGAAAAGAAATGTTTGAAACAGTAAGAAAACGATCATGACTCGTCCAGTCAATGCTGAAATTAGAAGATAATAAAACCAGAAAATAAATGTGAAACTTAATTGTTGCACTAACAATTTCTTATATCAGTGCAAGTCATCAGAGCACCGAGCACCCGGTACCCCCTAAGCCAAAATGGTCATCCAGGAATGAAGATATTCTCTTCAAGCATTCATGGTCAACATTCTACTAATTTACAAGCAGATCTTTCCCCTGAAACCAGCTATAGTTTTTCTTTTTGCTGTCCATAGGAACATACAATATCTGCAATTGCGTTCAGTGTTTAACTCTTTGTTCATTTTATAGCCTTTTAGAATGTTTCTTGTCAAGTTTTCCTTTAAGGCTGACACTTTTAAATATATATGAAATCAAGTGTACCATACACAGTTCAGTGCACATCTCTTCTACAGTTTATCTTTACTCATTTGTCAAACAATAGGAGGCAGTTATATCCACTTAATTTACCCATAGTGTTTCTGACATTGGATGTGTCACAAAATGAAGCATAAAGAAAGTAATGTCAAATGGCAGAACCTGGGATTGAATCTTTAATGAGCAGCATACCGATGGATGACTTCTACTTGGGCTAAATTAGTCCCTGCAGATTAATACAAAAATACTGACTAGTGCAATGACATAGCATTACAGTTAGAGATACACAATATGACAGTAGTTCTTACAGTATACTCCTAATTAGTATATTTCTATATTTGTTTAATGCCTAATTTATCATCAAATATACCGCATACATAATTTCAAAGTCTAAAGGGTCTATTGCACACACACCAAGGATGAATTTCTTATTTCCAGGGCCGAATGTTTATTTACATGACCCTAAAAAGGACCCTAAAAAAAGGACTGTCCTTCCCAAATTGGATTGAGACAGTCTGGGAGGCCTATGTCTATCTATAACTGTGGTTTAATTTAAACTAGTTCTCCATTTGTAAACATGCAGAATTAACTCATAATGCCCATCCATGGTCAATTGCATGTTGAGCTGGGAATTGTCAAAATATGATTTCTCTGAGTTACAATCCCCAAGGTGGACTATTCCCAATGTCTTACTTGAGATATGTAGATGATGCACAACTATAACCTTTTAATATGCTTAAACCAGACATGAGTTGTATTGTGTTTCATATCAACACACACAAAGCACACACTCTCCCACTCTCTAACTTCTATAGTATATTTACATAAACAAAAATTGTCTGTGGTTGCAAAAAGAACGTTATTTTGCCTTTTAAAAACGTACAGATAGATGTAATTTTATCGATGACATTGTTATCATTAGTCAGAATGATAAAAAATCCGCTTTCAGGGCGGGGGGGCTTAAAAAGGCACCATTGGAGCATTAGAGAGCTGTCTGAAATTGAACATTGTATCCACCTATTGCGTAATTCGATAACTATTTTTGTTTTTTTTTAGATAGCTCTGGGAATGTTAAAGCTTTGTTTGAAATAATGTTTACGGGAAGCCTTGATAAACTAAGTTTTACCATTTCAAAGAATCCCCACAAGACCATTGATTACTCCTGGAGTAGAATGGAAAACAGTATTTTACATCAATAAACCAATGTTTTAGTGTAACACTAAACCAGCAATGGCTCTTCTGATGATTTTGCTTAAACAATGTAAATTTAAGTGCTCCAAGTGCATCATTACTAATATATTTGGCAATTAATGCGCCTATGCATTTCTAAGTAATTGACCACTGGACACACTATTTGTACTTCAATTTCAGTTTGCTGTATATGACCCTAGGCTGGACAAATCACAATTTCAGAATTGTTACTTGGTCACTACGGAATACAGACTTTTTACATTTCTACATAGTAAGAGGATCTAGGGTGGGGACCCGTGAACAGTGCGCAGATAATCTTGCTATCTGTGTATTTAAGAGGGCTTCTACATTTATTTGCAAAACCAAATATTCAACTGAAGATTGCACTGCAGATCTCTTCATCGCTCATTATTTGATTTTTTTTTTTGTCTTTGTCCAGAACTCAACCTAGCTTTTCCCTATCTGACAGAAATATGACTGGTCTACGATCTCCAATCTTTTAATTTCCTAAAGTATACCTAAAACTACATGTGATTTCAATAGACCATTACTAGCCTAGCTCTGAAGGTGTGAAGGAGGCTTATAAAAGAAACTAGCCACCAAGCTCTGTCATAAATGGGTGACATAGTGTGAATGTTACTGACTCTGGTAGAGTCTGCCTCACTGACTCAAAGAATGTCTGACATCCCTAACAATCTACATTTACCTTTAGTTTCATTTTTTTTTTTTTCAATTTTTCTAACTCCATGTGAAAGTTCTTTAAATGGATTTGTATTGTGTTGCGTTCAATTAACTTTCTTTTTTCTTTTCAATTCTATGCATTTGTATATTGCATTCTTTGAGCTGTACAAAAATGCCTTTCAGCGACTTGACTTGGTAATTATCTGGTTACCCGTAGCCTTTTATTACTTGCATTTGGTCCGTCACATACTTCCTAACAATTCAAATGGACAAAGAAGGACACTTTAATTTAGGGTTATGAGTGGGGTTGGCTAAGGACCGGACTGTATTGAGACATTTTAGGTGACTTACTAAACACTGTTTATGCAACTAAAATGTAATTTAGAACAAGAACAATGTATGTCATGAACACAGACTGATTTTTAAACATATTACTGAGAGTATTATTGCTGTTGAGCACTGTTATACACTCACACACACTAATAGTACAGACCTTTCCAGAAAATAAGGACATTAAGACAAAAAGTGGAACAAAGAGATTTTATTCAAAAATTGGGAAAATGCCTCAAAAATAGAGACATTTTGGGAGGTTTGGTAAAAATGAAGAGATTCACATTTTTGGTAGTTTTTATTTAATAAAGTTACATTTTTACAGTTAACTTACCTTCCTGACAAATTCAACAACGATAACATACAAAACCTATATTTCTGCTTTTATTTATATATAGTTTGAGTTTGAGAAAATTCACTATGTGTCACATCAGATTTCATATGCGTCTTATGATTCTGGTCGTGCTATGTATATTTTTTATGTTTTGTTACTGTTTTATTTAAAGTGCTTTATGTAAATTGCATCTCATAATTGCATTGCCAAATATTTGATGTGCCATTTTTATCAATGCAATATGATCACCATGGTTAGACGCATACTTATTATTTTCACTAGTTGTAGTTTTTACTCTGTTTGAATTGGTATGCCATTGTAAAAACAGAAACAATTTTATTTCAAATGTATGAAAATGGGTGACCAAGTTCAATATTAGTAATTTGGTTTCATAGTTTTCAGTCATCCTACTGTGTAATATTTTTTATTGAAATACTATCTCCTTAGTAAATCTAGTTAAAAAACTGACAACCTAAATAAATAAATTGCCAGAAAATAAATACTGAGCTCTATGAAAAGAGAATTTTAGAGTACTTTATAGCTCAAGGCAGATCTGTCAAATTAGAGACAAGAGCATTGTTGAATACAGCATGAAAGAATATCAATTAATTGCTTTTTTATTTTCTCATTTTATTGCTTAGTTATTTATATTTCTAGATAAATATAATTTGTCACTCTGACATTATAGCTGCATCCTGAAAGGCACAGGCAAGGCAATTAATGCAAATCAAATTACGTTCTTCATGATTCCCATCTAATTTATTATTAGACTAGAGTGCAAATTGAATTCCTATTCAAGGCAACGTGACCTCTTTTCAGGCAAACTAACAGAGCAACAAACTCCAGAGACGAGTCATGATAAAAGTCGATCTGACCTTTATTTCCTTGAGTAGAAGACACTCAGAGAAACTTGGAGAATTATGGATCAAGCATATTCATATATTTTAATAAAAAGCAGGTATATTTTCATTATTTACTCAAAGCAGTATTGCCTGTTTCCCTGGTTCGACAACAGAGGCATGTTGATTTTAAAGAGTATAAACTGCTTTTTGATAATTGGCACCATAATATACAGCAATCGTCATTACTATGACTAATAGAGTACTACAAAACAATAAAATTAGTATTATAAAGGGTTTAGCAGTTATTGACACATTATCAATTGTTACTACATCATTTATAGTAAACTACAAACCATAGCACACCAATGTCATAATGCACAAAAATTAGCAATAGTTTAGCACTGTTATAGTGCATAGCATAGATATGATAACACTATATTGAAGGGACACTCAAGGCACCAAAACAAATACATGTAAATTATGTTGTTATGGGGAAAGAAAGCACCATAACAACTTCATGTATCAATGGTTAAACCCCAAAGTTGCCTCCAGCTATGAAGGCCACACCACCCCGAATGGATTTGGCTTCTGAATTTTCAGAAGCTGTTTGTTGTTTGTTATGCATTTGCTATCCTAAAAAGGTCATCATAATTTCTGTCTGGAACCTGAGTGATGTTATCTAAATTTAGCATTAAACCCCAGCTGTTGAGCCCTACCTACGCTAATTATTTTTATTGTTACTACGTCATTCAGCGGGACAAGTCAATATCTGACATTGGTATCATAAAAACTATATTCAGAGATGGTATGCATTCGTATATTAATTGAATATAAACTGTACAAAACATTTTTAGTTTTAGTTTTGTTATCTAGAAGATGGTTTTTAATTGGAGTTTTGGAGCTAAAATGTCACATTTCAAAAGTGAACCTTGAAATATAAAGAGTAATGAGTTCATGAACATTAAAGTACAAAACAGGTGCTGGGACTGGCCAGATAAATATAATTTAGGTAATATTTTAAATGGACCCCAGATGCCATGCTGGATTTTGAAAAATTAAATAGAATCTGTTTAAATAAAAGCCCATAGAGTAAGATTATATATAAAAAAAAAACTTTAAAAGGAACCAAATTCAATTTCTAAAATAACAAACACGTTTTATTCAAATGTGATACAGAGTATTTGATCAAAGTGTCACAAGAAAAAAAAAAACAAATCTCACACATTTGATCAAATAATCCTTAAAGCAAATTCCTTTGGATTATACATATTTTCTGTCACCTCAACAGTCCCTAAGCCGCAAAGATAAGGCACATTTTGGAAAATTAATGTCAATAATACTTATCAGTCCTGACTTTCCAGAAGCTGCCTTTTTTCTCTGTATCTATATCTGAAGTGCTTGTTCTCAAAGCAGACATCTATCCCAGACCAGCACTTAATGATATCAGTTGTCCAATGCTCTGTTACACAAATTCAGCTGTTAGTATATTCTGGCAGCATCCCTCTAAATAGTCAGAGACCTTTTCTATCAGTGTTTATGCTTTGCTTCCATTAGAACATGGCAGATCTCCACCTTAGATTCGTGAAACTAATTAAGCACTCCTATTTAGATGCTCCTTTGAATTAGGCTATAAATCTTTAAAGAGAACGGGAGAGAGAAAGGCCGAAAGAGGGTGAGAGTTACAGAGAAATTAGAAAATGCATTAGCTTTGCTTTTTTTTGCTCCAACCATGTTAATATTTTATAGTTTATTAATATTTACTGATTTTATAATTGTACTGTCACTGCTGTGTGTGCTGCATATTCTGTAAATATACAATGTGTTCTCCTGCCCAAAGGATTGCTGTTCCAAGGAAGAGGAGTAAATGTAAGAGATGCATTGAACTCCAATGTGACCATCTGCCCCTTCCAACTATGGCCAGCATGCCAGGATATGCATTGCTATTTTTGTAAGCACTGGAAACCGTGTGCATGAAAGTGAATATAAAACAGGCCTCTGCAGACGATGGCTTATGTCAATAAGGTGTTCATTGGCTTTTTCCCATGGACGACCATTTACTTTGAGTTCAGTGAGCATCATTCTAAACATGTATCTGAAGTTAACCATTAAAGAGAAATGCACTTGGGCAACCCTGGTTATATTATTTTAACTGTGACACTTTAAATTTACCATTGGCCTACCTAAAAGTATTTTAAATGTTTAAGGTTGTGGTAAATTAGGATTGATGTATCTGAAATATTTTTGCTGTTTCTAGCTGTTTATTTGAATTCCTACAAAATATTCAGTTGTTTTTATATTTAGGACAAAATTATTAAAGCTTTTTTTAAATCTGTGTAGGTAATCATATATAAGATCACATTTAAAGGAACTCTATAGTATTAGGAATACAAAACGGTATTTCTAACACTATAGTGTCCCTCTGCCCTAGAGCCCCCTCCCATCAAGAAAAGGTTAAAAATCCTTTATTTCACTTATCTGATTCCAGTGCTGGGCTCACCCTCTCATGGCGTCATGGGAATGATGAAAACGAATGCACATGCATGGCAAGGGCTGTGAGCGCATTAGGCCTTTCCCCATAAGAAATCAATGAATCAATGCTTTCCTTTGGGGATTTTCAAGATGCTGGACATCCTCATGCATGAAGCGTCTCTAGTGGCTATCTCGAAGACCAACTTGCCAAACACATATATGATGAATGATGCTGCTAATCCGTCACTAACGTGGATTATTTACAATCACAACAAACGTTTTTTTAAAAATTATATCTCCTAAAGATTATGTTTAAACACTACTCACAGAATGTTGTGGAACTGTACAGTATTTTGATATACACATCATAATCACCACCTCAATTTCATTCTCACAGTTTGGGGTTCACCACAGAGGGCTTCTAGTACTTGATCAAACTCAGAAAAGCGCCACTGGTTTGGTTCCCATTTCTAAAAATTAAAAAAAAAAAAACTGATGATGAGCTAGTTTAGTGACAAAAAACTCACAAATCTCCTATCTCTGTTGCAGCTGGATAAGCGCAAATATAATATATGTCAGATACACTTATCAAGCCTTTTCTAAATTTGCATACTTGTTTAATAATTTACATTTTTTAAATAATTTAATATATTTCGCCATAATTAAATATTTCCTTAACGTTTTTGCCCTGTTCTACTCTTCAAGAAAAACATTTTAAAATATGCATTGCACAATTGCAGGTGAATGAATCTAATCTGATTTACAAATCCTTGGAGTTTTGCCATCCAGAGTAAAGTATTTAAATATTAGAATTTGCAATTGCTTGCTGAATTTTGACACTACCCAATTAGTAATTTCTCTCTCACACATTTTAATGATTTACATGACCTCTTTACAGCCATTAAATAAGAGAACATGCTCACACAGAATAAAGCATGTTGGCTGCTGTTGTAGTTAGATATGCTAAACCAGTCTTCAACAAGTGATTAAGTTCTGTTATATTCATGCAATCTAGATCATTGCCTGCAAGATCTATAAATATTGCAACTTGGTCTTTCAAATGTAATTCTTTCTGAGGATTAGTTCCCCATAGAGCTGTGTGCCCTAGCCAGTGAACTATATCACCCTAATGCAACAGACATAATTGATTACTGATCAATATTTGTAAGAGGAACTTGTGATAAAAAGAACAGTACTTTCAAAATTTGAGTTAGAACAAAAAAAAAGCAAATAAAATTTATAAATGTGCTATATTTTTGGAATGCATGTATTTTACTGAAAATATGATTTAAGAGAGACTTAGTAGAACTATCAACAGTGTACTATAATGGATAACTCCAACCCCATTAATTATTTTGTTAATTACAGAGTTATCTTGGACGAGTCCTGGATGTCATTCTAAATTCTGCACCAAATGAATACGATAGAACTTCTAATTTATTTTTCTTTGCCCTGGGTATAACTCAG
Organism: Pelobates fuscus; assembly: GCF_036172605.1. Lineage (NCBI taxonomy): Eukaryota > Metazoa > Chordata > Amphibia > Anura > Pelobatidae > Pelobates > Pelobates fuscus. The sequence continues at coordinate 70,361,869 of NC_086320.1, read as the reverse complement.
TAAAATATCCCACATACTTTTTCATGTTGAGGGAATCTGTTGACATTTACGAGTACCCAACATAGGGTTTATTTAAATATACAAAGAACTGATGGCCCATTCTTTATAGGTATACAAAGGCTAACACAATAGAATTAGGTTTAACTGCAATTATCTCTCTCAAGGTTAGGTGGTCAAGAGTTGATTTATGGATAGATTTCAGAGTAATGAGCTTAGCCATCAGACTCTTCTGGTTGATATTTGAGTTGATATTTATATTACTAGAATGTAATGCTAACAATAGAATCTCTCATACAAGTCTTGTGGGTTACCCAAAAACGTTTTAATTGAACAATGTTTGTGTCTTTTTCCTTAAAATAGGACCATAAGGAACTATTTCAGGCTGGGTCAGGAAGGAATCATTTATACGAAATTACGGTAGAGTGGGTAAAGGGAAGACAAGGCAATCACAAAGAAACTGAAAACCTAGAGCAGGGGCAGGCAACCATCGGCAGATGTTATGGACTACATCACCCATAATGCTCTTACACCGTAATGCTGGCAAAGCATAAGGGCAGATGTAGTCTAAAAGATCTGAAGTGCTCAAGGTTGCTTACACTTGACCTACACATACATGGCATAATAACATCAGGACTACCAGTTAAAAACACTTTAATTATTTATTTTGTTACATTACTTGGGTAGCAAGCAAGAGTTTGAAAATGTGTTTTTAGCTATTTTTAGCAATTTTTAATATTTTATTCTTACTTAATGTTGTCTAGCATATACTTACAGATTGTTACAGGAAACTCCTATATATAATTATTTTCTTTAAATAAATTATACATATATATAGACACACACACACACACACACACACAGAGGCTAAATAGAACACATACATTTTGCACTTTATATACTTATGTGCACAATTTCTTCTGGTATTTATGCTTGTGTTGTTAACACTATAGGGCCAGGAACACAAACATGTTATACTGACCCTATAATGTTAAAACCATCTTACTTGTATTTAAGTCTGCATCTGCTGCCTCTGCCCCTGATCTGCCTGGTTGGCTGACATTATCAGAAGTGCTGAACTGAGCCAATCACAATGCTTTCCCTTAGGATTGGCTGAGACTGTCAAGGAGCCAGATCAGGGGCAGAGCCAGCACAAGTCAATCAGCATCACCTCATATATATACATTGAATCAATGCATTGCTATGAGGAAAGTTCAGTGTCTCCATGCAAGGGTTGGAGACACTGAATGGTAGTGCTGCACAGTATGCACCACTGTCTCAGGAAGCACCTCTACTAGCCATCTGAGGAATGACCAGTGGAGTTATCTCTAGGCTGTAATGTAAACACTGCATTTTCTCTAAAAAAAAAAAAAAGTGTTTACTGCAAAAAGCCTAAAGGGAATGATTCTACTAACTACAACACATACAATAAGCTGTAGTTGTTCAGGTAACTATGGTGTCCTTTTAAGTATTCTTGAGACATAATGTGTTACATAGTGTTATTCAGTCAATTTAACATTTTAGAAATTAGAATCAAATCTATATTCCAAAACTGAGACAAAAATGTCCAAGCTGTCACCGTAACTGACTGTAACAAGAGGTTAATATTTTTTCCAAGTCAGCTATTTTTGTTTCAATTTGTATTTAATTCTATAAAATTCAGAGTTTAGTGAATAACCCTGCAAGTGTTTTTGTTTTCACACAATTATAAACTTATATACCTTTGCTAATATTCAGCATTGCTTTGATGCTTGTCACCCTAATGTGAAGGATGTCCCCTTTATAGCTCATATTGACTCAAACTGTGCCATTGTCATGTTTCAAACTTCCCCTACCATCTCCCATTCAGACTGGTCTTAAATGATGTATGCTTTTACTTTATGTTTTCAATCAAAACTAAAACATTTTAAAACTGCAACCAAATGTGTTTAGCAAATATCCATGGATACCAAACATTAGAAGGGTCTCTAAATAGGTGGCATTTCAGCTTGAAATAGCCAATATGAGCACTTTAATTCCCATTTATAATACTAACACATACCTGCCATATAATATAAGCCGACAGAGCTTACAACCAGTAATTTGAAAAAAAATGAGTATAAGCAATATTTGTGTCTGAAATGCATGTAGCACCGTGTCATGAATAGGATTATTTATGTTTTGTGTTTTTTTTAATGCATTTATCTTGTCAGTATGAATATTTATAATTAGGGATGTAAAGTTGTTTATGTAAGTATAGTGCTAATTAAAATGAATGATCACTATGCTGTTCAGTTAATCCATTATGAGAGACACTGTAATTTTCTCCGTGTTCTGCGCAAAGGATTGATTATGTCCCAGACGGGAAAGTTAGTTTGATAGTTAATTACAGTAAGTTAGTTAAATTGGCTATGTATTAACCAGTATATACAAGGGAGCTTTCTTTTTTTCTATATTTTGAGCCCATATTGGAAATTGAAAGGTTTATATGCATAATTTGTGCTGGAACAGTGTATCAGAGTATGTGCTTATAATTTGATAAATTGTAGCACTGGTAAATTTTAGCTACTCAAAAGGTTAACACTTAGGAACAATAACTAATTATCACTGAATTTGACATTGTTTACTGTGTGTCTAATCTGTATCTGTATTGTACCTGTTTAGTTTGCTGATTAACTTTGTGCACTAGTGCATTCAAGTGTGAGGAAACAAATATAAAGTCTGTCAATGCAGCATTTATCAATCTTAACTATGTACGACAATAAACAGGCATGAATAACAATAATCTCTTCTCTTTGTAAGTGAATCCTATAATTTAGCTTATTCTGATAATGATAAAATCACTATCGGTTTTACTTGATTTGCCATATCACTTTATATTTTACCTTCATCGTTTTTTTTAAATGAACATATATATTTTTTTGTATATATATATATACACACGTATATATATATATATATATATATATATATATATATATATATATACAGAGAGAGAGAGAGAGAGAGAGAGAGAGAGAGAGAGAGAGAGAGAGAGAGAGAGAGAGAGAGAGACGTTCACACTAATAAGCCACACCATTAAAACCACCAACAGGTAAAGTGAATAACCTTGATTATGTCATTACAATGGCACCTGTCATGGGGTGGGATAAATTAGACAGAATTTGAACTGTGTCAGTCCTTGAAGTTCATGTGGTGGAAGCAGGTAAAATGTTGCAAGTGAAAAGATCTGAGTGACTTTGACAAGGGCTAAATAGTGATGGTTACATGATGGGTCAGAGTATCTTCAAAATGGCAAGTCTTGTGGGGTGCTCCCAGTATGTAATGGTTAGTACCTACCAAAAGTAATGCAAGGAAGAGCAACCGGTAACCCAGTGTAAGAATCATGGATGCCCAGGGCTCATTGATGCATTTGAAGGCTAGCCTGTTGGCTCTGATCAGGCAGAAGAGCTATTCTAGCTCAAACTTGTGAAAAACTAAATTATAGCCATGTTAGAAATGTGTCAGAACACACAGTGCATCTCAGCTTGCTGCATAGTCTGCGTAGCCACATAGCCGCAGACTGGTCAGAATGCTCATGATGACCCCATCCACTGCTGAAAGTGCCTTCTATGGGGACGTGAACATCAGAACTGGATCATGGAGCAATGGAAGGAGGTTGCCTGGTTTGATGAATCATGTAAAAGACTGATGGAAAAAGGCAGAATCAAAATAGAAAAAAGGCAAAATAATAACAGAATTAATAAAACATAATAAAAAAGACTGAATGAAATCAAAAGACCAAGATAATGTGAAAGTGTAAACTGAATGACAAAAAAATGGAGTAAATGAAGTTAAAAAAAAAAAATCTGAGTGAGTAAGAGAAATGGATATGTGAAAAAAGACATACATAAAAAATGAGAACACATGTATATAATGAATAAACTATAAACTAAAAAAAAAGAAATGTTAAATTCAGAAATAAAAACAATAGGTAATTTAAATCGGAGGTTATTTTTAATGGATATCTAAAAAATTTGAATTCTTATTTAATGCTCAATATAATGCAGGAGCATTTGATATAAAACCAACTTTAAAAAAAGTACAGGCCGCTTCTATTAGAATATTAATATATTTGGCTATGCTTGTGGGGTACAGTATGTGGGAAGAATGGGACAAAAGACTAGTGCAAGATTTTTGGAACATCTAAATGACATTAGAAAGAGAGATATCAAACACTCGGTTCCCCTGCATTGTAATACGTTCTCCAAATATAAGAGGAATACATTTTCATATATAGGCATTGAGAATATTTTTCTACTTGAAATGGGAGGAGGCCTGGTATTAAAATTGAAAATAATGTAGGGATACTGGATAAACAAGTTACACACCATGGGTTTGATAAAGGTTTAAATATTACACTTGACATGACATGTTTTGTACACTGCTCAAAAAAATAAAGGGAGCACAACACAATGTAACTCCAAGTCAATCACACTTCTGTGAAATCAAACTGTCCACTTAGGAAGCAACACTGAGTTACAATCAATTCCACATGCTGTTGTGCAAATGGGATAGACAACAGGTGGAAATTATAGGCAATTAGCAAGACACCCCCAATAAAGGAGTGGTTCCACTTCTCAGTTCCTATGTTTCCTGGCTGATGTTTTGGTCACTTTTGAATGCTGTCGGTGCTGTCTCTCTAGTGTTAGCATGAAACATAGTGTATATAACCCACACAAGTGGCTCAGGTAGTGCAGCTCATCCAGGATAGCACATCAATGCGAGCTATGGCAAGAAGGTTTGCTGTGTCTGTCAGCATAGTGTCCAGAGCATGGAGGCACTACCAGGAGACAGGCCAGTACATCAGGAGATGTGGAGGAGGCTGTAGGAGGGCAACAACCCAGCAGTAGGACCGCTACCTCCGCCTTTGTGCAAGAAGGGACAGGAGGAGCACTGCCAGAGCCCTGCAAAATGACCTCCAGCATGCCACAAATGTGTCTGCTCAAACGGTCAGAAACAGACACCATGAGGGTGGTATGAGGGCCCGACGTCAACAGGTGGGGGTTGTGCTTACAGCCCAACACCGTGCAGGACGTTTGGCATTTGCCAGAGAACACCAAGATTGGCAAATTCGCCTCTGGCGCCCTGTGTTCTTCACAGATGAAAGCAGGTTTACAATGAGCACATGTGACAGACATGACAGTGTCTGGAGACGGCGTGTAGAATGTTCTGCTGCCTGCAACATCCTCCAGCATGACCGGTTTGGCAGTGGGTCAGTAATGGTGTGGGGTGGCATTTCTTTGGGGGGGCCGCACAGCCCTACATGTGCTCAACAGAGGTAGCTTGAATGCCATTAGGTACCCAGATGAGATCCTCAGACCACTTGTGAGACCATATGCTGTTGCAGTTGGCCCTGGGTTCCTCCTAATTCAAGACAATGCTAGACCTCATGTGGCTGAAGTGTGTCAGCAGTTCCTGCAAGACAAAGGCATTGATGCTATGGACTGGCCCGCCTGTTCCCCAGACCTGAATCTAATTGAGCACATCTGGGACATCATGTCTCGCTCCATCCACCAACGTCACATTGCACCACAGACTGTCCAGGAGTTGGTAGATGCTTTAATCAAGGTCTGGGAGGAGATCCCTCAGGATACCATCTGCCACCTAATCAGGAGCATGCACAGTCATTGTAGGGAGGTCATACAGGCATGTGGAGGCCACACACACTACTGAGACTCATTTTGACTTGTTTTAAGGACATTACATCAAAGTTGGATCAGCCTGTTGTGTGTTTATCCACTTTAATTTTGAGTGTGACTCCAAATCCAGACCTCCACGGGTTGAACATTTTGATTTCCATTTTTTTAATTTTTGTGTGATTTTATTGTCAGCACATATGTAAAGAACACAGTATTTCAGAAAAAAATATTTAATTCATTCAGATCTAGGATGTGTTATTTTTGTGTTCCCTTTATTTTTTTGAGCAGTGTATTTTTTTTTTAATTAATATTTTTTTCAGAATGGAAGGGGGGAAACACATTGCATCATGGTACATCATAGCCACATCATTTCCACAATGTTTGTAGTGTCTGCGTTTACACATCAGCATATTACATCCTGCAAACATTTTTATCATGTAAAAACTCTGCATGTCCGGGTAGTCTTCTCATGTGTGTCTCACACTCTTTCTGATCAGGACTGAGCTATACACAGCAGTAATTTATATATATACATTACATTACAGGTGAATTGTGGCTCAGTATACACACGATATACCTTCAGCCAGCAAGGTTTGCCTGTCTCCAGTCACTCCACACCTCCCAGGCCTCTCTCACCCACCATGTGGGTTAATGATGCCAAAGCAGGTGTCATAGATCTGCTGGTTGTCTAAGTCCTGCTTGAGAGCTTTTATACTTGGGGGTCTAATGGACTTCCAGGCTCTTGCTCTTAAGCGTTGTGCCGTCAGTATAATATGGCAGATTAGTTTCTGTATTGCCGTGGGAGTTTTGCATGGTGTGTCCAGTAATAAACAGGACAATGGGTCAAAAGGCAGAGTAATCTTGGTGGATCTTTTTCCAGAATTTGGTTAGGTGGGTACACGACCACCACACGTGGAGAACCATGCCCTCATCTCGTCCACATTTCCAACATAGAGGGGACGATAGTGGGTACAACTTATGTATGCAGATGGGCACCATATACCACCTATACAAAGTTTTTTTCTGTTGTTCTTGTAACATGGATTTAGTTATTACCTGTTGTCGTAGTGGATATGATATTTTCCCATTTTTGTTTGGGAATATCAATGTGAAGGTCTTTGGACCAATGAGCTGCAGGTGTAGAGAATGTAAAATGCTCATATGCCCATAGGAATTGGTAGCAACTGGAGAGGTGCTTACAGTAGTGTGAAAGTACACGCCCATCCCCAATTTGTTTCCAGAATGTAAGCTCCTGTGTGTCGTCAGCTTCTGGGGGTATTTTTGGGTCATGTATGTTAAGAAAGGACTGCAGTTGCATAGAGGAGAATTGTGAGGCTTGCAGGATTTGGTAAGTCCTCTAGAGTACCGGAAAGTGCATCAGTTTGCCTAACTGATGTGTTTGCAATAGGTGTGTTACCCCCCTCTCTTTCCATGGTATAGCGTGAAAAGTAGTGATGCAATAGGTTACTGCCTCAATAGGGGTTGCTAGGGACAGGGAGCGGAAACCTGTCCACTTCGACCTATGTTTATCCCACAGCTGTAGGGCTAGTTTAATTTGCGCCAGTAGTAGAGGGATAGATGGCAGGTAGCAGAACGGATACTGTAGTCTCGGCAATATGGACTTCTTAAGCTCTATTATACATTCTGTCCAAGTTAGGAATAGAGGGTTCCATGTGCGCAAGAGGGCCCTACATTCATTCTAGACTCTGGTGTAGTTAGTGTCAATTTCAAGGTAAATGTAAAACCTAGGTATTTCAGGCTATCTTTTCTCCATTCAAACGGATAGTCCCTACATAGGTTCCCTAGTTCTTGGGGTGTCAATCCGATTCCTAGGGCCTGTGTTGTACTGGTATTAAGATAGTAATAGGACATCCCACCATAGTCCTTTATCAGTTGTAATATATGTTGAAGGGATATTTTGGGATTAATAGTATGTTGTCTGCGAATGCACTGGGTTTAATTTATCTGCTTTTAAATGAAATTCAATGTGTATTTTTGTGGTTCTGAATAACACAAAGCAGGGGTTCCTATGCCAGTACTTAGAGCAGGGGGGGCAAAGGGCACCCCTGCCTTGTACCATTTGTAATTGAGAAGGTGGAAGACTTAAAGCCCACCTGTATCACTTGTGCCGTAGGGGATGAGTAGAGTGCAAAAATCTGTTGTATAAAGGTCTGAGGGAATCCATACATCAACAACATCAGCCAAGGAAGGCCCAGCCCTGGCGTTCAAATGCTTTCTCAGCATCTAGGGCTAATAGTAGACCGCCCTGGCTGGACCCCTGGAGATTTTCCAGCACCAAGGACAACTTCCGAGTGTTGTCTAGGCCCTGATTCCCCACCACAAAGCCTGTTTGATCATCCTTTATGAGTGACAGGTGGACAGGACCCAGCCTGCTAGCAATGATCTTTGTGTATATTTTCGCATCTGTGTTGAGTAATGAGATGGGACGGAAATTCTTACATTGGTTCGGAGTCTTATCTGGCTTGGGCACAGTAATTATTGTGGCTAGCAACATTTCTGGTGGGAGTGTCCCTGTTCTGGTGACCGACTGGTAAACCTGCACTGGATAAGGGACTAAGATGTCTGCAAATTTTTTATAATAGATGTTGGATAGTCCATCTGCTCCCTGGGATTTACCGGTGGAAAGTTTTTTAATCATGCTCAGTACCTCAGTCAACATGATGGGTCTAAGCAGCGGCTTGACTTGGTTGGGTCTAAGTGGGGAAGATTCAGTTTAGCCAGGTATTCCTGTATGTGTCTGTCTGCCAGGAGGCAGATTCCATCTCCAGACCCTAGGTTGTACAATTTTGAATAATACGTTGCACATTCTTGTGTGATATCCTGTGGATTAATCTTTTTACTACCCTCTGCACCCTTAAGGAACGCTATCTTAGAGGGAACTAATTTTGCTCTCAATCTATTCGCCAGGTATTTAAATGCTTTCCCACTATGGTGATAAGATTTTGCCTTCATCCTATTTAAAAAAATATACGGTTCTGGACGCATTCAACTCGGTGAGTTGCTGGTATAACTAGTGGAGTTAGGAGGACAGTTCTGGAGAAGATGATAGTTTGTTGCGGGCAGTGAGTATTGCTATATTTTTGTGGCATTCTAGAAGAGTGGATTGGCGTTGTCATTTAAGTTACGTAGAGTGCCTAATAAAGAGACCCCAGACAACCGCCTTGTTGACTGACCACACTGTGGTCTCTGCGATATCCCCTGTGGAGTTTCTAGAAAAATTCTCTGAGAGGTCCTGTCTTATTTGGTCTGTGAACGACTTGTCTTGTAACAGTGATTCATTTAGCCACCAATTCTCTTTCCCTTTGAATTGGAAGGTGTCATGTATCTCATGGAACACCGGGCTGATCAAGTGATGTCACCCACTGCACATCTGTATAATTGTGACAATGTGATTTGGTCAAGATACTATGCGAGTATATGTATTGTGAACCTTGGAAAAGAAAGAGTAATCCCGGTCTGTGGGGTGTAGCACCCTCCAACCATGGTACAGATTGTTCAGGGCTTTAAAGGTGGACATTATCCTATTTTTTCTATAGCCCTTTATTGGAGCTGTGGTGTCTAGGGTGGGGGAGGAAATAAAGTTAAAGTCCCCACACTGGATGAGCCCCCCTTGTTTATACTCATCAATTTTCTTCAAAAGACTACGAAGATAAGCCCCAGAGTTAGTGTTAGGGAAATAGGCTGAAACCAGGGTATACTGAGTATTGTTAAAGAGACCTAGGAGAATTATAAATCGTCCCTGCGAGTCAATAAATTGTCTTTGTTGCTGGAATACTATATCTCTATGGATAAAGATGGAGACTCCTTTAGTCTTAGTGTTGGAAAGGGCATGGTACTGGATTGGGAATGTTTTCATGAAAAGCTATGTTCTGGAATTCTTAAAGTGCGTCTCCAGGATACATGCTATGTCAACCATTTGTTTCTTAAGGTCTTGTAGGACTAGCCTATGTTTTCCAGGGGAGTTAACCCCTTTGACATTGTATGTCACTATTTTCACATTATTACAACTTTATTAAGTGGTGTGGCTCAAGGGTAATGCAACGTTCAATATATCCTGGGTACAGTCGTTAAGTACATCTGATACATTTTCTGTGTGGGCTGTTACTAAACCCCACAGTTCCTTAAAGCTCTGCTGTCTTCTTAACTGTACCAATGTGTAATGAGTAACTGTTGGAGAGCATGGGGTCGTGGACCATGTAGCATCTGTAAGACATTTTAGGAAGCCTAATGAATAGAATTCGAGGGAGATTAAGTGGGTGAGAGAGGGATAAACTAGGTGGGTCAAGCGGGAGGGTAAACAAACATTAGGGTGGAGAGCCCTGTTTGGCTTGGAGAACTTGAGCCAAAATGCGCTGTGGGGCTGGCGCATCCCGCGGCGGCCATGACAATGAAACTCTCTAACGTAGAGGTGTTCTCCCAGACAAACGATTAAAACACCTGCAATACCATAAAACAATTATATATATATTTTTTTTTTCCTTTTGTTGTTGTTGTTTTTTTTATTTATGTTGGTTTTGTGATGGTACGTAACCTGACCAGAGCAGAAGGGAAGTGCATATGTCATTGGCACCATGTTATGTCCATCGCATTTAGTTGCCTGCATATGAGGGAACCCTATAACTTATTTATTTGTCTATTTTAATTAACCTAGTAATTAACTCATGGTAACCCGTATACATAACTGCCGTCCCTATCAGGCTTGTAAATTGGCCATGGACCGCTACTTGGGCAGAGCCAGCATCTAGCCATAGCGCCCTAACACTGGGTTGGCTACCAACGGGATAACCTTAGTACAGGGGATCCCGATTGTTCTGGGTATCTGATAACAAAAACGTAGTACATTTTGAACAGTGAATCGCCCAGCATCTTATCTATATCAAAGCATGACAACAGCACATGACAGAGGGTGACAAACAACCATAGTTACGTTCTCCCTATGGACGGCTTTTAATCGGATCAGCGAGAAGTACATTCTGGAGACATCCTGGGGACCTTAGCCTGCCTGGCAGTCGTGGTATCCAGTATCCTAGTACTTCCACTTATTCATGTCATTCTGATCTGCACCTTTTCTCACATTACCAGTTTGTGAAGGGGGCAATTACTACACAATTTTTTCATTTTTTTGTGATTCTTTATTTTCATTTGTGCAGATAATTACAGGTGAGTAACTGACGCCACAACAGCGTGTTCCAAGAAATTACAGAAATTAGACTGTGGCATAGAAGTTAGCACATTTTTTTTTTTTTTTTTTATAAGATGGATAACAGGCTTAACTAAACGTTTATAGTGTGGTGTAATAGGGTGTATGTGGTGAAAGCATGTCTAGTCTGGGTAATGCTCTACCCCTAGCTGGTCTAGAATAGGCCTGAGGGTGGCATATTATGTGTCCTGAGGGTTATACTGAGCCTTGTATAAGTGAGGTGCGACTGACATGAGAATTATTAACTAACACCTTTTTTAGCTTGCTAATGTGTTTGAGTCTGATATTATTAGCATTCAAACGATCTAAACCGTGCATGAGACCCCCCTGTGATCCCTTGTGTGAGCCAACATAACAGAAAATAATGAGGAGAAATTAAAAGTCATCAGATAATATAAATTGGTTGCGGATATTCACTTTGAGGCACATTGAAAACGAGTGTCAGTGGGTGCTTTGCCTTGCATTAAGACTCAGTGTCTGTCGGGTCAGCCGATGCCTTGTCTGGGCTGGGTACCCCCTCTCAGTGTGTGTGGGCTCAGGGCTCCTGTGTTTTGCGGCGGTGTAGTGGTCGGTGAGTTTAGTGCCCATCTGGCCGCATGTTACGCTGGCTTCACCAGCCTGGGGCTGGATCAATGCCATGTGCGCCGTCAGGATGCAGGTGCCTTCTCGGGTCTCTCACCCCTCAGTTTTGCCTGTCGGGTCGTGCTGGTCCTGCCCCTCCGGAGCCCAAGTTGCTGATGAGGGCATCATGGGGGTTTTCTCTGTGGTGTTTTCCAGTTTTTGGGCTCCGATCGGCGGCCATTCCCCCTGTTGCTCGGGAGCGGTCTCGATGTGGCTCCCTGCCAATGTTTGGCTGACGCAGGAGTTAAGTTAAGAGGGGCTCCTGCTTCCCTCCGCTGGATGCCTCTTGGTGGGGTGTATGGCCCATTGGCAGTCAGTGATACGTGTGCCTGGGGCTGCAGTCGAGCTTCCAACCGCTGCCAGAAGGAGGTGAAGATTGTAGTGAGTCGTTGCTCAGTTTCCAGCCAGGCCAGTTGTGCACATGCTGTGTGGGCTGTATCCGCCATTTTAGGAGACTTTTTGGCGGTAAGTGTTGGTCTCAGTGTAGTGATCGTTTTCACGTCGCTTTGCAGGGGTAACTTGCGGGGGTAGACCGGGATAATCCTCACCGGTCCAGAGGGCGGGGAACATGGGCTCATGGCTTGAGGATCGATCGATCGATCGTCTCTCCTGTGCCCGCCATCCAGGTAGACCTCACCTTTGTGTCGGGTGAACGGGGTTCGGTAAGCCGCTTGTTTGGAATCCACATGTTCTCCCCTGTGTCACTGCACTCTGGGTGGCCGTTCTGGCCCGGTTAATTGCTTTTTTGGCTTGCAAAATCGGCTTTTTGGCCGTGGTTCTCAGGAGCTGTTGTGATCAGCGTCTTCTCCGTTCCACGGTCAGGCCCTGCCCCAATTACTACATTTTTTTTATGAAAAAATGTATATGCATGTATTTCAGGATGAAGTCAATTCTCCCCTATTTATGCTTTTTGTGTGAGGGAAGACAGAGTACCTTTTCATGTCACTTGACACGTCACTTCCTAGTTCATCACATTCACTTATGTTCTTACACCCTACTTAAACAGTATTTTAAAAAATCTTCTCTTATTTGGTTAATATTTTTTTAAATGTATCCAGTATTTTCCCACCTTTTTCATATTTATAAGGGTATTTTCTCTACCGTTTATATATTTCCCACAACATTATAACATTTTATTGCATGTATATGCCGTGGAATGCCTCTTGTCATTGAAGATCATTTATCTTCTGGGATAATGGAATACAAGAAATATGGACGCCACCCCTCCCGATACCCGAATGTCCATAATGAAAATGAGGCTTGTCCGAATGACAGACGCACCGCAAGATGGGAGTGCAGCATGAAATACAGAAGAGGATAGTACAAGGAAATGCTGGTGAATAGAAAGAAGTTGGATTATTGTTTAATGGTAGTGTGAATGAGGGATTTAAAATGACGTGGGTGCAGGTGGAAGTTTTGTATTTCTATCAGCGACTTGTAGATTTTTTGTGTTAAAGGTCCCTGAAGAAGTCTGAGCACTTTAGATGAAATGGATAGGACTTCATTTACCATCATGCTTTACTTTAACTTGCTTTTTATCAACTTGGCTTTGTTATATTCATTTCCATCCCCGAGGACATCAGTGAACCTGTTATATAGAATATTGTAATTTCTATGTTGATATGCTTCTTTGCTTTTAAACATTTTGTAAGTGCATATATTCATTAAAGCAATAATATGTTATAAAAAGGTGCATCCTATGTTTTTTTTTCTTTTTATACCTATAAAGATGAGGATATTTATCAAAGATGTTGTTAACCCCTTCAATACCAAAGCCAGGTTTAAACATTTTTGTAATTATGTTTTTTTTGCAGTATATAACTTAGTCCATAATGCCTCATTTATACTTCAGTCGTGATTATCAGTCTGTAGAGGAATGCCAAAAGCCACTAGTTACTGATATATTGCCTATAAAGTTTCTGAAAATGTCAGCTCACCCCATGCTTTTAAAAATAAAGCAAGTTTAAAAAGATAATTTTATTTTTATAGTGAGAAAGGGGAGAGAAGTGAATACCTTCACTTTAGAAATATATGATTTAACTGTATATGAGCATTTTGCTCAATCGCAGGCATTCTTTATACATTCTGATGCCATTTCCAGTAAGCTGCAGTACTAGTAATGCTTTCAGGATCCTTACAAATACATATAAGCAAGGAATTTTACCATTTTTATTTACCAATTTTTGTCACATCTACTGTATGTGATAAAACGTATATTTTAGCTTTTATACTAACGTTTCAGATCTTGTGTGAAATTTTGCAAGATAAAGGGTACTGTATACTGTCTAAAGCTTTTAATTGTTCTGTTTTTTATGGCGGAATGAATAAAAAATAAAAAAAAATTGTAAGTTTTAATTTTTACGTTTGTCTTCAATGAAATATATGCACAACATTGCTGTGTTATGATATGTTTAAACGTTAGCTGTGCATCTATTGCTGCAATTAAATGTTATGCTAATATTCTTTCAATCAAAGATTGCTTGTTATCTAAGGGGTTGGGTACAGTGCCCCTGTGAGTTTAACCCCACAATGGTAATTATTGCAGTTATTGATAAAATACAATAATTACCTAGCCAGGTTAACTCGCCCTTTAATGACTATCTACCTGACAGCCACTAGAAGCACTTCCGGGTCTTTAGGTGACTTTTGGTTGCCATACTGATGCTGGAAGTCCTCACTCTGTGCATGAGGACATCCAGCATCAGCTAAAACCCTATAGGAAAGCATTGATTCAATGCTTTCCTACTGGGTTGTACTAATGTGATTGTAGCGCTCCCTGTGCATGCACTCATCTCGCATGCACATTAGGTCCGCGACGTAGGCAGTGGCGTACGTACCGCGGTCACAGGGGTCACAGCTGCGACCGGGCCCGGCACTCCAGGGGGCCCGGCCACCCTGCGGCCCCCCGCGACCGGGTAGCAGCTGCCACACTTTGCGGCCCCGGCCGTGCGGCAAACCACCGGGGCCGCATGTCAAGGGGTCCATCGGGTGGCCCATGCTGTCAGGGCCACCCGATGGACATGGATTTGAAGGGGGCCCTGTCTGCGCTGAGCGCTTTAAGTGCTCAACCGGGCCCCCTGTGATGAGTCAGGGGGGAGAGGTTCATGGTGGGGGGGGGCCCACGGATCAGTTTCGCACCGGGGCCCCATGGAGTGTGTGTACGCCACTGGACGTAGGACATACTTGGACACCGAGTGATATTGTGATGGTTTCAGGAAAGTGACAGAAGGATATTTAACGCTTTCCACGCTGCTTGTGAGGGGGGTGGGGGGGTGTTGGGAGGGGGGTTGAAAGATGGAGGCGTACTATAGTGCTAGGAATACAGTTTTGTATTCCTAGTCTATAGTTTCCCTTTAAGGATATTGATATTAAACCCGTATATGGGAGACATGCCCTCTATTTATTGGAATCTTTGAGCGCAATATAGAATATACTAAACTTGACATTCATATACTAAATTATACTAAACATTATTTCTCTATGTATATGTTTTTATCCTATGTCTGTAGATTGTTGTGTTTTTTATGTTGATTGTTGAAGATCAATACAAATCTTATATAATCTACAGGTTCGATGTATAGAAAGGGTAAATATTCCATTAGTGTTTGATAAGGGGTGTGTGGATTATGTCAGTGTCCCTTTAAATCCATTTTCGTGGGAGCTTTGAAAAACAGTAAAATATTACTCAATTTTAATAATTAAATAAACAAAATACTTGAGAATCTAAATATAACATTTTGTTCTATGCAAGCATCCAGGATTTAGGGTAGAAAAACATTGTGCCCAAGATATTTTCTCTGTGCTCAAACCCATGCTACATACCATTCTGCATACATATATGTATACCTCTGAATATCAAGATTTATGAACACAGGATGTTATGCACAGGATGGCATGCACGAGCAGCAAATTATCAGGCAGGCTCTTTGACTAACCACACTCAAGGACGCCCATATCTAAAACATTAGTACTCTTCCGCTGACTGAATGCCCTGAGTGTAGTTTTCATACTGTAAGTATGTCTTATGACAGCTTTACACAATGCTTTCTGAGTACTAGGTCTCCAAACACACCAAATGCAAGATTGTGGTGGAGGATCCACAAATTGTAACTGTGCTGACAAATGTAGGATGGTTGGGAAGTATGCAAGATCAGAATATTTTACAGCTACTTACATAGGCATGGTAATATGAAGGAGTTCATAGATCAGCAGCAGATATATTTTAACAGGCACAAGCTCTAAGTTCTGTGTAAAAACTAAACAGAATTTCACTGAAAAATAAGCTATATATTTCAAATTTCTTGCAGTATGTCTGGCTGCAGTGTGTTTGTAATGTGATATTGTTCAATTGATGTGATGCAATTGAATCACAGTATATGAATGGACAGTTTGCAGCAGTATCAATCATATTTCTATTTTGAAAAATAAGCAATCACGTCATATAGTGTTCAAGGTGATTAATGAAGTAGATTTTCTCTATGTTTTTGTAATAAAGCGCCATGGAGCCACTTAAAAAAGCATCTGTGCTGTCAACATAATTTCCTACAGAATCTAGAATGTTTGCAGCATATCGTAGATGAACACAAACCACATCCATGCTCATTATTAACTAGCTGGCCTTTTCTTTGCCTATTTTTTTCTTATGATTTTATTTTATATTAACAGTAGTAAATGGCTTTTTACTCGGAAAGTGTTTCTTCCTTTTTCGTTACATTCCCTTCCTGCAATCACTACTGAAATCACTAACACTGAATTGAAAAATGGACTTACTTTATGCACACCATGAATGTTTCGGTCCAGAAGTGGATATTTTTTCTACTAATTAGTGAGGTGATTATGATGCCAGGTGGGCTCTGGACCCCACTCCCCCCTTGAGAGTAAGTACATTGAAGAATGCTTTGACAATTTACCAAAACTTACTTGTGGTCTACCAGATTTCCAAATGCAAGTTGCTCGGCAGCTAGTAGGTCCTGCAGGAAGCTTCCTTTAATTCCACTGAGCTAAGTCCTGCAGTGCAAGGCTGAGAACGTTAGAAGATTTTTGTAAGTTAATAAGTGTAGACCTGCACTGTCAGACTATGCTACATGGCAAGCTCCAGAGCAAAGGGTGCAAATGGTGCCCGTTAGTCTCCAGGCAATTTGTCAAACCATTCTTATATGGATTAATTACTTAAAATAGGAGGGTACCAGGGTACTTCTGGCCCCATAACCATGACAACGGGCTATAGTAATTATGGACTGTTCTTTGAAAGAATAATTTAGCATGTATACAAACTGTACAAACCTTCCCATCTAACACATCCATATTTGTAGTTTTCTTTTAAATGCAACAGATTTCCCACTAACCAAGAAACAGGTTATATATACCCTTTGCAGCTCTCTAGCTTAGTGGCAATGTGTAAGGATACGCTTTGATATTTGTTATGTTTCTCACAATCTTCCTGCTACCGTATATGTCGAGAAGAATGGGTCATCCAGCTTGTACTGCCCCGTGCAGAATGAATGGCCCTGGTTATGTGCAAAATGTATTATAAATTATTATTATAGTTATATATCATATAGGAGGTTTTGCATCCCCTTCTGGATCCAAATCATGCTCCAGCGGCCTATAATCAATTGCCTGTAGTGATGTTCTGAACAGTTTGCTGGGAACTGTTCGCCGGCGAACATAGCTTGTTCGTGGCGAACGCGGCGGGCAAACATATGCGATGTTCGGTCCGCCCCCTATTCGTCATGGAGGTGGGAAGGTCTGGGAGGGAGGGTCTGCTGCTGATTGGCTGGAATGTGTCTGCTGACTGTGAGGTACAGGGTCAAAGTTTACTCAATGATGATGAATAGGGGGCGGACCGACCATCGCATATGTTCGCCCGCCGCGTTCGCCACGAACAAGCTATGTTCGCCGGTGAACAGTTCCTGGACATCACTAATTGCCTGTTTAACAAATCCTTAAAATGCAATGTGAAATGTAGACTTGTGCACGGTGAGAACAATTTGCTTGACTACAGATTTTTCAGGACACCTGAATTTTGTCCCAATATCAGTTCAGCATGACAGAATTTTGATGCAGAGATTTTGATTCAGAAACCAAATGAGAATAATTAAAATTCAGCAAAAATTAACCAATGAATGTGCTTAAAAATATATATACATTATATATTATTTTTTATATATTTATTGCAGTACAGATATTTTTATAGATATGTATATATATATTTTAATATTTGTGTATCTATATAATTAAAGATTTTGTGGTCACTATTTGTGCCAACTATCTTTTATACACATTCTTTATTTTCACCTGGCTTTTTACCAATTTTATTGCGTGCTTACAAGACTATCCGAGGTGGGGATCATACCACCAATGCTGTCATCAGAGTGCAGTTGGCCTGCACTCCAATTGTAAGTATATTTTTCTTTTTCTTACAACTCCATACCCTGTTATAACAGAGAGCACTATCAGCTGTCTTTATGTATCCCTTTCCTGAGAGCTGGACACCATTCCTTCCAGAAGACAACCACCTATATATCCCATAAGCCGGGATCATACCGCTGTACGCCTGTTATACCTGAGCTGGCTATAGCTCTCCTAAATGTGAGTTTAATATATATATTCATATTCTCACATATATTGACCCACACAGTCTATACGATTGGTCTCTTATTTGTGTCTTCCATATCATGAGAATAATCAAACTACTATAAACAGTGAGGACACCCCATCACCAGAAGCACCTTAAAAGATACTCGTCGCTACAGTGCAACTTTAAATTATCTTGGACTGATTTATATGCACTTACTTTTTATATATATGCTCTATCTATATACTTATTTTATTTCCTATAGTCTACACTGATATACCTTGGTGCAGCCTTGCACTACTGTTGTTATTGTTTTCAACTCTTATGCTAGAGAGTTAGAGGGTTACCCTCTGTCAGGCCGCTGCCTACTTATTCCTTATTATTATTATTAGCGCTGATCTCTTTTAACTTTTTATATATATATATATATATATATATATATATATATATATATATATATATATATACATACATGCAATACATAAACATATAAATATAGATTTTTTTGGACTGCTCTTCCTTTTTTTCCTCTCTCTCTCACTTCTCACTTGATCTATGAATTAAATCAACAATTAGTGAATTAGTGAAAACAATTAGTTTTCACGAAACTTTAATTATAGATTAAATGTCAATAAAACATGCCTGTCGGTGTGAATAAACCGCTTTCTAGTTTAATATTGTTTCTGATGTTTTGTTTGCATCACATATTTATCTCGTGTTTTTTTATCCATACATTCCATATTTAGCTATCCCTATTTAATAAACCCTCACTTTGCAATATATTACCAAATACACATGCATACATAAACACAAACACACACATTAAAAGTAGATAATATGTGAGTGTTTGTGTGTGTGTGTGTGTGTTTGTGTTTGTCTGCTTTTTACTGTAAATGTTCTGTTCTTTAACTCTTTGATATGAAAGAATGCAGCCAACCAACCTGTCTATGATACAAATACTTCAAACAGTGTCAAACTGCATAACAGTAAATTATGAATATGACTGGGAATGCTTGAAAGAAATAGTTTATGTATATTTGTGCATCTTTACCAGGAATGTAGGCCATGAAATCTGCATTTTACAGGAACTGACATATCACATGATTCACAAAACTGGGACACAGAAGCATACATAAGAAATAGCTGTCTTTAATTCTGTTAAGAAGCTGTGTAATTCTGGTTCAACTGGCAATGTTGTTCTTTCCTCTTTGTTCTCCTGCATTCTAATAGAAGAAAATGTTAGTTTATGATAGCAATGCATTGATTGCAGTAAAGAACTGTGTCTAACCTCTTTTGCTCCCTCAACAACTGTCAATGGTATCTAACAAGATAGAAAAGATAATGTACACTAGCTGCCATTTACTGGACAAAAGACTAAAAGACTTTTATTGTGTGATGGTTTGTTCCCTACTTGGCCTTGATAGTCAATTCAACTGATTATAAAAATGATGACCATTGTGTGTGGCAGTTGCAAAAGTACCACATCTGCACTTTGAAAGAATCAATATGATACAGTCCAAATGGTCATCCTTCACATTGGGTTATTTACACCCATTTTCACGTTTCCTGTCTTGACAAAAAAAATGTCCATAAGTGGATGGTGTGTATGTCTACATATAAAAGTGTTAACAATGAAAGTATGCTATGTAAAAAAGGGGCAAACAGTACAAGATGTGTATAAATACCACACAGTATTTGAATACTTAGCCCTAAATAAATATATATTTAGAGAGAGATAGAGAGAGAGAGAGGGAGAATTATGTGTGCATGTATGATTTATATGCATTGAATGAGAAACTGCTTAGTCTATTGTTAAATTATATTGTTTGAAGACTGGTTTCAAAAAGACTGGTTTACCTTGCACTCATGTACCATATTCTGTTGGTTTGCTTTCAATGAATATCAAAATGGCAAGTTTTTATTTGTATAAAAAGTCATTTCCAGAATTGAGTAGAAAATACACAAAAAATAATTACTCTTATGCCTCATTTGCATATTTAATGTTGGACTATGTACGTACCTATCCATTTATCTATCTGTCTGTCTGTTGTTCTTCATAAACTGAACAAAATTATAAACGCAACACTTTTGTTTTTGCCCCCATTTTTCATGAGCTGAACTCAAAGATCTAAGACTTTTTTCTATCTACACAAATATTGTTCACAAATCTGTCTAAATCTGTGTTAGTGAGCACTTCTCTTTTGCCTAGATAATAAATCCACCTCACAGGTGTGGCATATCAAGATGCTGATTAGACAGCATGATTATTGCACAGGTGGGCCTTAGGCTCACCACAATAAAAGGCCACTCTAAAATGTGCAGTTTCATCACACAGCGCAATACCACAGATGTCACAAGTTTTGAGGGCGCATGTAATTGGCATGCTGACTTCAGGAATGTCCACCAGAGCTGTTGCCCATGAATTGAATGTCAATTTCTATACCATAAGCCGTCTCCAAAGGTGTTTCAGAGAATTTGGCAGTACATCCAACCGGCCTCACAACCGCAGACCACATGTGACTACACCAGCCCAAGACCTCAACATCCAACATCTACACCTCTAAGATCATCTGAGACAAGCCGGGGGCGTGGCCGACTGCCGAACCTAATGGACGCACATTAATCCTCCTGCTCCGGACTCACTTACAATCTACCGCAATCGGAGAAATTAGAAGAAGATGGGTAACCAAAGAAAGAACCAGAATGGTCAAGGTCAATCAGGGAAAACACCTATAGCTAAATCGGGCTCCTTAACTAGATATTTTAAGGAAAACTCTGACCGTTCATCGGAGGCCCCAGCCGCGGCCTCGAGTACTCTAGAAACGGAACTCAGCTCAGACTCTATGCCACCTCGCAGCCCCAGTTACTCTGAAAGCTCTCAACAAGCTGACAACCACGACGATCAAGACAACATAGATTTAAAACGAGTAGTCAAAAACTTACCATCGATAGCTGACATTCAACGCATGTTCAACAAAATGGAGGCGTCCTTCCAAACCAAAATGGAAGCGATAGGCACCGATGTCCAACAACTAAACCTTAGAGTATCAGATCTGGAAGAAGAAAGGGACATGATGCAAACGCAAATTACAAATATTGCGACATCACTTGACTCACAAATAATGAACTGGACCTCTACTCAACGCCACATCGATGATCTCGATAATAGAAGTCGGAGAAACAACCTCCGGATTAGAGGTATGCCAGAAACACAAGGGGAAAATATTATGGAACTCCTCACAGAGCTCTTTAATCTAATATTGGGTAATCCCACGGCAATCCGATCATGTTCGATAGAGCCCATAGATCCCTACGACCTAGAAGCTTGTCACAAGATAGCCCGAGAGATATTATATGTAGGCTACACTACTTTAACATCAAAGACAATATCATCAAAGCTCTAAGGGACACAAATCAACCTCTTCTATTCCACGGATGCACGATCCAAATATACCCAGACCTATCGTGGTATACACTCCGGGCGCGAAGGGCCCTAAAACCCATCACAGAGCTATTACAGAAGAGAAATATAAGATACCGTTGGGGATTCCCTTTTGCCCTGATAGTATCTAACAAAGGTACTATCCACTCTATTTCAACGTTCTTCGATATACCTACATTCCTCCAAGCATTAGATTTACCGAGTACACAAGTGGTAAATTGGAATAACCCACCGCCCAACCAAGATTCCATGATGCCGCTCTCCCAGAGACAAAGATGGGCTACTCCAGCGAGGAAAAGACGCATGGACCGAAGATTCCAGTCTCCCAGCCAAAGGCAACAAAAATTCAACGAAGGCACACCGCAGAGACAAAACACCACAGACAACATCCCATGATGATCCGTTGAAAACTACACACGAGACTTTTATGAACTAATGAGTTGGTGAAATCTGCCATTCATCTGCCGTTTTCACAAATCACCAATTCATTGGACTCAAACATTCATCCATCCTTTGTTTTATCTATCCGTGCTGATCTTTCGACAAAGCTCCATTGAAACAGGTCGTATATTGATTTTATTGAGCTTGCATTTTTTTGCATAATTAACTCTTGATTACAGTTTAAAGTTATGTTAGTCTTGTTTAAACCCGCATATCCTGTATTAATAGACTGTAACAAATATAATCCAATGCCAACAAAAATAACATGTATATATCTTAGAAACCAATCTTCTTACATCCGCTATGTTCATATTCTAAGGCCATTATGTAACCCATTGACACATTCCTGCAATTCCACCTGTATAGATATACAATGACATCCTTTCTCTCCCAGATAATTACTACTCAATCACGATTGAGGCAAACATAAGTGTCAATAATTACAAAATTTTTTTAGTTATAAGTACTAAATTACCTGAATGTACCGAAACTATTCCATCAGCTACTTACAAACCATAACATGTCATCTCTCCCTATTTAATAATACCTCTAAACATCAGTAAAGACATACGACCTCCAATCACTAAATCTCCAGCTAGAGGTTTCGCTAAAACTTACTGAACGTACAATGTGTCACTCTTAAACAGACACCTCAACGCACTTGCACTCATCTACAATGCTGGCAATTTTGACACATTCAAATTTCTCCATTACTAATCATTAAGCTCTGAGATTGTAACTTGAGTCCCCAGCCACAGATCCAGTCCACAACCCCAAAAAAACTTGGTTCTATCTTTAGCGTCGAGATAGAACTGAATTTCCCTCAGGGGAAAAAAATTCTAAATCCCTTATCTATCATACCCTCTCTTCTCCTTCTTGTTTCTCCCTTCACCATACTTCCTCACCCCCCCCCCTAACACTACTTACCTTTAACTCCTCTCTTCCTATCCTCAAACACCCTCCCTTCATTTCACTTTCTCCCTGAACCTCTAGTTTCAGGACAATCACATCTAGCGAGTACTTTCAATCCTCCCAGGATTTGACAGGCATATCCAACCTCTGATTCTCCAGAGGGTCTCAATATATCTAACCGTTGTTAAAAATTTTATTATCTTTTTTTTTTTTTTTTTTACATTGTTTGACATTGTTGTATACATTGATATTGATAATTGGTTATACCACTTAACCATTTCAACTGATTACTGTAATTGAAAACTTTTATATTAACTCCAGATTCTTCTGACCTATCCACAGGTGCTGTAAGGCCAAGTAAGACCTCCCTCTCTTAAAGTCCCTAAACCCCTTAACTGTTAGACCTCTCTCTAAAAGTCTGAAAAAATATCTCTCTTCATATACCATCTCTGTCTCCTTATTAAAGAAGGCCAAACTTTAGCCTCTGTCTTCCATCAAATCAGATTATACCACATCTGAGACAAGCCACCCAGACAGCTGCTGCAAAAATCGGTTTGCATTACCAAAGAATTCTGCACAAACTGTCAGAAACTGTCTCAGGGAAGCTCATCTGCATCATCATCATCCTTATCAGGGTCTCGACCTGACTGCAGTTCGTCATCGTAACCGACTTGAGTGGGCAAATGCTCACATTCTATATCATATGGCACTTTGGAGAGGTATTCTCTTCATGGATGAATCCCGGTTTTCACTGTACAGGGCAGATGGCAGACAGCATGTGTAGCATTGGGTGGGTGAGCGGTTTGCTGATGTCAACGTTGTGGATCGATTGGCCCATGGTGGCAGTGGGGTTATGGTATGGGCAGGCATATGTTATGGACAACGAACACATGTGCATTTTATTGATAGCATTTTGAGTGCACAGAGATACCGTGACGAGATCCTGAGGCCCATTGTTGTGCCATTCATCCACGACCATCACCCATGTTGCAGTATGATAATGCACAGCCCCATGTTGCAAGGATATGTACACAGTTTTCTGGAAGCTGAAAATATCTCAGTTCTTGCATGGCAAGCATACTCATTGGACATGTCACCCATTGAGCATGTTTGGAATGCTCTGGATCGGCATATACGATAGCATATTCCAGGTCCTTCCAATATCCAGCAACTTTGCACAGCCATTGAAGAGGAGTGGACCAACATTCTGCAGGCCACAATCAACAACCTGATCAACTATGCGAAGGAGATGTGTTGCACTGCGTGAGGCAAATGGTGGTCACACCAGATACTGAATGGTTTTCGGATCCCTCCGGACTCCTTCAAAACAGTAAAACTGCACATTTTAGAGTGGCCTTTTATTGTGGCCAGCCTAATGCACACCTGTGCAATAATCATTCTGTCTCATCAGCATCTTGATATGCCACACCTGTGAGGTGGATAGATTACCTCTGCAAAGTAGAAGTGCTCACTAACACAGATTTAGACAGATTTGTGAACAATATTTGAGAGAAATAGGCCTTTTGTGTACATATAAAAAGTATTAGATATTTGAGTTCAGCTCATGGTAAATAGGGGCAAAAACAAAAGTGTTGTATTTCGAACCTAGTAATTACCGTATATACTCAAGTATAAGCCGACCCGAATATAAGCCGATGCCCAAAAAAACTGGGAAAACTTATTGACTCGAGTATAAGACTAGGGTGGGAAATGCAGCAGCTACTGGTACATTTCTAAATAAAATTATATCCTAAAAAAATTATATTAATTGAATATTTATTTACAGTGTGTGTATATAATGAATGCAGTGTGTGTGTATGAATGCAGTGTGTATATATGAGTGTTGTGTGTGTGTATGAGTGCAGTGTGTGTGTATGAATGCAGTGTGTGTATGAGTGCAGTGTGTGTGTATGAATGCAGTGTGTGTATGAGTGCAGTGTGTGTGTATGAGTGCAGTGTGTGTGTATGAATGCAGTGTGTGTGTATGAGTGCAGTGTGTGTATGAGTGCAGTGTGTGTGTATGAGTGCAGTATGTGTGGATGAATGCAGTGTGTGTATGAGTGCAGTGTGTGTGTGTATGAAAGCAGTGTGTGTATGAGTGCAGTGTGTGTGTATGAGTGCAGTGTGTGTGTTTATGAGTGCAGTGTGTGTATGAGTGCAGTGTGTATGCGTGCAGTGTGTGTATGCATGCAGTGTGTGTGTGTTGCAGAGCCTTGGTTGGGGGTGGGCATTTTTATTATTATTTTTTTATTATTTTAATATGTTTTTTGTTTTATTAATATTTTTTTATTATTATTATTTTTTATTTTATTATTATGTTTAATATTATTTTATTATTTTATTTTATTATTATATATTTTTGTGTCCCCCCTCCCTGCTTGATACATGGCAGGGAGGGGGGCTCCCACTCCCTGGTGGTACAGTGGAATTGGCAGTTCAGTGGAGGGGGCTGGCAGGAAGCACTTACCTCTCCTGCAGCTCCTGTCAGCTCCCTCCTCCTCTGCGCCGGTTCGGTCAGCTCCCCTGTCAGCTCACACTGTAAGTCTCGCGAGAGCCGCACTATGTCCCCGCGGCTCTCGCGAGACTTACACTGGGAGCTGACAGAGGTGCTGACCGGACCAGCGCGGAGGAGGAGGGAGCTGACAGGAGCTGCAGGAGAGGTATGTAAGAGCTTCCTGACAGCCCCCCTCCTACACAGCCCCCAGTCTGTATTATGGTAGGAAGTATGTACTCGAGTATATACGGTAACTAAAAAAATGCAGTAGTATTACATATTAGTTATACACCAATAAATGTAGTGTTATTACACCACTCAAAATTATAATAGTTTGCATTTCTCAAAAATGTCTTATTGAGCTTCATTTGGAAGTCTGTGATTGGACACCCACAGAAAGGCTGGGCTGGACTTAGAAGGGGATGACTTGCAAATTCTGCAGACAAGATATCATCAGATTTTGCAAGCTGGTTTTAGATTATACCAAATAAAAACATGCAAAATTACATGCATGCATATTTTCATTGGGGATATATCTATTACACCGGGATTTTTTTTTTTTTTTTGGGCAGTGGAGTCTGTCTTTAAACTGCCCTGGGTTTAGAGCCCTCACTGTACATATAGATCATATTGTATAATCAATGACCGTTTTGTATCTTTCTTTTTTTCCAGGTGATAAGTGTGAGACAATTATGACTGGCAAAACACAGACAAGCAACGTTACAAACAAGAACGATCCCAAATCAATCAACTCTAGAGTCTTCATTGGG
This sequence comes from Pelobates fuscus, assembly GCF_036172605.1. Classification (NCBI taxonomy): domain Eukaryota; kingdom Metazoa; phylum Chordata; class Amphibia; order Anura; family Pelobatidae; genus Pelobates; species Pelobates fuscus. The sequence continues at coordinate 70,335,734 of NC_086320.1, read as the reverse complement.
AATCTGAATACAGGGATTGTCAAAAAAGCTGACATTGAAGCAATATTTGCCAAATATGGAAAAATAGTTGGCTGTTCAGTCCATAAAGGATATGCATTTGTGCAGTACATCAGCGAAAGGCATGCAAGAGCTGCAGTCACAGGAGAAAACTCACGGATAATCGGTGGGCAGCCACTAGGTAAGAGGACAATCATGATATCAAATCCTACTATGTGTCCTTTTTAATCTCATTTTCTGAAATAAGTATGTATTCAGACTCATTGTTAAATAGGAAGTCTCCATTTTATTTCCATTCAACCTAAACTATCTGTGTCAAGGAAGACATTGTTAAATTATTTTGTTTTAAGTCTGGTTTAAAAAAGCCTCACACTCATGTACAATATCTTATCAGTTTCTATGGATATCAAAATTACATATCTTAATTTGCATGAATTTTTTTTTTAGAATTAAGTGGATTATAAATAGGGTGTGCAAAGTAAAACAAGAGTCACGCTATTTGGAATAAATTGCCTAAATTGCCTAAATTGCATTGGTTACTTTTATTGAGAGCTGCATGGCATAGGATTTGACTTAGGTCATCCAGTCATAATTAAACAACTGGACCTAATCGATTTGGAAAAGAGCCATCTGTGTACTTAACGGTTACACCAAGGCTTTTTAAATAACATTTTGATTTAATACAGAATGTCCCTTTGTGCATTATTTATTAGCTCCCCCACCCATAAAATGTTGGATTTAAATGGTCAAGCTTACCTGAAATCCAGCGCCCAGTGCTCATCTCCTCACCCCATTCTGATGTCACAGGTTCCCTCATGTGGTGAAAACAAATGCTTCTATTTCAGAATCACTCGATGAGACTATTCTCAATGGCTCAGAGTGCATGAGCATGCTTGAAGCCGGTAAGGGGATGGATTGGGTTGTGAATAGGAAGGGATCAACTAATATATATATAATTTCCAATAGGCTTGTTCCATGACCACTTCTAAAAGCAAAAGCATGGTCATGATGGTTGGAGTAACCTACTATATGGAAATGGATGTGTGATCTCATGGCTAAATTAAAAATTGCACCTTGACAGTTAATAACAGTTGTTCTGTAGCAATTTGAAAATGATCTGATGAACATTAAATGGCAGAATGCAGTAACAGAATGTTCATAGCTAATACAGCAATGGGTAGGCAAGCTTTGGCACTTAGATTACAATTCCCACAATGTTTTTACAGCCATAATGCTAGCAAGGCATCAAAGGTGATGTCGGCCACAACATCTGAACTGTTGAAGGTTTCCTACCCCTGTCCTACAATATGGTGGTGCAGTACTGCTTACTGACTCTAATGTGGCACAGTGAATTAAGATGATGCAGGAGTATCTTCTGAAACATGGGGCCTCCTCCATCCTAGTAATTGTATAATGCAACTGAAGAGAATGTAATATCAGCAAAGCCCTTTAACATAGTGAGATGTGTTTATAAAAGTGAAAACTACAAAATTAGATGTAAAAGCAGTAACATTCCATTGTAACTCTTCTAATTTTAGACCTTTGCTTTGGTTGTTTTTTTTTGTTTGTTTGTTTTTTTTTATAAATAACATATTATATGTAAGGCATGCAATAAATATCAAGATCTTGATATTTATTGCATGCCTTAAACATAATTATGCCCAGTGGTCTCTTTGTGGTCTAGTGGAGCTGCTTTAATCATCATGCTCTTCCTCACTGCTGCCTTGTGCACCATTACGTGATGCTGGGGTTGGAGTGATGTCATGGAGTGATGTCTGGATCCTGGCATCACCACAGGGCTTGTGAGGGAGCAGTGAGGAAGAGCAGGAACATTAATGCTCCTTCACTTTCCATGCCCAGAAATTCCCCAGGACATGGTATATTTCGGCAGAGTAGGCACCTGCTGTCCGGGTAAGTAGGCGCCTTCTCTTCCCTAGTAAATTTCCCCCAGCCTCAAGATGGACCTAAGGTGGCCAGCCAGCAAGCTCAGTCATACTTGCGACTTTAGATGACCCCTGTAGTTCCACCACTGCTCATATATCAATGCACTTAAGTAATTATTGTGTTTGCATTATGATCTCAAAATACATTATGATCTCAAAACTGTTTCAAATCAAGAGCACTCAGTACATTATGGTGAGGACTTTTCTACTTTTCAAAGTGTCAGGATGTGAGGTCATCTTGTTGAATATGAGATATGCAGAGGCTGAAGGAAACCCTATAAACAACAAGAATGTTTACCATCTGCCTCCCATTAACAATGGCAGCAGGGGAGAAGATGGTGGATAATTAATTAGTGAAGGTTTTAGTGTTCTGTGTATGTCTCTGTTGTGAGTGAGAAGGAAACTTGGAATGTGAGCAAAATCCTCTCCCTGAGTCTACTTACACCCGGACTCTTGGAAGCCCTGAGACTACCTCAACACACACTAAAATATAGTGTGCCTACACATACTCCTAATGTTAAACATACAGGAATGTGGGACAGGGTACTTGAAATATTGTGTATTACATGTTACCCACAGTGAGTGCTAAAAAATACAAAAACAAATAAACAAAGCCCGATATGCATTTCAGTGTATAGCAACACCTTTTGAACCCCCTTAAGGAGGTATGGTTATACACCAAAATGAATGAATATGTGGAGAGGGAAAGCTGTTAACAGTTGAATTGATACACTTTTCTGAAGAAGTGAGTTTTTAATGATTTTCTGAAGGAATTACAACAAGGTGAAATTCTGAGAAGTGAAGGGAGTTCCACAGGAAAGTTGCAGCCCTGGAGAAGTCTTGAATGTGAGTATCAGAGGTGGGTGTATGGACAGAGGATAGACATTTTTCTTGGATATATTGTTACACTGGAGCTGTGCATACACCTTGGACGATTGTTTGGGAAACAAGACATTTTTTATTTTAGCCTCTATTTCTCTGATGTATCTGTGCAGTCTGGTTGCCAGTGCTGTCAGACTTTTCTTGCTGTTTCCAGAGCCCTTTTGTATTCCCTCAGAATCCAGGATATATCCTCGATCTTTCCACTCCTCATGATGTATGGACTTTATCTTGGCTTCCAGTCATAGTCTCCATGGTGGGTTTTGTTTTTCTTTCAGCTTGACCTGGTAGTGAAGCATTTGGAGGACCATTAATTCTTGGGCATATGTGTTGGTCTCTGATGGTGTTGGTTGGGTTTGTAGATATTGTTTTATTAAGCACTACTAGCATATTCAATGGTGATATTTTTCTTGTGTGGTGGTCAAGGACTGATAGTTTTTCTATGATTATCTCTCTTATATCTGCTGTTATGCCATCTTGGAACACAGATGCAGGTTGGCAATCTTCTGTAAGTATAGGTGTGGGATTACACAATTCTTACTCCTAATGGTTTATGCATGTTCTTTTGTGTAGTTCATATAATTTCAATTTCCTCTTGACTGTGTTTAATCATTGTTTAACTAGCTGTTATATTGTTAGATATTCTTTCATTTATCCATAGTTCCCACATACATTTTATGTAGCCTCTCTTGTTGGGGATTGTTAGGCAGATATAGATTCTCACTTTGTGTCCATGAATTGTTAGTATTTCCCTCATGTGTGGTTAGACTAAATAAGAGCATGACATTTTATAGCAGGACAAACACATATTAGAAACAACAAAATTGTTAATCCTTAACGGGTTAAATGAAAGATACTGTACCTAAACAAAAATCAGTCAATAAAATATTTAAATGCATTCATAATGTGCCAAATACTTTGACTAGTTGTTTAAATGTATTAGAAACCACCTTACTCTGTCTCTCTGCTTTTCAACAAAGTAATAAAGTTGAAATTTGTGAAATTATATTAAGCTGTTATAAATCTTTCTCACATGTAGTAAAACATTACGGTCTATTTACACAAAGTCTCCCTGCACTGTATGCAATCTGCTCATCTATGCATCAGAAGTGCTTCACAATACACAATAGGGTCAGGAATACAAACCTGTATTTCTGAAACTATAGTCTTACCCCACTTAAATAAGTTTAAAAAATCACCTTTATTCAAGCGCTTCACAGGTCTGCCACTGCTGGGCCGCCTACAATCCTCCTCCTTGTCTGAGATCATCAGAACTGACGATCTTAGCCAATACAATGTTTTCCCATAGGAAATTAGCCATCTCCTGGCCAATCAGCATCTCCATAGAGTTATTGAATCATGGCATTTCTATGGGGAAAATGCAATGCCTCCATGCAGACTGTGGAGAAGCTAAATGTTTTGTGCTGCACGAGTGGAGCAGCGGCCAAGGAAGCACCTCTAATTGCTGTCTGAGTGACTGTCACTAAAGACGTCCCTGGGCAGCATATAAATACTGCCTTTTCTCTGAAAATACAGTGTGTACATTAAACTGCCTGCAGTGACATGTTATACTCACCAGAACAACTACATTAAGCTGTACTTGTTCTGGTGACTAAAGAGTCCATTAAAGCTAAAGTTGTTTTTATACCTTTGAGGCACATCCTTGTGATAGGACAACTGACTAGTAAAAATACAGCCCTAAAATGACAGGAGCCAAATGGTTAAAAACATCAATATTCAAAAAATACATCTAAAAATGATGTTAGTGTGTTAAGATAGTGTAGAGGTTAATGGTTAGCATTAGGATGCTGTAGGGATTAATGTATAGTGAAAGGGGTTAACATTTAAAGGGTTATTCAATAAACGTAAAATTAACACATACAAGATATATATTAGATAATATATATTTCCTGTAAGGTTCGGGGCATCAGATATTTCAGATCTGTACTGTAAAAGCTATTTTAATGTCTCGTGTCAGATTCAATTGTTGTAAAAGTTATCCATCATTTGTTATGTTTCAAAGTTCTTTTCGGTGCCAGTTAAACATCAGTAATGACATATAGAGGTCAGAGTGAGGATGTTATAAGCTGAAGGCAATATTAATGCCAGGCATTCCATTATTACATTTTGTAAAACAAATCACATTCATGCGGCAGTGTTTCTACTGAATTATTATAATTTATTTTTAGTTTATAATGTGCAAGCAAAATCCACAGTGCCATACAAGAGAACAAACAAGTTTATACAAAGTGAAATATTACCTGAAATAAAGCAAAAACATGATAACTTACTCGTTGGTACTTATTGATATACTTGTGCACAGTTAAATCAATTTCTGTAAAATTATTTCATTAAAGGACCACTATAGTGCCAGGAAAACAAACTCATTTTCCTGGCACCATGTATTCCTTAGGTCCACTCCACCCTCATGGCCTCCCTCCAGCTGGGCTGAAGGGGTTAAAAGACTTACCTTTCTCCAGCGCCGGGCTCCCTCAGTGCTGGGGAACTCTCCTCCTCCTGCCGACATCAGCGCCGAATGCGCATGTGCGGTAAGAGCCGCACGCGCATTCAAACAGCCCATAGGAAAGCATTACTCAATGCTTTCCTATGGACATCAGCGTCTTCTCACTTTGATTTTTACACTGAGAATCACAGAAGCGCCTCTAGCGGCTGTCAGTGAGACAGACACTAGAGGCTGGATTAACCCTCAGTAAAAGTTTCTCTGAAAGTGCTATGTTTACAGCTGCAGGGTTAAAACCTGGGGGACCTGACACCCAAACCACTTTATTGAGCTGAAGTGGTCTGGGTGCCTATAGTGGTCCTTTAACACATTTTTGGGGACAGATGAATTTCAGCCATATGGCAGTTCATAAGAATCAAAACTAATCAGATAAACCAAAAGATGTGAAAATGGACCAATGTACTGCAAAGTATATACATAATATAAATAAGTAAGCTAATTTTCCTACTATTCAGTTTACAGCCAATGTAAGGAAAAGTGACCAATAGAGATAAAAAGAGAAGAAACAGTAAAATATATCATATATAAATATAGATTTTTTTTACTACTTCTCCCTTTTTTCTCTCTATTGTTCACTAGTGATGTCGCGAACATGAAATTTTCTGTTCGCGAACGGCGAACACGAACTTCCGCAAATGTTCGCGAACAGGCGAACCCGGCGAACCGCCATAGACTTCAATAGGCAGGCAAATTTCTGGCCACAATAGTGATGGGCCCCCACCCACCGCTCAGGTCCTAAACAAGAATAAGGGGAGGGACCTAATGTCCTCCCCCCTGGCCCCCACCCCTGAGCGGTGGGTGGGGACCCTAAATACAAATTGGGGGGGACCTAATGTCCTCCCCCTGGCCCCCACCCCTGAGCGGTGGGTGGGGGCCCTAAATAAAAATTGTGGGAGGACCTAATGTCCTCCCCCTGGCCCCCACCACTGAGCGGTGGGTGGAGGTTCTAAACACAAATTGGGGGGGACCTAATGTCCTCCCCACTGGCCCCCACCCCTGAGCAGTGGGTGGGGGCCCTAAACACAAATTGGGGGGGGGCTAATGTCCTCCCACCTGGCCCCCACCCCAGAGCGGTGGGTGGGGGCCCTAAACACAAATTGGGGGGACCTAATGTCCTCCCCCTGGCCCCCACCCCTGAGCGGTGGGTGGGGGCCCTAAACACAAATTGGGGGGGACCTAATGTCCTCCCCCTGGCCCCCACCCCTGAGTGGTGGGTGGGGGCCCTAAACAAAAGTAAGAGGGGAGGACCTAATGTCCTCCCCCTGGCCTCCACCCCTGAGCGGTGGGTGGGGGCCCTAAACAAAAGTAAGGGGGGGAGGACCTAATGTCCTCCCCCTGGCCCCCACCCCTGAGCGGCGGGTGGGGGCCCTAAATACCAATAGGTGGGGGGGACCTATTGTCCTCCCCACCTGCCCCCACCCCTGAGTGGCTGGTGGGGGCCCTAAACAAAAGTAAGGGGGGGAGGACCTAATGTCCTCCCCCTGGCCCCCACCCCTGAGCGGCGGGTGGGGGCCCTAAATACCAATAGGTGGGGGGGACCTATTGTCCTCCCCCCCGGCCCCCATCCCTGAGCGGTGGGTGGGGGCCCTAAACAAAAGTAAGGGGGGAGGACCTAATGTCCTCCCCCTGGCCCCCACCCCTGAGCGGCGGGTGGGGGCCCTAAATAACAATAGGTGGGGGGGACCCATTGTCCTCCCCCCGGCCCCCACCCCTGAGCGGCGGGTGGGGGCCCTAAAAAAAAAATGTCACCCCCCAGGTGACTAGGGGTCCCCAAACCCCTAGTCACCCCCTCCTTCCCCAAAAAAATGATCCCCCTACCTACCCCCCTCACCCTAAAAATAATGAGGGGGGGACATTTAACTAAGAACCTGTAAAAAAATAAAATAACTTACCATTCGATGTTTTCTTTCTTCTAAAATCTTCTTTTTTCAGCCCCCAAAAAGGGCAAATAAATATCCATAATAACCGACGCAATAAAAAAAAAAAGAAAACGAGCAAATAATAATCCATCTTCACCCGGCGAGGGCTCCGTGCAGACTGAGCTCTGCAGGGCGGGGGAAGGCTTGATAGGTGGGTTTAAGCCATCCAATCAGAATGCTCTGACAGGTAAATGAAGAGACTGACAGGTAAGTCTCTACATTTACCTGTCACAGCACTCTGATTGGTTGGTTTGAAATCCACCAATCAGAGTGCTCTGTGTCATTTTACACAGCGTGGGAAAGTTCTGTGGAATTTTCCCACGCTGTGTAATTTGACTCATAACACTCTGATTGGTGGATTAAGTAACCAATAAGTAACCAATCAGAGAGTTGTGAGTCAAATTACACTTTATAAGCCTTCCCCCGCCCTGCAGAGCTAAGTCTGCGCGGAGCCCTCCATGGGTGAAGATGGATTTTTTTTTTTGCGCTCTTTTTTTTTTTCTTATTGCGTTGGTTATTATGATTTTTTATTTGGCCTTTTTGGGGGCTGAAAAAAAGAAGATTTTAGAAGAAAGAAAACATTGAATGGTAAGTTTTTTTCTTTTTCTTTACAGGTTCTTAGTTAAAGGTCCCCCCCTCATTATTTTTAGGGTGAGGGGGGTAGGTAGGGGGATACAGTTTTTTTTGGGGGGGTGACTAGGGGTTTGGGGACCCCTAGTCACCTGGGGGGAACATTTTTTTTAGGGCCCATCCCGCCGCTCAGGGGTGGGGGCCGGGGGGAAGACAATAGGTCCCCCTTATTGGTATTTAGGGCCCCCACCCGCCGCTCAGGGGGAGGACATTAGGTCCCCCCAATTTGTGTTTAGGGCCCCCACCCACCGCTCAGGGGTGGGGGCCAGGGGGAGGACATTAGGTCCTCCCACTTACTTTTGTTTAGGGCCCCCACCCACCGCTCAGGGGTGGGGGCCAGGGGGAGGACATTAGGTCCCCCCCTTACTTTTGTTTAGGGCCCCCACCCACTGCTCAGGGGTGGGGGCCAGGGGGAAGACATTAGCCCCCCCCCCAATTTGTGTTTATGGCCACCACCCACCACTCAAGGATGGGGGCCAGGGTGGAGGACATTAGGTCCTCCCCCTTACTTTTGTTTAGGGCCCCCACCCAAACACAGGTTACTGGCTATGGGGGAATAATGTATAATAAACACAGGTTACTGGCTATGGGGGGATAATGTATAATAAACACAGGTTACTGGCTATGGAGGATAATGTATAATAAACACACACACACAAAAAATAATACAAAAAAAAAAAAGAATGCAGCTTCAGAATTAATCTAAATTGTATGCTGTCTAGGAGGTGGGAGGGTCTGGTAGGGAGGGTCTGCTGCTGATTGGCTGGAATGTGTCTGCTGACTGTGAGGTACAGGGTCAAAGTTTACTCAATGATAACGAATAGGGGCGGACCGAACATCGCATATGTTCGCCGTCCGAGGCGAACGCGAACACGCTATGTTCGCCAGGAACTATTCGCCACTATTGTTCACTTGTCGCTTGATCTGTGAATAAAATCATAATTTAGTGACTGTCACCGAGCCATCAATCATCTTTTTTCCCAACAATTTATTATTATATATATATATACTTTTTTTTTTGTTTGTTTAATCAAAACATGCTCAGATTTTGCATGTTTCATTGCTTTGTGATTCTCCTACATTTCGGCTCAGAGATCGGGAATTTAAACAATCGGCCGAAATTTTGACAAATTGCAGTTTGTAACAAATCGAATCTTGTATTCTACAATTTACTTTCCCCCACATATTTTATGTTGGTAAAGCAATTTATTTGAGTAATACAGCATTTGCTAAAGCTCTGCCTGATGTCTGATTTGAGTGGACATTTTTGAGGTTTTTTTAAGGTTTAAAAGGGATACTAATACTCATAACAGGTTCTTAAGCACTGGTGTCTGGGGTGATGTGTATATTTGTGGTGAGGCTCACACAGAATAGAATTGATTGGGATGATCCTTTTTCTGTGTCTAGTCTCATTGGAAGAATGTACACAATGCACATTTCAATAGGGGGATTACCTTGGGATTTTGCAATATTAGAATCTTTATATATTTATTGAAAATTAAGTAATCAAAAAGAGGATTTTTGTAAACGAAACCATGGCTAAAATATATTTTAATTACTTGATGAACAACTATAATGCAATGTTAAACAATGAAACAAATGTTTTAATATTGTAATAAACATTGTTTTTTTAATTGGATTTAACATTGGTTTTATAATAAAGATCATCGATAATCTTCATCTTAACCCAGATAATGTGCTATTGCACATAAGTGCAAGTAGATCATTAAATAGAGGACAATGCGGACAATGCAGCCCTGCTTTATGCCTGGACAGATCTGCCACATTTCTTGAACGCACCTATTGTTTTGAATGCATTAAACACTATAACATGATTATTGCTTATGTGAGTCACAGATTTTGATATCTGACTGTAAAGTACACTATTTGTGGATTTCTTCAGATACCGGCTCCATGCGATGGGACTTGGTGCAATATTATTGCACTTTTCACAATATTATCATGTGGGATTTCTTATATAAGGTGTAGTGTATGCTTTCAGAAATGTAGCCAAGAGTATATAAAATATTTTTTTTCTTCATCTTTTATAACAGCCGTTTGCTAAGGACTTGCAAGCTGATTTTAGCTTTTGATATAACTAAAGGCTCAGTGTGCATCTTGGGAAAAGTAATGCATAAATATCAGCCTCTCTAACACTTTCTGATGCTATTGTTTCAAAGTTTTTTAACCATGGTCAGAATAAAAAGAATATATATTAACAGGACACTTAAAGCACCAAAAAAACTTCAGCTTAAAGGACAACTAAAGTCACTCAGGCCACTTCATCTCAATGAGGTGGTTTTAGTCTAGTAGTCCAGAAGGGTTAACCCTGCTATATGAAATATTGCAGTGTTAGAAAAACTGCAATGTTTACGTTGCAGGGTTAAACACACTTCTAGTGGCTATCATAATGACAGTCACTAGAGGTGCTTCCTGCTGCAGTAACCAAGTAAAACATGGTCATGTTAATGCAGCCACCATAGATAAGCAAGGATTTAATGCTTACCTATGGGGAAGCTCAATGCGCATGTAGCACTCTCTGTGCATGCACATCAGGTCTCCAATGCTGCAATATAAGGTGCATTGGGTTTGAGCGACATTGCAGGAGATGAAGAGGTAAGTAACACCATGGGAGCATCAGGGCTTCAGAGCTGGAAACAATGTAAATATATAAAGGGTTTTTTTAAATAAAATTTTTGTGTACTCTCACTGCCATCTAAGAGTTGTATCACTTCCTTCTGTTTATGCAAACCTATCCACACACACCCCTGGCTGTAACTCATGTAGTATCCATGAAAAAAATGCTTTAATTTTCAATCTGATATAACAGTACAGAGGGTTTATTACTCTGCTAATTAAGCTTTACTAACACGTATTGCAGGCTCTAGCAGGTTAACAGAACAGGAGATAAGAAATGTTCAGTTAAACACCCAGTGCGATAACAGAAGCAAAATTACACTCTCTTTCAGGAACTGTTTTCGCAGACTGAATGCGTTACAATAAAGTGAGGTGTGACTAGGGCTGCATAAACAAAGTGATTAACTCCTAAATGGCAGGGAATTGAGCAGTGAGACTGCAGGGGCATAATCTATACAACAAAACCTATTTATTAAGATAACTTTGTTTTGGTACATAAAGTATTCCTTTAATCCCAGAAAAGTAAAATAAGCCATCAGAAAATACTAGTTTTGAGAGCACTTTTGCTGGCAATGAGCAATTAATCATAAAAAATAACAGGCTCCAGAGATTATTAGTATTCATCAAGCTGCGTGCCGGTCTATGTATTCTCATCTGCCAATGTGAAGACACATCTCTTGATTCAAATCTAATGTATATGTAAAACCATATTCCATTACCTTGACTTGCCCAAACGCATTCTCCAAATAAAAACAAGTGGTATCTTTAATATTTCTGCACACTAATATTTTTTTTACAGGCAAACCATGTAAGTTCATAGAAAACTACAAATGCATGTATTTTACTGCCATTAAACAGTACTCTCCAGAAAATTGAGCCATTTATTACCACGGAAATAAAACATTTTGTGTGAAGCACTTAAGAATTCAAGATTGCCCTGCTGCATATTGATTAATCATTATGCATGCATGTTAGCAGAACAAAATCTATTTAAGTACATTGAGAAATGTTTCATGAGATGCTTAATTAAATGCATTTTAAAAGAAAAAAAAAGTAAAATTTCTCAGTAAAAAACTAAGTTTGAAATTTTCAATGCAAATAAGTCTCTATAGAATTGAAACGCTTGTATTGAAGTGTAAACAAGTCTTCACAAAAATTTGTGTTACACATTTTTTATATAGGTGTTCATATACTAATGATTTTTTATCACTAAATTAATTATTTCAATTATTTTCTATTTTGCTTTTCTTTCAGCACTTTACTAACTTCAGTAACTCAGTTTTAAAATAATTAATATATTAAAAATATTATCAATCCCTTTCTAGTGGATTGTCTTGAGAATCATATGTGTAACCACTCCTTTTAATTTGTATCTATGTAAGGGATATAAGAAGTTCAGTGAGTAGCAGAGGCATAACTAGAAACTACAGGACCCCGGTGCAAAAATTGTCCTGTGCCCCCCCCCCCCCCCCCCCCTCCATACTTCTTCCTCCTCCCAGCCTTTTCATGTGTCACATTCAGGCCCCCAGCCACTCCATGTATTTTATTCATGCCCCGCAGGGTGAGTGTGGCATGGTTGGGGGGGATGAGTATGACAGAATTGGATGGGGTTCATTTGATAGGGTGAAAGGGGGTGAGTGTGACAGAGTGATGGAGAATGAGTGTGACAGTGCTAGAGAAGTGACAGGGTAATATGGCTGGGCTGGACGAAAAGACATAATGAACCTGCAGAAAAATTGCTATATTAAAAAAAAAAAAAAGCTCTACACCTTACACTATGCATAAAGTAACAGAGCAGGCAAGATTTTTTTCCAATGAGCTTAGAGATCATCGGGCCCAACTCAAAATCCCATACTTACTCATTAAGGCAGGACTAAAAACACAAACACCAACATATATACGCAATGAATTTGTAAAATACTACACTATACAATCTCAACATAGATCACTCCCAGACACAGTGTACTGTAACAGTAATTCAGAGCTATTTAGACAAAATCTCCCTTCCAATGCTGACCACGGAAAAAAACAAACCTTTCCAACCTGTGGAAGTCATAGTAGAATCATTCTCGAAAAACACAGTGCCTGGCCAAACGGATTTTCTAATATTTATTATAAACAGTTTGCCCGGATTTTAGCCTACCATATGACTCAAATATTCCAACAAACAGTAGAGAAAGTGTGAAACTCTCTGAATTCTGAATTGTGCAAACCACCAGTCCACTACCAAAATGTCAGATCAATATCTATTAAATACATACAACATTATTTGCCAAATTACATGTGAACAGGATTAGCAAAATCCTACCACAGATCATTCATGCAACATAATGGTGAATGATCACAAAAGGCATGAATGGGTTCAAACAACACCAACAAATCCCTGGATATTACTCTGTCTCTAAAACTCACCAAAGTAGAGGGGATCCTACTATCCTTATATGCCTTAAGGGCTTTTGAATGCCTACATTAAGAAAGTTTGGTTCACCAGAGGAATTGTAATTAGTATTAAATCATTATATAGCAACCCCTCAGCCAACATCATGAATGTAGGGTTCATGTCAGACACTTTTAGTATCATGAATGGCATGTGACAAGGGTGACCTTTATCCCCACTACTACAAATTCTAGCTCTAGAACAGGGATAGGCAACCTTCGGCACTTCAGACGTTTTGAACTACATCTCCCATAATGCTCTTACATCCATAATGCTGGCAAAGCATTATGGGAGGTGTAGTCCAAAACATCTGAGGTGCCGAAGTTTGCCTATGCCTGCTCTAGAACCTCTGGCAGGTGCCATTTGAGGTAACCCCAACATACGTGGAGTTAAAATTTGGCATACTGAGTAGAAACAAAATGTGTTTGCTGATGACAACTTACTTACAAATAACCACTCACTTCCCTAAAAAAACTACAACACCAACTTAAACAGTACAGCAACCAATCTTATTATAATGAACATTACACAAATACAAGCATTGGGGATAGGAACTGATCAACTTCTCAAAAGGCTAAAAAAAAAGCCTCCCTAATATAAGTGCATACTACAGAGTAGCTAGCTACAAAGATAATGTACATTTTTCAACCCAGCCAACTCAATGGATTCACATAGAGTCATTCTGGGGAAGCTGCACTAATATAAAATAGTTATTCTGGATACCGCCTCAAGCCTCTATCCTCACTACCACTAAAACATTGCTGGCTAATTGAGATCTCTTTTTACCATACTAATTTTGAGATCTAATTTTACTAATTGAGATCTAATTTTACCATACACCATGGTCACTAGCAACACCAATACAATCACTTTCCTTGAGTCTTCGGTTATTCCAGCATAGACTGTGACTAGCACAAAGTTTATACCATAACTATCAATTGTTCCAGAATGGGTCTCTCATTTGAAGATAAGAAAATACGTCACTTGCCTTCAGTGATGTATTTTCTTATCTTCAAATTAAATCACTCATGGCAAAACAAGTACCAACCGTTACCCCATGCCTAAAAGATTCCAAATATTCAAACTTTAAAAAGCTTTGCCTAAACCTCACTAAAACTACAAAATTGACATCAGTGTGCTGCACTCTAGTGCAAGTGCAACAACCGTTAAATATAAATAAATATTTTTTTTTAATCTTTGGCCAAAGGGCATAGGCCATGCCAGACCAGTGGTCTAAGATTTGCCAGGCCCATCAAGGTATTATGCTTTGCAACTCACACCTTGAACGTATAAGGAATATGTTATATAGATGGTACTTGGTGACAGCACAGTTGGCTCGTATTAACCCTTCCAATGACAATAAATGTTGGAGATACCATACAAATGCGGGAACAATGATACACATCTGGTGGTCTTGCCCAAAAATAAAAACATTCTGGGATACTGTTACCATCCTACTCTCAAATCAACAAAACTTGAAATGCCCATTCAGTAGAGTAATTTCTATTATTATTCTTGCCAAGTCGGTTGTCTAGAAATTTTAAGAAAAATTACATACTATATCCTTATTGTAGCTTTACCACTGTTAGCTAGACACTGGATGTCACAATTGATCCGATCACATATGATATAATATAACAATCAATTCACTGTTCGTATGAAAAAATGGCAGCAGTCCAACTTCCTAAAAATAGGATCACAAAACAAACTTTGAGATGTGGTATTCTTTTCTACTTCAATCAACACAACATGCCAAACAAGACCACCACATGATTAGCACCTTGAAACATTAGTCACAAAAAACAAAAGAGACAGGAACAACAATACATATTATTCTACTTATCCAAAAGTTTGAAAATGGAAATAAGCAATAGGTAACTAAAATTCATTTTTTTTAAGAGTTTCCTGACAAAGTTAAGGGGCCACCTCCTTTTTACCACCTCACCACACTCTTCCTTTATCCTCAGTATTTACTTCTATCCATTTTAAGGATTATGTTTAATAGACGTCATAGACAGAATTCTGTACAATTTTATTTCTTTAACTAAATAACAATGAAATTATCTTGAGCATTACTGTAACTTTCTCAGAAATTGCTGATTGTATTTGTCGAACATGTTGTCTATGATGTATAATTTGCAACAACAAAAAAAATGTAAATAAAATAGAATATATTATAATCTTTTATATATGTATACTAAGATTTATATAATTTACAGTTTCATTTTTGTCCATGTACATACTTAGTCAGTGAGATAGCTCAGTGATTAGTGCTCCAGCTGCAAAATGTCAAGATCAAATCCCAAGTCAATTCGGCTTTCCATTCTTCCTATCTCCATAAAATGAATACCATTAGGATAAAAGAATCAGTAACCCAGAGAATTCTTGAAAATGAGCAAAAACCAAATTATTTAATATAGGTTATACCATTTATTATCCTTTTTAGCCTCTTCTCAACCACAGACGTACCAGGTACATCCGACAAAAAACAGTTGTTAAAGACGTCAGATGTACCTGGTATGTCCGCGGCAAACTATCCACTTACCTGATCGCTGGCAATCCCCCGCCGGCGATCACAATGTGGGGACTTGCCTGGCTTTCCCCCTCATGCCTCCAAAAAAGTTTTTAAAAGTTTCATAAAGTTATAAAATAGTTTTTTAAATTAAATAGAAGTACTTAGATCATATATATACTACTTAGATCATATATATATGTGTATATATATATATATATATATATATATATGATCTAAATACTTTTATATACACATACACAATCCATTATTTTAAGTGTATTTTAATATTAATATATATAATTATATAAATTAAAATAAACTTAAAATGATGTTAATTATATATGTAAATAATTATATATATATATATATATATATATATATATATATATGTAAAATAAAAAATAAATATTAAAAAAGAAATTAAATTGAAAAAAAACTGTATACGAGTTTAATTTTGTTCTAACTGTATTTTGATATTAATATACATATATATTTAAATCAAAATACATTTAGAATGACGTCATAAATACATTTATCCCCTTAACGACCGCGGAGGTAATAGGTATGTCCGACAAAAAAAGTTTTTTAAGGTACGTCCGCGGCAAATAGGAGCCCTGGACTTACCTGGACCGGCGATCCCAGTCGGGAGGACTGCCCAAGACCCCAACAGTCCCCCTGCAGCAGCTCCGGCAAACACAGCCCTTCAGGGAGATGTGATAACAATGATCACAAGGCCACAATAGGAGTCTATGGAGCTCTCAGCAGGGGACTGTCTGAGCTGTCAGGCAGTCCCCCAGGCTGCTTAAAAGTTTAAAAAAAAAATTGTCTACTGGGTCTACTGGGTTGTCTACTTTTACAAATGGTATACCATGATGGGGTTAATTTTCATTCCTGGGCTGCCATACGGTCTTAAAGGCATCATAGGCCCATCAAACCAATCTGGCAAATTGCAATGTGCAACCGTGGAAAAGGGGAAAGCCCTACATTTAAACCCTCTAAGTTTTCAAAAACCCATAAAACCTGTACATTGGGGGCACTGTTGTACTCAGGAGATGTTCCTGAACACATATTGGGGTACAATGTGAGAAAAATAACACTAAAATTTACACCCAAAAGTTCGACAAAGACTGGTGGTAGAATTAGTGCATGGAAAATGTCAGAATACCACCATTTGAAATACCCTAGGGTGTCTACTTTTAAAAAAAATATACGGTTTGATGGGGGTAAATTACATTGTCCGGCATTCAAAATGTCCCAAAGTTGGAAAACTGGAATGCGCACCCTCCAAATAAGGTCTTTTAGCCCACAGAGAACCCAGCACACCTATACATGGGTGGTATCACTGTACTCAAGAGATGTTGCTGAACACATATTAGGGGGTTCTTTGGCAGTAACCCTTAAAGTTCTTAGTCTATGTGTTCTTAAATTGCTATGTGTGTCAAAAGTATTACCAATTATTATACATTTTTTTTTATTTGGCATAGATTGGTGGTAAAATGGTTGGATGAAAAGAGTCAAAATACTAGTTTAATACCTTACGTTGTCTTCTTTTAAAAAAATATATACATGTGAAGGGCTATTCAGGGATTCCTCATATATATCAGTTAGAAAAATGGTTTGGGAATAGAAAAGTGCTACTTGAACTTGTTAACATTTGGTATTTCTAAACTGAGGACAAAATGTAGAAACTATTTAGTACGGATGTTTTTGGGCGTTTTTTTTAAACATTTTTCATCATATTTTATAATTGTTTTTATAGTAAATTATATATGATGAAAATAATGTTAACTTTAGAAAGACCATTTAATGGTGAGAAAAAAAGGTATATAATATGTGTAGGTACAGTAAATGAGTAAGAGGAAAATTACAGCTAAACACAAACACTGCAGAAATGTAAAAACAGCCCTGGTCCTTAACAGTAAGAACATTGAGCAACGGTCTGGCCACTAAGGGGTTATTTTTGTTTGTAAATAAATACATTGTAAATGTGTTCTTGCAAAAATGTACAATGTCACAACACAGAAAATCAGAATGAACATTATGTACAAATGTTATGAGACAGGCAAACATAAATTGCAAACCCATAATTTGGACAACATAAATTAGGATGACAGGGAGGGTTGACAAAGAATGAAAAATAAAAAAGTAAAGAACGGATAATTACTATGCCTCGTCAGAGCATATCATGAGACTTTCAACAAATCAATTTTTTTTTTATTATCCCACTTTGCTGCTTGGTGATGTCCAGGCAGTTATAGAGCAAAACAAAAGACAGAAAGAAATAGAAATTAAAATAAATAAATAAAAAGGTTTACAATGTTTTTCACAGCCTTTTTTACAGCAAATTGTCTTCTTTTTAGAAAAGATCTGGACCAATTCTGGAATCTGGACCAAAACATTTTAAATATAGCTAATTATATATTTTGAAGCATTTTAGTACATTTTAGGATAAGGCTAAATTAAGTTCAAGCATTTTACAAAAAAATAATAAAATAAGGATTAGTTTTTTCTTTTGTGGTGCACAGTTTAACTTCTCATTTTGAGTTACTTCTCTTATCTACTGATTACTTGGGTTGAAAAATGAATTCTAATATTATGTACTATATATTATCCCTACACCTGACTGCAGAGCATATATTCACTTATAATACTGTGACATGTAGAATTATATTATGCTTTTGTAATGAAGACAAATGTAGTGTGACCACTAATTTACCATAACATGCTTTAGGGATGGAATACTTATCCAATAAAAAAATAAGAAGAAGAAAGCATGTTATGGAGGAATTATGTGCTGCTGTTTGATTATTAATAGTTAGTGGAATAGCTAAAATTGTTTAAATAAAGTCAAATGTTACTGTTTTCTAGTTATTATGTGTATAGTGGAGCACACTGAAACTCACATCTGATGGTCTATTTGTAAATAAAATGATGTTCTTCAACAACGTTCATGCTCCTTTTTTACACATTAAGTAAAAAAGTGACCTAGTCAATGCATATGTTAAAGACAATATTTGTGGTTATAGCTTTTCCTTCATGAATGGTAGCACAAAGGAGTTTTTCAAAATCAGGGATTCTGTTATGGAATCTACTAAAAACTATACTTGAGAGAAGGTGTTCTCTTTATATATATGGTGAATTGTTAAATAAGGAGTGATATCACATACTGTTTTTTGCAGAATTAAGTGTTGGATATTTTTTTTTTAATGGTAATATATACTAATAGCTACCAATTCAGTTTATATTTGAGAGCGGAACTGCTAATATTGTTTAATGTTCCCAGCGTTTTGCGTATAAGGAGGCTAGGCCATGACAGATGTGTATAGTACTATAGACAACGTGTTCCCTATTGTAGATGAAGTAACCCTTAAAACATAAGTTACTGAAATGTTGATCTGCCAATTTACATGAATGTCTTGTCTGGATGACTGCAACTCTACCTAATATTTCTGCTTACATAAAATGTACTCCCCTCACAATACACTATGAACAACTCTACAAGATGAGTTTATATATCTTGTTTTAGCATCTGCTGTTGCTTTGCATTGGCTCACTGTAACCTCAAGAGATAGTCACATAGAGACTTTCAGGGTGTTTGTTGAAGTACTTTCTGTATGGTGCTTGAATTGGTTTAGGACTAGTGGTTGACGGTTGATTCTACAATCCCTTTAAACTGTTGGTGTCCAGCTCTTTTGTTTAATTTA